>NC_090924.1:1479397282-1479712282 GCF_040938575.1 Ambystoma mexicanum
TCTCTGTAATGAGGCATCCTCTGTCCCTGAAGAGGTGGAGGGACTGATTGAGCTCTCTGTAATGAGGCATCCTCTGTCCCTGCAGAGGTGGAGGGGCTGTTTGGGCTCCTGTAATGAGGCATCCTCTGTCCCTGCAGAGGTGGACGGGCTGATTGGGCTCCTGTAGTGAGGCATCCCCTGTCCCTACAGAGGTGGATGGACCAATTGGGCTCTCTGCAATGAGGCATCCTCTGTCCCTGCAGAGGTGGAGGGACTGATTGGGCTCTGTGCAATGAGGCATCCTCTGTCCCTGCAGAGGTGGAGGGGCTGATTGGGCTCTCTGTAATGAGGCATCCTCTGTCCCTGCAGAGGTGGAGGGGCTGATATGGCTCATGTAGTGAGGCATCCTCTGTCCCTGCAGAGGTGGAGGGACCAATTGGGCTCTCTGTAATTAGGCATCATCTGTCCCTGCAGAGGTGGAAGGGCTGATTGGGCTCTCTGTAATGAGGCATCCTCTGTCCCTGCAGAGGTGGAAGGGCTGATTGGGCTCTCTGTAATGAGGCATCCTCTGTCCCTGCAGAGGTGGAGGGAGTGATTGTGCTCCTGTAATGAGGCATCATCTGTCCCTGCAGAGGTGGAGGGACCAATTGGGCTCTCTGTATTGAGGCATCCTCTGTCCCTGCAGAGGTGGGGGGTGATTGGGCTCCTGTAATGAGGCATCCTCTGTCCCTGCAGAGGTGGAGGGAGTGATTGGGCTCTCTGTAATGAGGCATCTTCTGTCCCTGCAGAGGTGGAGGGACTGCTTGGGCTCTCTGTACACACTGCTCACCATTTTTGCCCTATTTGGCCCACAGCTCTACCACACTACTGCCCGACACCTCACACCATTTTCAACCACAATGTACAAAACCATGCTGCCCACTCTGATTGCCAACCTACCGGGTGCACCTCCGTCATACGACACAACTCTGGCTAATCCATACCTAAATGCCCCTGCCCTGTGGCTACAACACTTCACCACCAAACCTACCCCGAACCAACCATGCCCCAATAGCACTAGGAATGCCAGACTTGGCTCTCGCCTTTACAACAGCAACGCATCAAGTGCCTTGCATAAACATACACTGTCTCCTCAGACTACATTAACCTCACCGAACCTCCCGAAGCAACCTTGTGACACCTCTGTTAGAAACCAAAGACTAGCTTCCAGATGCCATCACTGGTCCTATCATACGAGAATTTCTAATATGGAAAAAACCAAAAACACCTCTTCTCCTCTGGCACCAACAACTGGCGTAACCCCCACTGATAACTCTCCCAACATCATGACCAAACTCAAAGGTGCACTTATCAACGCACGCTCTGTCCCTGCCCACGCCTTAGACATCGCTGATTTCATCACGACAGAAAACCTAGACTTCTTAGCTATCACGGAAACCTGGCTGCGCGCAGCCTCGGGGCCTGCCCTGACCTTAGCCATCCCTGACAACTACTCTCTTATTAGATGCGATAGGGACACTAACCAAACTAAAGGGGGCGGATTAGCATTTATTTTCAAGAGCTCACTCAATCTTAGAGTGGACAACACTCTGCAACTGCCATCTGCTGAACTACTTTCTATTAAATTACCGATCTCGCCCAATCACACAGCCTCAGTGCTTCTCATATACAGGCCACCCGGCCCCACCTCCACATTTGCTGAGGACATCTCATCCATTTTAGCCTCAAGCATTAAGCCAAAATTGCAAATCATCATACTCGGCGACTACAATCTGGGATACAAGGACACGAATGACACCAAAGCCAACGACATAGCCACTGTTCTGTCTGACTTTGGTCTCACCCAACATGTGAACGAACCCACTCATATCAAGGGACGTACCCTTGATTGGGTCGCAGACTTGAACTGTGCACTAAAGGTAACCTCTGTGACTCCCTGTGCTTGGTCGGATCACCACAAAATAATATTCTCCATTAACTCCAGCCCTCCCATTGACAACCCCAACATTGCACCACCCACCTTTACTAGAAACAAAAAGGATATTACAGTTGAGAAACTTCTCCCCCTCATCCTCCCGTTACTGAACCCAACCTCCCCCACTTGCTCAGACCCCACTGCCCTCGTTGATATTTACAACCGCGCCATGCTAAAAGCCCTTGACACTATTGCCCCTCTCAAACTACGCAAACAAAAACCTTGCAAACATCTTAATTCATGGTTCACCCCTCACCTACGCGAACTACGCAAAGCAAAAAGAAAAGCTGAATCACATTGGAAAAGCTCACCTACTCTCGCCAATAGAAATAACCTTACAGCCGCCTCCATCACCTACAAAGAAGCTATCCTAACAGCCAAAAAAGAAGTGTACAACATCAGGATCACACAAGCACAATCCAACACCAAGGAACTCTTCAAGATCCTGAAGGAACTAGAGTCCCCAGTAGCTCCATTGGTTACACGCACCCCGGACGCTGAATGGTGTTCCAATATACAAAAAGCATTACTAAACAAAATTGCCTTGCTCCAAGTTAAAATCAATAGCAAAAAAAGCCTCCTCTCGGATTCAGCGGGTAACCCCCAGTTCTACAATGCCCCCGCTCCAAAACACTCATTCAAACCCTTCTCATTCTCACCCCTCTCCATCAAGGAAGTTGAAAACATCATTATGAAACTCAAGCCCTCCAACTGCCAAGGAGACGTCTGCCCCGCGCCGGTCGTAAAGGAAGCAGCTCATGACCTCGCACCCTTCATTACCGCCTTTATCAACTCCTCATTCGAATCGGGCACAGTACCCGATACCCTTAAGGATGCTTGGGTCATCCCCTTAATCAAAAAACCCAACCTTGACCCCAGCAATCCTACCAACTACAGGCCGATCACCACGGTGCCTTACCTACTTAAAATTCTGGATCGTGCAGCCTATCTCCAAATCCAGGATTACCTGGAGACCAACAACCTATTAGGGCTTAGACAATCGGGCTTCCGTCCAAGACATGGTACAGAGACAGCCCTGTTAGACTTAAAAACCCAAATCGAGGACTTGAAAGACAAGGGCAAACTAGCTCTCCTGCTCCTTCTTGACCTCTCTGCCGCATTTGATTTGGTCGACCACCAAATCCTCTGCCATCACCTCAAGATAGCCGCCCACTTCTCTGACACAGCTACCTCCTGGATCAGCTCCTTTCTGGCAAATAGATCTATGAGGGTCTTCTCCGCCTCTGCCGCAGCCGATCCAGCACATGTCCCTTGCGGAGTCCCACAAGGCTCCTGTGTATCGCCCACGTTGTACAACGTGTTTACTAAACCGCTCTTTGATATTCTTGACTATCTGGGTGTCTCTTACACAAATTATGCTGACGACACCCAGATACTCATCCCTATCACTGGTGACTATGTAACCGATGTCAACGCACTCAACTCAGTTTACTCAGTCATCCAGGCCTGGATGGCACACCACGGGCTTTGCCTCAACGATGAGAAAACTGAGTTACTCATCCTAGGCTCTCAGCCCAAACTCACTAAACTTGACCCTAATTATAATTCCTTCATTATCGATGGAAATGTCATTAAAGTCTCCAACGTCACGAAAACACTAGGAATCTATCTAGACTCCACGCTCTCTCTCAACAAACAAACCAATTCAGTAGCTGCAGCCTCATCGTACACTTGTAAACTCATCACAGCCTGTCGCCCCTTCCTCACTACTGACAATTGCCTGATCTTAGCCAGAACCCTCATCATGTCAAAAATTGACTATTGTAACGCCCTCTATTTAGGGACTAGTCAAAGAAATCTTGATAAACTTCAGGTTATCCAAAACAATGCCATCAGGGCTGCCCTCAATATACCCAGGCGTTCACACATTTCCTCTACTAGGCGCAACCTACACTGGCTACCCATTACACTCCGTATATCACTCAAAACACTTGTTCTAACACACAAAGCACAAAACAATGCTGCACCTGCTTACTTGTCCTTGCGCTTTACACAACATACAGCAGTTAGACCACTGAGATCAGCACAGGTGCACACATTAACCATCCCTAGCTTCAAGCTTCAGACAGCTAGGGGCTCGAGTTTCCCAGTCCTGGCTGCTAAACTGTGGAATTCCCTGCCCAATGGCCTCAGGAATGTACCAGCCACCCAATCCTTCAAAAATAGAACTAAACGTTGGCTTCATGAACAAGATGCACTGACCTCCGCCTTGTAAGTCTCACAGCGGTCACCTGAAACCAGGCCTCCCACTGTACATATTGTATATTTGACCTCTCTGCCAGTCCTGCATTACCTTTGATCGCTGGTACTGTTCTTGCTTTAAATCTTGTATATATAATGTAATGTATTATTTGTACCTATCTCTGTAACACTCTCTGGCAACTACCTTTCTAAACATGCGCCCTGATGCCTTCGGGCAGGTTGCGCAATACAAATAAACAAATACAAATACAAATACAAATAATGAGGCATCCTCTGTCCCTGCAGAGGTGGAGGGGCTGATTGAGCTCTCTGTAATGAGGCATCCTCTGTCCCTGCAGAGGTGCAGGGACTGATTGGGCTCCTGTAACGAGGCATCTTCTGTCCCTGTAGAGGTTTAGGGGCCTATTGGGCTCTCTGTAATGAGGCATCCTCTGTCCCTGCAGAGGTGGAGGGACTGATTGAGCTCTCTGCAATGAGGCATACTCTGTCACTGCAGGAGTGGAGGGGCTGATTGGGCTCTCTGTAATGAGGCATTCCTTGTCCCTGCAGAGGTGGAGGGGCTGTTTGGGCTCCTGTAATGAGGCATCCCCTGTCCCTACAGAGGTGGAGGGACCAATTGGGCTCTCTGCAATGAGGCATCCTCTGTCCCTGCAGAGGTGGAGGGACTGATTGGGCTCCTGTAATGAGGCATCTTCTGTCCCTCTAGATGTTTAGGGGCCTATTGGGCTCTCTGTAATGAGGCATCCTCTGTCCCTGAAGAGGTGGAGGGACTGATTGAGCTCTCTGTAATGAGGCATCCTCTGTCCCTGCAGAGGTGGAGGGGCTGTTTGGGCTCCTGTAATGAGGCATCCTCTGTCCCTGCAGAGGTGGACGGGCTGATTGGGCTCCTGTAGTGAGGCATCCCCTGTCCCTACAGAGGTGGATGGACCAATTGGGCTCTCTGCAATGAGGCATCCTCTGTCCCTGCAGAGGTGGAGGGACTGATTGGGCTCTGTGCAATGAGGCATCCTCTGTCCCTGCAGAGGTGGAGGGGCTGATTGGGCTCTCTGTAATGAGGCATCCTCTGTCCCTGCAGAGGTGGAGGGGCTGATATGGCTCATGTAGTGAGGCATCCTCTGTCCCTGCAGAGGTGGAGGGACCAATTGGGCTCTCTGTAATTAGGCATCATCTGTCCCTGCAGAGGTGGAAGGGCTGATTGGGCTCTCTGTAATGAGGCATCCTCTGTCCCTGCAGAGGTGGAAGGGCTGATTGGGCTCTCTGTAATGAGGCATCCTCTGTCCCTGCAGAGGTGGAGGGAGTGATTGTGCTCCTGTAATGAGGCATCATCTGTCCCTGCAGAGGTGGAGGGACCAATTGGGCTCTCTGTATTGAGGCATCCTCTGTCCCTGCAGAGGTGGGGGGGTGATTGGGCTCCTGTAATGAGGCATCCTCTGTCCCTGCAGAGGTGTGGGGAGTGATTGGGCTCCTGTAATGAGGCATCCTCTGTCCCTGCAGAGGTGGAGGGGCTGATTGAACTCTCTGCAATGAGGCATCCTCTGTCCCTGCAGAGGTGGAAGGGCTGATTGGGCTCCTGTAATGAGGCATCCTCTGTCCCTGCAGAGGTGGAGGGGCTGATTGAGCTCTCTGCAATGAGGCATCCTCTGTCACTGCAGAGGTGGAGGGGCTGATTGGGCTCTCTGTAATGAGGCATCCTCTGTCCCTGCAGAGGTGGAGGGGCTGTTTGGGCTCCTGTAATGAGGCATCCCCTGTCCCTACAGAGGTGGAGGGCCTATTGGGTATCTGTAATGAGGCATCCTCTGTCCCTGCAGAGGTGTAGGGGCTGATAGGGCTCTCTGCAATGAGGCATCCTCTGTCCCTGCAGATGTGGAGGGAGTGATTGGGCTCCTGTAATGAGGCATCTCCTGTCCCTGCAGAGGCTTAGGGGACTATTGGGCTCTCTGTAATGAGGCATCCTCTGTCCCTGCAGAGGTAGAGGGAGTGATCGGGCTCCTGTAATGAGGCATCCCCTGTCCCTACAGAGGTGGAGGGCCTATTGGGTCTCTGTATTGAGGCATCCTCTGTCCCTGCAGAGGTGGAGGGGCTGATAGGGCTCCTGTAGTGTGGCATCCTCTGTCCCTGCAGAGGTGGAGGGACCAATTGGGCTCACTGTAATGAGGCATCATCTGTCCCTGCAGAGGTGGAGGGGCTGATTGGGCTCTCTGTAATGAGGCATCCTCTGTCCCTGCAGAGGTGGAGGGAGTGATTGGGCTCCTGTAATGAGGCATCTTCTGTCCCTGCAGAGGTTTAGGGGCCTATTGGGCTCTCTGTAATGAGGCATCCTATGTCCCTGCAGAGGTGGAGGGAGTGATTGGGCTCTCTGTAATGAGGCATCTTCTGTCCCTGCAGAGGTGGAGGGACTGCTTGGGCTCTCTGTACACACTGCTCACCATTTTTGCCCTATTTGGCCCACAGCTCTACCACACTACTGCCCGACACCTCACACCATTTTCAACCACAATGTACAAAACCATGCTGCCCACTCTGATTGCCAACCTACCGGGTGCACCTCCGTCATACGACACAACTCTGGCTAATCCATACCTAAATGCCCCTGCCCTGTGGCTACAACACTTCACCACCAAACCTACCCCGAACCAACCATGCCCCAATAGCACTAGGAATGCCAGACTTGGCTCTCGCCTTTACAACAGCAACGCATCAAGTGCCTTGCATAAACATACACTGTCTCCTCAGACTACATTAACCTCACCGAACCTCCCGAAGCAACCTTGTGACACCTCTGTTAGAAACCAAAGACTAGCTTCCAGATGCCATCACTGGTCCTATCATACGAGAATTTCTAATATGGAAAAAACCAAAAACACCTCTTCTCCTCTGGCACCAACAACTGGCGTAACCCCCACTGATAACTCTCCCAACATCATGACCAAACTCAAAGGTGCACTTATCAACGCACGCTCTGTCCCTGCCCACGCCTTAGACATCGCTGATTTCATCACGACAGAAAACCTAGACTTCTTAGCTATCACGGAAACCTGGCTGCGCGCAGCCTCGGGGCCTGCCCTGACCTTAGCCATCCCTGACAACTACTCTCTTATTAGATGCGATAGGGACACTAACCAAACTAAAGGGGGCGGATTAGCATTTATTTTCAAGAGCTCACTCAATCTTAGAGTGGACAACACTCTGCAACTGCCATCTGCTGAACTACTTTCTATTAAATTACCGATCTCGCCCAATCACACAGCCTCAGTGCTTCTCATATACAGGCCACCCGGCCCCACCTCCACATTTGCTGAGGACATCTCATCCATTTTAGCCTCAAGCATTAAGCCAAAATTGCAAATCATCATACTCGGCGACTTCAATCTGGGATACAAGGACACGAATGACACCAAAGCCAACGACATAGCCACTGTTCTGTCTGACTTTGGTCTCACCCAACATGTGAACGAACCCACTCATATCAAGGGACGTACCCTTGATTGGGTCGCAGACTTGAACTGTGCACTAAAGGTAACCTCTGTGACTCCCTGTGCTTGGTCGGATCACCACAAAATAATATTCTCCATTAACTCCAGCCCTCCCATTGACAACCCCAACATTGCACCACCCACCTTTACTAGAAACAAAAAGGATATTACAGTTGAGAAACTTCTCCCCCTCATCCTCCCGTTACTGAACCCAACCTCCCCCACTTGCTCAGACCTCACTGCCCTCGTTGATATTTACAACCGCGCCATGCTAAAAGCCCTTGACACTATTGCCCCTCTCAAACTACGCAAACAAAAACCTTGCAAACATCTTAATTCATGGTTCACCCCTCACCTACGCGAACTACGCAAAGCAAAAAGAAAAGCTGAATCACATTGGAAAAGCTCACCTACTCTCGCCAATAGAAATAACCTTACAGCCGCCTCCATCACCTACAAAGAAGCTATCCTAACAGCCAAAAAAGAAGTGTACAACATCAGGATCACACAAGCACAATCCAACACCAAGGAACTCTTCAAGATCCTGAAGGAACTAGAGTCCCCAGTAGCTCCATTGGTTACACGCACCCCGGATGCTGAATGGTGTTCCAATATACAAAAAGCATTACTAAACAAAATTGCCTTGCTCCAAGTTAAAATCAATAGCAAAAAAAGCCTCCTCTCGGATTCAGCGGGTAACCCCCAGTTCTACAATGCCCCCGCTCCAAAACACTCATTCAAACCCTTCTCATTCTCACCCCTCTCCATCAAGGAAGTTGAAAACATCATTATGAAACTCAAGCCCTCCAACTGCCAAGGAGACGTCTGCCCCGCGCCGGTCGTAAAGGAAGCAGCTCATGACCTCGCACCCTTCATTACCGCCTTTATCAACTCCTCATTCGAATCGGGCACAGTACCCGATACCCTTAAGGATGCTTGGGTCATCCCCTTAATCAAAAAACCCAACCTTGACCCCAGCAATCCTACCAACTACAGGCCGATCACCACGGTGCCTTACCTACTTAAAATTCTGGATCGTGCAGCCTATCTCCAAATCCAGGATTACCTGGAGACCAACAACCTATTAGGGCTTAGACAATCTGGCTTCCGTCCAAGACATGGTACAGAGACAGCCCTGTTAGACTTAAAAACCCAAATCGAGGACTTGAAAGACAAGGGCAAACTAGCTCTCCTGCTCCTTCTTGACCTCTCTGCCGCATTTGATTTGGTCGACCACCAAATCCTCTGCCATCACCTCAAGATAGCCGCCCACTTCTCTGACACAGCTACCTCCTGGATCAGCTCCTTTCTGGCAAATAGATCTATGAGGGTCTTCTCCGCCTCTGCCGCAGCCGATCCAGCACATGTCCCTTGCGGAGTCCCACAAGGCTCCTGTGTATCGCCCACGTTGTACAACGTGTTTACTAAACCGCTCTTTGATATTCTTGACTATCTGGGTGTCTCTTACACAAATTATGCTGACGACACCCAGATACTCATCCCTATCACTGGTGACTATGTAACCGATGTCAACGCACTCAACTCAGTCTACTCAGTCATCCAGGCCTGGATGGCACACCACGGGCTTTGCCTCAACGATGAGAAAACTGAGTTACTCATCCTAGGCTCTCAGCCCAAACTCACTAAACTTGACCCTAATTATAATTCCTTCATTATCGATGGAAATGTCATTAAAGTCTCCAACGTCACGAAAACACTAGGAATCTATCTAGACTCCACGCTCTCTCTCAACAAACAAACCAATTCAGTAGCTGCAGCCTCATCGTACACTTGTAAACTCATCACAGCCTGTCGCCCCTTCCTCACTACTGACAATTGCCTGATCTTAGCCAGAACCCTCATCATGTCAAAAATTGACTATTGTAACGCCCTCTATTTAGGGACTAGTCAAAGAAATCTTGATAAACTTCAGGTTATCCAAAACAATGCCATCAGGGCTGCCCTCAATATACCCAGGCGTTCACACATTTCCTCTACTAGGCGCAACCTACACTGGCTACCCATTACACTCCGTATATCACTCAAAACACTTGTTCTAACACACAAAGCACAAAACAATGCTGCACCTGCTTACTTGTCCTTGCGCTTTACACAACATACAGCAGTTAGACCACTGAGATCAGCACAGGTGCACACATTAACCATCCCTAGCTTCAAGCTTCAGACAGCTAGGGGCTCGAGTTTCCCAGTCCTGGCTGCTAAACTGTGGAATTCCCTGCCCAATGGCCTCAGGAATGTACCAGCCACCCAATCCTTCAAAAATAGAACTAAACGTTGGCTTCATGAACAAGATGCACTGACCTCCGCCTTGTAAGTCTCACAGCGGTCACCTGAAACCAGGCCTCCCACTGTACATATTGTATATTTGACCTCTCTGCCAGTCCTGCATTACCTTTGATCGCTGGTACTGTTCTTGCTTTAAATCTTGTATATATAATGTAATGTATTATTTGTACCTATCTCTGTAACACTCTCTGGCAACTACCTTTCTAAACATGCGCCCTGATGCCTTCGGGCAGGTTGCGCAATACAAATAAACAAATACAAATACAAATACAAATAATGAGGCATCCTCTGTCCCTGCAGAGGTGGAGGGGCTGATTGAGCTCTCTGTAATGAGGCATCCTCTGTCCCTGCAGAGGTGCAGGGACTGATTGGGCTCCTGTAACGAGGCATCTTCTGTCCCTGTAGAGGTTTAGGGGCCTATTGGGCTCTCTGTAATGAGGCATCCTCTGTCCCTGCAGAGGTGGAGGGACTGATTGAGCTCTCTGCAATGAGGTATACTCTGTCACTGCAGGAGTGGAGGGGCTGATTGGGCTCTCTGTAATGAGGCATTCCTTGTCCCTGCAGAGGTGGAGGGGCTGTTTGGGCTCCTGTAATGAGGCATCCCCTGTCCCTACAGAGGTGGAGGGACCAATTGGGCTCTCTGCAATGAGGCATCCTCTGTCCCTGCAGAGGTGGAGGGACTGATTGGGCTCCTGTAATGAGGCATCTTCTGTCCCTCTAGATGTTTAGGGGCCTATTGGGCTCTCTGTAATGAGGCATCCTCTGTCCCTGAAGAGGTGGAGGGACTGATTGAGCTCTCTGTAATGAGGCATCCTCTGTCCCTGCAGAGGTGGAGGGGCTGTTTGGGCTCCTGTAATGAGGCATCCTCTGTCCCTGCAGAGGTGGACGGGCTGATTGGGCTCCTGTAGTGAGGCATCCCCTGTCCCTACAGAGGTGGATGGACCAATTGGGCTCTCTGCAATGAGGCATCCTCTGTCCCTGCAGGGGTGGAGGGACTGATTGGGCTCTGTGCAATGAGGCATCCTCTGTCCCTGCAGAGGTGGAGGGGCTGATTGGGCTCTCTGTAATGAGGCATCCTCTGTCCCTGCAGAGGTGGAGGGGCTGATATGGCTCATGTAGTGAGGCATCCTCTGTCCCTGCAGAGGTGGAGGGACCAATTGGGCTCTCTGTAATTAGGCATCATCTGTCCCTGCAGAGGTGGAAGGGCTGATTGGGCTCTCTGTAATGAGGCATCCTCTGTCCCTGCAGAGGTGGAAGGGCTGATTGGGCTCTCTGTAATGAGGCATCCTCTGTCCCTGCAGAGGTGGAGGGAGTGATTGTGCTCCTGTAATGAGGCATCATCTGTCCCTGCAGAGGTGGAGGGACCAATTGGGCTCTCTGTATTGAGGCATCCTCTGTCCCTGCAGAGGTGGGGGGGTGATTGGGCTCCTGTAATGAGGCATCCTCTGTCCCTGCAGAGGTGTGGGGAGTGATTGGGCTCCTGTAATGAGGCATCCTCTGTCCCTGCAGAGGTGGAGGGGCTGATTGAACTCTCTGCAATGAGGCATCCTCTGTCCCTGCAGAGGTGGAAGGGCTGATTGGGCTCCTGTAATGAGGCATCCTCTGTCCCTGCAGAGGTGGAGGGGCTGATTGAGCTCTCTGCAATGAGGCATCCTCTGTCACTGCAGAGGTGGAGGGGCTGATTGGGCTCTCTGTAATGAGGCATCCTCTGTCCCTGCAGAGGTGGAGGGGCTGTTTGGGCTCCTGTAATGAGGCATCCCCTGTCCCTACAGAGGTGGAGGGCCTATTGGGTATCTGTAATGAGGCATCCTCTGTCCCTGCAGAGGTGTAGGGGCTGATAGGGCTCTCTGCAATGAGGCATCCTCTGTCCCTGCAGATGTGGAGGGAGTGATTTGGCTCCTGTAATGAGGCATCTCCTGTCCCTGCAGAGGCTTAGGGGACTATTGGGCTCTCTGTAATGAGGCATCCTCTGTCCCTGCAGAGGTAGAGGGAGTGATCGGGCTCCTGTAATGAGGCATCCCCTGTCCCTACAGAGGTGGAGGGCCTATTGGGTCTCTGTATTGAGGCATCCTCTGTCCCTGCAGAGGTGGAGGGGCTGATAGGGCTCCTGTAGTGTGGCATCCTCTGTCCCTGCAGAGGTGGAGGGACCAATTGGGCTCACTGTAATGAGGCATCATCTGTCCCTGCAGAGGTGGAGGGGCTGATTGGGCTCTCTGTAATGAGGCATCCTCTGTCCCTGCAGAGGTGGAGGGAGTGATTGGGCTCCTGTAATGAGGCATCTTCTGTCCCTGCAGAGGTTTAGGGGCCTATTGGGCTCTCTGTAATGAGGCATCCTCTGTCCCTGCAGAGGTGGAGGGAGTGATTGGGCTCTCTGTAATGAGGCATCTTCTGTCCCTGCAGAGGTGGAAGGACTGCTTGGGCTCTCTGTACACACTGCTCACCATTTTTGCCCTATTTGGCCCACAGCTCTACCACACTACTGCCCGACACCTCACACCATTTTCAACCACAATGTACAAAACCATGCTGCCCACTCTGATTGCCAACCTACCGGGTGCACCTCCGTCATACGACACAACTCTGGCTAATCCATACCTAAATGCCCCTGCCCTGTGGCTACAACACTTCACCACCAAACCTACCCCGAACCAACCATGCCCCAATAGCACTAGGAATGCCAGACTTGGCTCTCGCCTTTACAACAGCAACGCATCAAGTGCCTTGCATAAACATACACTGTCTCCTCAGACTACATTAACCTCACCGAACCTCCCGAAGCAACCTTGTGACACCTCTGTTAGAAACCAAAGACTAGCTTCCAGATGCCATCACTGGTCCTATCATACGAGAATTTCTAATATGGAAAAAACAAAAACACCTCTTCTCCTCTGGCACCAACAACTGGCGTAACCCCCACTGATAACTCTCCCAACATCATGACCAAACTCAAAGGTGCACTTATCAACGCACGCTCTGTCCCTGCCCACGCCTTAGACATCGCTGATTTCATCACGACAGAAAACCTAGACTTCTTAGCTATCACGGAAACCTGGCTGCGCGCAGCCTCGGGGCCTGCCCTGACCTTAGCCATCCCTGACAACTACTCTCTTATTAGATGCGATAGGGACACTAACCAAACTAAAGGGGGCGGATTAGCATTTATTTTCAAGAGCTCACTCAATCTTAGAGTGGACAATACTCTGCAACTGCCATCTGCTGAACTACTTTCTATTAAATTACCGATCTCGCCCAATCACACAGCCTCAGTGCTTCTCATATACAGGCCACCCGGCCCCACCTCCACATTTGCTGAGGACATCTCATCCATTTTAGCCTCAAGCATTAAGCCAAAATTGCAAATCATCATACTCGGCGACTTCAATCTGGGATACAAGGACACGAATGACACCAAAGCCAACGACATAGCCACTGTTCTGTCTGACTTTGGTCTCACCCAACATGTGAACGAACCCACTCATATCAAGGGACGTACCCTTGATTGGGTCGCAGACTTGAACTGTGCACTAAAGGTAACCTCTGTGACTCCCTGTGCTTGGTCGGATCACCACAAAATAATATTCTCCATTAACTCCAGCCCTCCCATTGACAACCCCAACATTGCACCACCCACCTTTACTAGAAACAAAAAGGATATTACAGTTGAGAAACTTCTCCCCCTCATCCTCCCGTTACTGAACCCAACCTCCCCCACTTGCTCAGACCCCACTGCCCTCGTTGATATTTACAACCGCGCCATGCTAAAAGCCCTTGACACTATTGCCCCTCTCAAACTACGCAAACAAAAACCTTGCAAACATCTTAATTCATGGTTCACCCCTCACCTACGCGAACTACGCAAAGCAAAAAGAAAAGCTGAATCACATTGGAAAAGCTCACCTACTCTCGCCAATAGAAATAACCTTACAGCCGCCTCCATCACCTACAAAGAAGCTATCCTAACAGCCAAAAAAGAAGTGTACAACATCAGGATCACACAAGCACAATCCAACACCAAGGAACTCTTCAAGATCCTGAAGGAACTAGAGTCCCCAGTAGCTCCATTGGTTACACGCACCCCGGACGCTGAATGGTGTTCCAATATACAAAAAGCATTACTAAACAAAATTGCCTTGCTCCAAGTTAAAATCAATAGCAAAAAAAGCCTCCTCTCGGATTCAGCGGGTAACCCCCAGTTCTACAATGCCCCCGCTCCAAAACACTCATTCAAACCCTTCTCATTCTCACCCCTCTCCATCAAGGAAGTTGAAAACATCATTATGAAACTCAAGCCCTCCAACTGCCAAGGAGACGTCTGCCCCGCGCCGGTCGTAAAGGAAGCAGCTCATGACCTCGCACCCTTCATTACCGCCTTTATCAACTCCTCATTCGAATCGGGCACAGTACCCGATACCCTTAAGGATGCTTGGGTCATCCCCTTAATCAAAAAACCCAACCTTGACCCCAGCAATCCTACCAACTACAGGCCGATCACCACGGTGCCTTACCTACTTAAAATTCTGGATCGTGCAGCCTATCTCCAAATCCAGGATTACCTGGAGACCAACAACCTATTAGGGCTTAGACAATCTGGCTTCCGTCCAAGACATGGTACAGAGACAGCCCTGTTAGACTTAAAAACCCAAATCGAGGACTTGAAAGACAAGGGCAAACTAGCTCTCCTGCTCCTTCTTGACCTCTCTGCCGCATTTGATTTGGTCGACCACCAAATCCTCTGCCATCACCTCAAGATAGCCGCCCACTTCTCTGACACAGCTACCTCCTGGATCAGCTCCTTTCTGGCAAATAGATCTATGAGGGTCTTCTCCGCCTCTGCCGCAGCCGATCCAGCACATGTCCCTTGCGGAGTCCCACAAGGCTCCTGTGTATCGCCCACGTTGTACAACGTGTTTACTAAACCGCTCTTTGATATTCTTGACTATCTGGGTGTCTCTTACACAAATTATGCTGACGACACCCAGATACTCATCCCTATCACTGGTGACTATGTAACCGATGTCAACGCACTCAACTCAGTCTACTCAGTCATCCAGGCCTGGATGGCACACCACGGGCTTTGCCTCAACGATGAGAAAACTGAGTTACTCATCCTAGGCTCTCAGCCCAAACTCACTAAACTTGACCCTAATTATAATTCCTTCATTATCGATGGAAATGTCATTAAAGTCTCCAACGTCACGAAAACACTAGGAATCTATCTAGACTCCACGCTCTCTCTCAACAAACAAACCAATTCAGTAGCTGCAGCCTCATCGTACACTTGTAAACTCATCACAGCCTGTCGCCCCTTCCTCACTACTGACAATTGCCTGATCTTAGCCAGAACCCTCATCATGTCAAAAATTGACTATTGTAACGCCCTCTATTTAGGGACTAGTCAAAGAAATCTTGATAAACTTCAGGTTATCCAAAACAATGCCATCAGGGCTGCCCTCAATATACCCAGGCGTTCACACATTTCCTCTACTAGGCGCAACCTACACTGGCTACCCATTACACTCCGTATATCACTCAAAACACTTGTTCTAACACACAAAGCACAAAACAATGCTGCACCTGCTTACTTGTCCTTGCGCTTTACACAACATACAGCAGTTAGACCACTGAGATCAGCACAGGTGCACACATTAACCATCCCTAGCTTCAAGCTTCAGACAGCTAGGGGCTCGAGTTTCCCAGTCCTGGCTGCTAAACTGTGGAATTCCCTGCCCAATGGCCTCAGGAATGTACCAGCCACCCAATCCTTCAAAAATAGAACTAAACGTTGGCTTCATGAACAAGATGCACTGACCTCCGCCTTGTAAGTCTCACAGTGGTCACCTGAAACCAGGCCTCCCACTGTACATATTGTATATTTGACCTCTCTGCCAGTCCTGCATTACCTTTGATCGCTGGTACTGTTCTTGCTTTAAATCTTGTATATATAATGTAATGTATTATTTGTACCTATCTCTGTAACACTCTCTGGCAACTACCTTTCTAAACATGCGCCCTGATGCCTTCGGGCAGGTTGCGCAATACAAATAAACAAATACAAATACAAATACAAATAATGAGGCATCCTCTGTCCCTGCAGAGGTGGAGGGGCTGATTGAGCTCTCTGTAATGAGGCATCCTCTGTCCCTGCAGAGGTGCAGGGACTGATTGGGCTCCTGTAACGAGGCATCTTCTGTCCCTGTAGAGGTTTAGGGGCCTATTGGGCTCTCTGTAATGAGGCATCCTCTGTCCCTGCAGAGGTGGAGGGACTGATTGAGCTCTCTGCAATGAGGCATACTCTGTCACTGCAGGAGTGGAGGGGCTGATTGGGCTCTCTGTAATGAGGCATTCCTTGTCCCTGCAGAGGTGGAGGGGCTGTTTGGGCTCCTGTAATGAGGCATCCCCTGTCCCTACAGAGGTGGAGGGACCAATTGGGCTCTCTGCAATGAGGCATCCTCTGTCCCTGCAGAGGTGGAGGGACTGATTGGGCTCCTGTAATGAGGCATCTTCTGTCCCTCTAGATGTTTAGGGGCCTATTGGGCTCTCTGTAATGAGGCATCCTCTGTCCCTGAAGAGGTGGAGGGACTGATTGAGCTCTCTGTAATGAGGCATCCTCTGTCCCTGCAGAGGTGGAGGGGCTGTTTGGGCTCCTGTAATGAGGCATCCTCTGTCCCTGCAGAGGTGGACGGGCTGATTGGGCTCCTGTAGTGAGGCATCCCCTGTCCCTACAGAGGTGGATGGACCAATTGGGCTCTCTGCAATGAGGCATCCTCTGTCCCTGCAGAGGTGGAGGGACTGATTGGGCTCTGTGCAATGAGGCATCCTCTGTCCCTGCAGAGGTGGAGGGGCTGATTGGGCTCTCTGTAATGAGGCATCCTCTGTCCCTGTAGAGGTGGAGGGGCTGATATGGCTCATGTAGTGAGGCATCCTCTGTCCCTGCAGAGGTGGAGGGACCAATTGGGCTCTCTGTAATTAGGCATCATCTGTCCCTGCAGAGGTGGAAGGGCTGATTGGGCTCTCTGTAATGAGGCATCCTCTGTCCCTGCAGAGGTGGAAGGGCTGATTGGGCTCTCTGTAATGAGGCATCCTCTGTCCCTGCAGAGGTGGAGGGAGTGATTGTGCTCCTGTAATGAGGCATCATCTGTCCCTGCAGAGGTGGAGGGACCAATTGGGCTCTCTGTATTGAGGCATCCTCTGTCCCTGCAGAGGTGGGGGGGTGATTGGGCTCCTGTAATGAGGCATCCTCTGTCCCTGCAGAGGTGTGGGGAGTGATTGGGCTCCTGTAATGAGGCATCCTCTGTCCCTGCAGAGGTGCAGGGACTGATTGGGCTCCTGTAATGAGGCATCTTCTGTCCCTGTAGAGGTTTAGGGGCCTATTGGGCTCTCTGTAATGAGGCATCCTCTGTCCCTGCAGAGGTGGAGGGACTGATTGAGCTCTCTGCAATGAGGCATCCTCTGTCACTGCAGAGGTGGAGGGGCTGATTGGGCCCTCTGTAATGAGGCATCCTCTGTCCCTGCAGATGTAGAGGGGCTGTTTGGGCTCCTGTAATGAGGCATCCCCTGTCCCTACAGAGGTGGAGGGACCAATTGGGCTCTCTGCAATGAGGCATCCTCTGTCCCTGCAGAGGTGGAGGGGCTGATTGAGCTCTCTGTAATGAGGCATCCTCTGTCCCTGCAGAGGTGGAGGGACTGATTGGGCTCCTGTAATGAGGCATCTTCTGTCCCTCTAGAAGTTTAGGGGCCTATTGGGCTCTCTGTAATGAGGCATCCTCTGTCCCTGCAGAGGTGGAGGGACTGATTGAGCTCTCTGTAATGAGGCATCCTCTGTCCCTGCAGAGGTGGAGGGGCTGTTTGGGCTCCTGTAATGAGGCATCCTCTGTCCCTGCAGAGGTGGACGGGCTGATTTGGCTCCTGTAGTGAGGCATCCCCTGTCACTACAGAGGTGGATGGACCAATTGGGCTCTCTGCAATGAGGCATCCTCTGTCCCTGCAGAGGTGGAGGGGCTGATTGGGCTCTCTGTAATGAGGCATCCTCTGTCCCTGCAGAGGTGGATGGACCAATTGGGCTCTCTGTAATGAGGCATCCTCTGTCCCTGCAGAGGTGGAGGGACTGATTGAGCTCTCTGCAATGAGGCATCCTCTGTCACTGCAGAGGTGGAGGGGCTGATTGGGCTCTCTGTAATGAGGCATCCTCTGTCCCTGCAGAGGTGGAGGGGCTGTTTGGGCTCCTGTAATGAGGCATCCCCTGTCCCTACAGAGGTGGAGGGCCTATTGGGTCTCTGTAATGAGGCATTCTCTGTCCCTGCAGAGGTGTAGGGGCTGTTAGGGCTCTCTGCAATGAGGCATCCTCTGTCCCTGCAGATGTGGAGGGAGTGATTGGGCTCCTGTAATGAGGCATCTTCTGTCCCTGTAGAGGTTTAGGGGCCTATTGGGCTCTCTGTAATGAGGCATCCTCTGTCCCTGCAGAGGTGGAGGGACTGATTGAGCTCTCTGCAATGAGGCATCCTCTGTCACTGCAGAGGTGGAGGGGCTGATTGGGCTCTCTGTAATGAGGCATCCTCTGTCCCTGCAGAGGTGGAGGGGCTGATTGGGCTCTCTGCAATGAGGCATCCTCTGTCCCTGCAGATGTGGAGGGAGTGATTGGGCTCCTGTAATGAGGCATCCTCTGTCCCTGCAGATGTGGAGAGAGTGATTGGGCTCCTGTAATGAGGCATCTTCTGTCCCTGCAGAGGCTTAGGGGCCTATTGGGCTCTCTGTAATGAGGCATCCTCTGTCCCTGCAGAGGTGGAGGGCCTATTGGGTCTCTGTATTGAGGCATCCTCTGTCCCTGCAGAGGTGGAGGGGTTGATAGGGCTCCTGTAGTGAGGCATCCTCTGTCCCTGCAGAGGTGGAGGGAGTGATTGGGCTCCTGTAATGAGGCATCCCCTGTCCCTACAGGGGTGGAGGGCCTATTGGGTCTCTGTATTGAGGCATCCTCTGTCCCTGCAGAGGTGGAGGGGTTGATAGGGCTCCTGTAGTGAGGCATCCTCTGTCCCTGCAGAGGTGGAGGGACCAATTGGGCTCTCTGTAATGAGGCATCATCTGTCCCTGCAGAGGTGGAGGGGCTGATTGGGCTCTCTGTAATGAGGCATCCTCTGTCCCTGCAGAGGTGGAGGGAGTGATTGGGCTCCTGTAATGAGGCATCTTCTGTCCCTGCAGAGGTTTAGAGGCCTATTGGGCTCTCTGTAATGAGGCATCCTCTGTCCCTGCAGAGGTGGAGGGACTGATTGGGCTCTCTGTAATGAGGCATCTTCTGTCCCTGCAGAGGTGGAGGGACTGATTGGGCTCTCTGTAATGAGGCATCCTCTGTCCCTGCAGAGGTGGAGGGGCTGATTGAGCTCTCTGTAATGAGGCATCCTCTGTCCCTGCAGAGGTGCAGGGACTGATTGGGCTCCTGTAATGAGGCATCTTCTGTCCCTGTAGAGGTTTAGGGGCCTATTGGGCTCTCTGTAATGAGGCATCCTCTGTCCCTGCAGAGGTGGAGGGACTGATTGAGCTCTCTGCAATGAGGCATCCTCTGTCACTGCAGAGGTGGAGGGGCTGATTGGGCCCTCTGTAATGAGGCATCCTCTGTCCCTGCAGATGTAGAGGGGCTGTTTGGGCGCCTGTAATGAGGCATCCCCTGTCCCTACAGAGGTGGAGGGACCAATTGGGCTCTCTGCAATGAGGCATCCTCTGTCCCTGCAGAGGTGGAGGGGCTGATTGAGCTCTCTGTAATGAGGCATCCTCTGTCCCTGCAGAGGTGGAGGGACTGATTGGGCTCCTGTAATGAGGCATCTTCTGTCCCTCTAGAAGTTTAGGGGCCTATTGGGCTCTCTGTAATGAGGCATCCTCTGTCCCTGCAGAGGTGGAGGGACTGATTGAGCTCTCTGTAATGAGGCATCCTCTGTCCCTGCAGAGGTGGAGGGGCTGTTTGGGCTCCTGTAATGAGGCATCCTCTGTCCCTGCAGAGGTGGACGGGCTGATTTGGCTCCTGTAGTGAGGCATCCCCTGTCACTACAGAGGTGGATGGACCAATTGGGCTCTCTGCAATGAGGCATCCTCTGTCCCTGCAGAGGTGGAGGGGCTGATTGGGCTCTCTGTAATGAGGCATCCTCTGTCCCTGCAGAGGTGGATGGACCAATTGGGCTCTCTGTAATGAGGCATCCTCTGTCCCTGCAGAGGTGGAGGGACTGATTGAGCTCTCTGCAATGAGGCATCCTCTGTCACTGCAGAGGTGGAGGGGCTGATTGGGCTCTCTGTAATGAGGCATCCTCTGTCCCTGCAGAGGTGGAGGGGCTGTTTGGGCTCCTGTAATGAGGCATCCCCTGTCCCTACAGAGGTGGAGGGCCTATTGGGTCTCTGTAATGAGGCATTCTCTGTCCCTGCAGAGGTGTAGGGGCTGTTAGGGCTCTCTGCAATGAGGCATCCTCTGTCCCTGCAGATGTGGAGGGAGTGATTGGGCTCCTGTAATGAGGCATCTTCTGTCCCTGTAGAGGTTTAGGGGCCTATTGGGCTCTCTGTAATGAGGCATCCTCTGTCCCTGCAGAGGTGGAGGGACTGATTGAGCTCTCTGCAATGAGGCATCCTCTGTCACTGCAGAGGTGGAGGGGCTGATTGGGCTCTCTGTAATGAGGCATCCTCTGTCCCTGCAGAGGTGGAGGGGCTGATTGGGCTCTCTGCAATGAGGCATCCTCTGTCCCTGCAGATGTGGAGGGAGTGATTGGGCTCCTGTAATGAGGCATCCTCTGTCCTTGCAGATGTGGAGAGAGTGATTGGGCTCCTGTAATGAGGCATCTTCTGTCCCTGCAGAGGCTTAGGGGCCTATTGGGCTCTCTGTAATGAGGCATCCTCTGTCCCTGCAGAGGTGGAGGGCCTATTGGGTCTCTGTATTGAGGCATATTCTGTCCCTGCAGAGGTGGAGGGGTTGATAGGGCTCCTGTAGTGAGGCATCCTCTGTCCCTGCAGAGGTGGAGGGAGTGATTGGGCTCCTGTAATGAGGCATCCCCTGTCCCTACAGGGGTGGAGGGCCTATTGGGTCTCTGTATTGAGGCATCCTCTGTCCCTGCAGAGGTGGAGGGGTTGATAGGGCTCCTGTAGTGAGGCATCCTCTGTCCCTGCAGAGGTGGAGGGACCAATTGGGCTCTCTGTAATGAGGCATCATCTGTCCCTGCAGAGGTGGAGGGGCTGATTGGGCTCTCTGTAATGAGGCATCCTCTGTCCCTGCAGAGGTGGAGGGAGTGATTGGGCTCCTGTAATGAGGCATCTTCTGTCCCTGCAGAGGTTTAGGGGCCTATTGGGCTCTCTGTAATGAGGCATCCTCTGTCCCTGCAGAGGTGGAGGGAGTGATTGGGCTCTCTGTAATGAGGCATCTTCTGTCCCTGCAGAGGTGGAGGGACTGATTGGGCTCTCTGTAATGAGGCATCCTCTGTCTCTGCAGAGGTGGAGGGGCTGATTGAGCTCTCTGTAATGAGGCATCCTCTGTCCCTGCAGAGGTGCAGGGACTGATTGGGCTCCTGTAATGAGGCATCTTCTGTCCCTGTAGAGGATTAGGGGCCTATTGGGCTCGCTGTAATGAGGCATCCTCTGTCCCTGCAGAGGTGGAGGGACTGATTGAGCTCTCTGCAATGAGGCATCCTCTGTCACTGCAGAGGTGGAGGGGCTGATTGGGCTCTCTGTAATGAGGCATCCTCTGTCCCTGAAGAGGTGGAGGGGCTGTTTGGGCTCCTGTAATGAGGCATCCCCTGTCCCTACAGAGGTGGAGGGACCAATTGGGCTCTCTGCAATGAGGCATCCTCTGTCCCTGTAGAGGTGGAGGGGCTGATTGAGCTCTCTGTAATGAGGCATCCTCTGTCCCTGCAGAGGTGGAGGGACTGATTGGGCTCCTGTAATGAGGCATCTTCTGTCCCTCTAGAAGTTTAGGGGCCTATTGGGCTCTCTGTAATGAGGCATCCTCTGTCCCTGCAGAGGTGGAGGGACTGATTGAGCTCTCTGTAATGAGGCATCCTCTGTCCCTGCAGAGGTGGAGGGGCTGTTTGGGCTCCTGTAATGAGGCATCCTCTGTCCCTGCAGAGGTGGACGGGCTGATTGGGCTCCTGTAGTGAGGCATCCCCTGCCCCTACAGAGGTGGATGGACCAATTGGGCTCTCTGCAATGAGGCATCCTCTGTCCCTGCAGAGGTGGAGGGGCTGATTGGGCTCTGTGCAATGAGGCATCCTCTGTCCCTGCAGAGGTGGAGGGGCTGATTGGGCTCCTGTAATGAGGCATCTTCTGTCCCTGTAGAGGTTTAGGGGCCTATTGGGCTCTCTGTAATGAGGCATCCTCTGTCCCTGCAGAGGTGGAGGGACTGATTGAGCTCTCTGCAATTAGGCATCATCTGTCCCTGCAGAGGTGGAAGGGCTGATTGGGCTCTCTGTAATGAGGCATCCTCTGTCCCTGCAGAGGTGGAAGGGCTGATTGGGCTCTCTGTAATGAGGCACCCTCTGTCCCTGCAGAGTTGGAGGGAGTGATTGGGCTCCTGTAATGAGGCATCTTCTGTCCCTGTAGAGGTTTAGGGGCCTATTGGGCTCTCTGTAATGAGGCATCCTCTGTCCCTGCAGAGGTGGAGGGACTGATTGAGCTCTCTGCAATGAGGCATCCTCTGTCACTGCAGAGGTGGAGGGGCTGATTGGGCTCTCTGTAATGAGGCATCCTCTGTCCCTGCAGAGGTGGAGGGGCTGTTTGGGCTCCTGTAATGAGGCATCCCCTGTCCCTACAGAGGTGGAGGGCCTATTGGGTATCTGTAATGAGGCATCCTCTGTCCCTGCAGAGGTGTAGGGGCTGATAGGGCTCTCTGCAATGAGGCATCCTCTGTCCCTGCAGATGTGGAGGGAGTGATTGGGCTCCTGTAATGAGGCATCTTCTGTCCCTGCAGAGGCTTAGGGGACTATTGGGCTCTCTGTAATGAGGCATCCTCTGTCCCTGCAGAGGTTGAGGGAGTGATCGGGCTCCTGTAATGAGGCATCCCCTGTCCCTACAGAGGTGGAGGGCCTATTGGGTCTCTGTATTGAGGCATCCTCTGTCCCTGCAGAGGTGGAGGGGCTGATAGGGCTCCTGTAGTGTGGCATCCTCTGTCCCTGCAGAGGTGGAGGGACCAATTGGGCTCACTGTAATGAGGCATCATCTGTCCCTGCAGAGGTGGAGGGGCTGATTGGGCTCTCTGTAATGAGGCATCCTCTGTCCCTGCAGAGGTGGAGGGAGTGATTGGGCTCCTGTAATGAGGCATCTTCTGTCCCTGCAGAGGTTTAGGGGCCTATTGGGCTCTCTGTAATGAGGCATCCTCTGTCCCTGCAGAGGTGGAGGGAGTGATTGGGCTCTCTGTAATGAGGCATCTTCTGTCCCTGCAGAGGTGGAGGGACTGCTTGGGCTCTCTGTACACACTGCTCACCATTTTTGCCCTATTTGGCCCACAGCTCTACCACACTACTGCCCGACACCTCACACCATTTTCAACCACAATGTACAAAACCATGCTGCCCACTCTGATTGCCAACCTACCGGGTGCACCTCCGTCATACGACACAACTCTGGCTAATCCATACCTAAATGCCCCTGCCCTGTGGCTACAACACTTCAGCACCAAACCTACCCCGAACCAACCATGCCCCAATAGCACTAGGAATGCCAGACTTGGCTCTCGCCTTTACAACAGCAACGCATCAAGTGCCTTGCATAAACATACACTGTCTCCTCAGACTACATTAACCTCACCGAACCTCCCGAAGCAACCTTGTGACACCTCTGTTAGAAACCAAAGACTAGCTTCCAGATGCCATCACTGGTCCTATCATACGAGCATTTCTAATATGGAAAAAAACAAAAACACCTCTTCTCCTCTGGCACCAACAACTGGCGTAACCCCCACTGATAACTCTCCCAACATCATGACCAAACTCAAAGGTGCACTTATCAACGCACGCTCTGTCCCTGCCCACGCCTTAGACATCGCTGATTTCATCACGACAGAAAACCTAGACTTCTTAGCTATCACGGAAACCTGGCTGCACGCAGCCTCGGGGCCTGCCCTGACCTTAGCCATCCCTGACAACTACTCTCTTATTAGATGCGATAGGGACACTAACCAAACTAAAGGGGGCGGATTAGCATTTATTTTCAAGAGCTCACTCAATCTTAGAGTGGACAACACTCTGCAACTGCCATCTGCTGAACTACTTTCTATTAAATTACCAATCTCGCCCAATCACACAGCCTCAGTGCTTCTCATATACAGGCCACCCGGCCCCACCTCCACATTTGCTGAGGACATCTCATCCATTTTAGCCTCAAGCATTAAGCCAAAATTGCAAATCATCATACTCGGCGACTTCAATCTGGGATACAAGGACACGAATGACACCAAAGCCAACGACATAGCCACTGTTCTGTCTGACTTTGGTCTCACCCAACATGTGAACGAACCCACTCATATCAAGGGACGTACCCTTGATTGGGTCGCAGACTTGAACTGTGCACTAAAGGTAACCTCTGTGACTCCCTGTGCTTGGTCGGATCACCACAAAATAATATTCTCCATTAACTCCAGCCCTCCCATTGACAACCCCAACATTGCACCACCCACCTTTACTAGAAACAAAAAGGATATTACAGTTGAGAAACTTCTCCCCCTCATCCTCCCGTTACTGAACCCAACCTCCCCCACTTGCTCAGACCCCACTGCCCTCGTTGATATTTACAACCGCGCCATGCTAAAAGCCCTTGACACTATTGCCCCTCTCAAACTACGCAAACAAAAACCTTGCAAACATCTTAATTCATGGTTCACCCCTCACCTACGCGAACTACGCAAAGCAAAAAGAAAAGCTGAATCACATTGGAAAAGCTCACCTACTCTCGCCAATAGAAATAACCTTACAGCCGCCTCCATCACCTACAAAGAAGCTATCCTAACAGCCAAAAAAGAAGTGTACAACATCAGGATCACACAAGCACAATCCAACACCAAGGAACTCTTCAAGATCCTGAAGGAACTAGAGTCCCCAGTAGCTCCATTGGTTACACGCACCCCGGACGCTGAATGGTGTTCCAATATACAAAAAGCATTACTAAACAAAATTGCCTTGCTCCAAGTTAAAATCAATAGCAAAAAAAGCCTCCTCTCGGATTCAGCGGGTAACCCCCAGTTCTACAATACCCCCGCTCCAAAACACTCATTCAAACCCTTCTCATTCTCACCCCTCTCCATCAAGGAAGTTGAAAACATCATTATGAAACTCAAGCCCTCCAACTGCCAAGGAGACGTCTGCCCCGCGCCGGTCGTAAAGGAAGCAGCTCATGACCTCGCACCCTTCATTACCGCCTTTATCAACTCCTCATTCGAATCGGGCACAGTACCCGATACCCTTAAGGATGCTTGGGTCATCCCCTTAATCAAAAAACCCAACCTTGACCCCAGCAATCCTACCAACTACAGGCCGATCACCACGGTGCCTTACCTACTTAAAATTCTGGATCGTGCAGCCTATCTCCAAATCCAGGATTACCTGGAGACCAACAACCTATTAGGGCTTAGACAATCTGGCTTCCGTCCAAGACATGGTACAGAGACAGCCCTGTTAGACTTAAAAACCCAAATCGAGGACTTGAAAGACAAGGGCAAACTAGCTCTCCTGCTCCTTCTTGACCTCTCTGCCGCATTTGATTTGGTCGACCACCAAATCCTCTGCCATCACCTCAAGATAGCCGCCCACTTCTCTGACACAGCTACCTCCTGGATCAGCTCCTTTCTGGCAAATAGATCTATGAGGGTCTTCTCCGCCTCTGCCGCAGCCGATCCAGCACATGTCCCTTGCGGAGTCCCACAAGGCTCCTGTGTATCGCCCACGTTGTACAACGTGTTTACTAAACCGCTCTTTGATATTCTTGACTATCTGGGTGTCTCTTACACAAATTATGCTGACGACACCCAGATACTCATCCCTATCACTGGTGACTATGTAACCGATGTCAACGCACTCAACTCAGTCTACTCAGTCATCCAGGCCTGGATGGCACACCACGGGCTTTGCCTCAACGATGAGAAAACTGAGTTACTCATCCTAGGCTCTCAGCCCAAACTCACTAAACTTGACCCTAATTATAATTCCTTCATTATCGATGGAAATGTCATTAAAGTCTCCAACGTCACGAAAACACTAGGAATCTATCTAGACTCCACGCTCTCTCTCAACAAACAAACCAATTCAGTAGCTGCAGCCTCATCGTACACTTGTAAACTCATCACAGCCTGTCGCCCCTTCCTCACTACTGACAATTGCCTGATCTTAGCCAGAACCCTCATCATGTCAAAAATTGACTATTGTAACGCCCTCTATTTAGGGACTAGTCAAAGAAATCTTGATAAACTTCAGGTTATCCAAAACAATGCCATCAGGGCTGCCCTCAATATACCCAGGCGTTCACACATTTCCTCTACTAGGCGCAACCTACACTGGCTACCCATTACACTCCGTATATCACTCAAAACACTTGTTCTAACACACAAAGCACAAAACAATGCTGCACCTGCTTACTTGTCCTTGCGCTTTACACAACATACAGCAGTTAGACCACTGAGATCAGCACAGGTGCACACATTAACCATCCCTAGCTTCAAGCTTCAGACAGCTAGGGGCTCGAGTTTCCCAGTCCTGGCTGCTAAACTGTGGAATTCCCTGCCCAATGGCCTCAGGAATGTACCAGCCACCCAATCCTTCAAAAATAGAACTAAACGTTGGCTTCATGAACAAGATGCACTGACCTCCGCCTTGTAAGTCTCACAGCGGTCACCTGAAACCAGGCCTCCCACTGTACATATTGTATATTTGAACTCTCTGCCAGTCCTGCATTACCTTTGATCGCTGGTACTGTTCTTGCTTTAAATCTTGTATATATAATGTAATGTATTATTTGTACCTATCTCTGTAACACTCTCTGGCAACTACCTTTCTAAACATGCGCCCTGATGCCTTCGGGCAGGTTGCGCAATACAAATAAACAAATACAAATACAAATAATGAGGCATCCTCTGTCCCTGCAGAGGTGGAGGGGCTGATTGAGCTCTCTGTAATGAGGCATCCTCTGTCCCTGCAGAGGTGCAGGGACTGATTGGGCTCCTGTAACGAGGCATCTTCTGTCCCTGTAGAGGTTTAGGGGCCTATTGGGCTCTCTGTAATGAGGCATCCTCTGTCCCTGCAGAGGTGGAGGGACTGATTGAGCTCTCTGCAATGAGGCATACTCTGTCACTGCAGGAGTGGAGGGGCTGATTGGGCTCTCTGTAATGAGGCATTCCTTGTCCCTGCAGAGGTGGAGGGGCTGTTTGGGCTCCTGTAATGAGGCATCCCCTGTCCCTACAGAGGTGGAGGGACCAATTGGGCTCTCTGCAATGAGGCATCCTCTGTCCCTGCAGAGGTGGAGGGACTGATTGGGCTCCTGTAATGAGGCATCTTCTGTCCCTCTAGATGTTTAGGGGCCTATTGGGCTCTCTGTAATGAGGCATCCTCTGTCCCTGAAGAGGTGGAGGGACTGATTGAGCTCTCTGTAATGAGGCATCCTCTGTCCCTGCAGAGGTGGAGGGGCTGTTTGGGCTCCTGTAATGAGGCATCCTCTGTCCCTGCAGAGGTGGACGGGCTGATTGGGCTCCTGTATTGAGGCATCCCCTGTCCCTACAGAGGTGGATGGACCAATTGGGCTCTCTGCAATGAGGCATCCTCTGTCCCTGCAGAGGTGGAGGGACTGATTGGGCTCTGTGCAATGAGGCATCCTCTGTCCCTGCAGAGGTGGAGGGGCTGATTGGGCTCTCTGTAATGAGGCATCCTCTATCCCTGCAGAGGTGGAGGGGCTGATATGGCTCATGTAGTGAGGCATCCTCTGTCCCTGCAGAGGTGGAGGGACCAATTGGGCTCTCTGTAATTAGGCATCATCTGTCCCTGCAGAGGTGGAAGGGCTGATTGGGCTCTCTGTAATGAGGCATCCTCTGTCCCTGCAGAGGTGGAAGGGCTGATTGGGCTCTCTGTAATGAGGCATCCTCTGTCCCTGCAGAGGTGGAGGGAGTGATTGTGCTCCTGTAATGAGGCATCATCTGTCCCTGCAGAGGTGGAGGGACCAATTGGGCTCTCTGTATTGAGGCATCCTCTGTCCCTGCAGAGGTGGGGGGGTGATTGGGCTCCTGTAATGAGGCATCCTCTGTCCCTGCAGAGGTGTGGGGAGTGATTGGGCTCCTGTAATGAGGCATCCTCTGTCCCTGCAGAGGTGGAGGGGCTGATTGAACTCTCTGCAATGAGGCATCCTCTGTCCCTGCAGAGGTGGAAGGGCTGATTGGGCTCCTGTAATGAGGCATCCTCTGTCCCTGCAGAGGTGGAGGGGCTGATTGAGCTCTCTGCAATGAGGCATCCTCTGTCACTGCAGAGGTGGAGGGGCTGATTGGGCTCTCTGTAATGAGGCATCCTCTGTCCCTGCAGAGGTGGAGGGGCTGTTTGGGCTCCTGTAATGAGGCATCCCCTGTCCCTACAGAGGTGGAGGGCCTATTGGGTATCTGTAATGAGGCATCCTCTGTCCCTGCAGAGGTGTAGGGGCTGATAGGGCTCTCTGCAATGAGGCATCCTCTGTCCCTGCAGATGTGGAGGGAGTGATTGGGCTCCTGTAATGAGGCATCTCCTGTCCCTGCAGAGGCTTAGGGGACTATTGGGCTCTCTGTAATGAGGCATCCCCTGTCCCTGCAGAGGTAGAGGGAGTGATCGGGCTCCTGTAATGAGGCATCCCCTGTCCCTACAGAGGTGGAGGGCCTATTGGGTCTCTGTATTGAGGCATCCTCTGTCCCTGCAGAGGTGGAGGGGCTGATAGGGCTCCTGTAGTGTGGCATCCTCTGTCCCTGCAGAGGTAGACTGACCAATTGGGCTCACTGTAATGAGGCATCATCTGTCCCTGCAGAGGTGGAGGGGCTGATTGGGCTCTCTGTAATGAGGCATCCTCTGTCCCTGCAGAGGTGGAGGGAGTGATTGGGCTCCTGTAATGAGGCATCTTCTGTCCCTGCAGAGGTTTAGGGGCCTATTGGGCTCTCTGTAATGAGGCATCCTCTGTCCCTGCAGAGGTGGAGGGAGTGATTGGGCTCTCTGTAATGAGGCATCTTCTGTCCCTGCAGAGGTGGAGGGACTGCTTGGGCTCTCTGTACACACTGCTCACCATTTTTGCCCTATTTGGCCCACAGCTCTACCACACTACTGCCCGACACCTCACACCATTTTCAACCACAATGTACAAAACCATGCTGCCCACTCTGATTGCCAACCTACCGGGTGCACCTCCGTCATACGACACAACTCTGGCTAATCCATACCTAAATGCCCCTGCCCTGTGGCTACAACACTTCACCACCAAACCTACCCCGAACCAACCATGCCCCAATAGCACTAGGAATGCCAGACTTGGCTCTCGCCTTTACAACAGCAACGCATCAAGTGCCTTGCATAAACATACACTGTCTCCTCAGACTACATTAACCTCACCGAACCTCCCGAAGCAACCTTGTGACACCTCTGTTAGAAACCAAAGACTAGCTTCCAGATGCCATCACTGGTCCTATCATACGAGATTTTCTAATATGGAAAAAACCAAAAACACCTCTTCTCCTCTGGCACCAACAACTGGCGTAACCCCCACTGATAACTCTCCCAACATCATGACCAAACTCAAAGGTGCACTTATCAACGCACGCTCTGTCCCTGCCCACGCCTTAGACATCGCTGATTTCATCACGACAGAAAACCTAGACTTCTTAGCTATCACGGAAACCTGGCTGCGCGCAGCCTCGGGGCCTGCCCTGACCTTAGCCATCCCTGACAACTACTCTCTTATTAGATGCGATAGGGACACTAACCAAACTAAAGGGGGCGGATTAGCATTTATTTTCAAGAGCTCACTCAATCTTAGAGTGGACAACACTCTGCAACTGCCATCTGCTGAACTACTTTCTATTAAATTACCGATCTCGCCCAATCACACAGCCTCAGTGCTTCTCATATACAGGCCACCCGGCCCCACCTCCACATTTGCTGAGGACATCTCATCCATTTTAGCCTCAAGCATTAAGCCAAAATTGCAAATCATCATACTCGGCGACTTCAATCTGGGATACAAGGACACGAATGACACCAAAGCCAACGACATAGCCACTGTTCTGTCTGACTTTGGTCTCACCCAACATGTGAACGAACCCACTCATATCAAGGGACGTACCCTTGATTGGGTCGCAGACTTGAACTGTGCACTAAAGGTAACCTCTGTGACTCCCTGTGCTTGGTCGGATCACCACAAAATAATATTCTCCATTAACTCCAGCCCTCCCATTGACAACCCCAACATTGCACCACCCACCTTTACTAGAAACAAAAAGGATATTACAGTTGAGAAACTTCTCCCCCTCATCCTCCCGTTACTGAACCCAACCTCCCCCACTTGCTCAGACCCCACTGCCCTCGTTGATATTTACAACCGCGCCATGCTAAAAGCCCTTGACACTATTGCCCCTCTCAAACTACGCAAACAAAAACCTTGCAAACATCTTAATTCATGGTTCACCCCTCACCTACGCGAACTACGCAAAGCAAAAAGAAAAGCTGAATCACATTGGAAAAGCTCACCTACTCTCGCCAATAGAAATAACCTTACAGCCGCCTCCATCACCTACAAAGAAGCTATCCTAACAGCCAAAAAAGAAGTGTACAACATCAGGATCACACAAGCACAATCCAACACCAAGGAACTCTTCAAGATCCTGAAGGAACTAGAGTCCCCAGTAGCTCCATTGGTTACACGCACCCCGGACGCTGAATGGTGTTCCAATATACAAAAAGCATTACTAAACAAAATTGCCTTGCTCCAAGTTAAAATCAATAGCAAAAAAAGCCTCCTCTCGGATTCAGCGGGTAACCCCCAGTTCTACAATGCCCCCGCTCCAAAACACTCATTCAAACCCTTCTCATTCTCACCCCTCTCCATCAAGGAAGTTGAAAACATCATTATGAAACTCAAGCCCTCCAACTGCCAAGGAGACGTCTGCCCCGCGCCGGTCGTAAAGGAAGCAGCTCATGACCTCGCACCCTTCATTACCGCCTTTATCAACTCCTCATTCGAATCGGGCACAGTACCCGATACCCTTAAGGATGCTTGGGTCATCCCCTTAATCAAAAAACCCAACCTTGACCCCAGCAATCCTACCAACTACAGGCCGATCACCACGGTGCCTTACCTACTTAAAATTCTGGATCGTGCAGCCTATCTCCAAATCCAGGATTACCTGGAGACCAACAACCTATTAGGGCTTAGACAATCTGGCTTCCGTCCAAGACATGGTACAGAGACAGCCCTGTTAGACTTAAAAACCCAAATCGAGGACTTGAAAGACAAGGGCAAACTAGCTCTCCTGCTCCTTCTTGACCTCTCTGCCGCATTTGATTTGGTCGACCACCAAATCCTCTGCCATCACCTCAAGATAGCCGCCCACTTCTCTGACACAGCTACCTCCTGGATCAGCTCCTTTCTGGCAAATAGATCTATGAGGGTCTTCTCCGCCTCTGCCGCAGCCGATCCAGCACATGTCCCTTGCGGAGTCCCACAAGGCTCCTGTGTATCGCCCACGTTGTACAACGTGTTTACTAAACCGCTCTTTGATATTCTTGACTATCTGGGTGTCTCTTACACAAATTATGCTGACGACACCCAGATACTCATCCCTATCACTGGTGACTATGTAACCGATGTCAACGCACTCAACTCAGTCTACTCAGTCATCCAGGCCTGGATGGCACACCACGGGCTTTGCCTCAACGATGAGAAAACTGAGTTACTCATCCTAGGCTCTCAGCCCAAACTCACTAAACTTGACCCTAATTATAATTCCTTCATTATCGATGGAAATGTCATTAAAGTCTCCAACGTCACGAAAACACTAGGAATCTATCTAGACTCCACGCTCTCTCTCAACAAACAAACCAATTCAGTAGCTGCAGCCTCATCGTACACTTGTAAACTCATCACAGCCTGTCGCCCCTTCCTCACTACTGACAATTGCCTGATCTTAGCCAGAACCCTCATCATGTCAAAAATTGACTATTGTAACGCCCTCTATTTAGGGACTAGTCAAAGAAATCTTGATAAACTTCAGGTTATCCAAAACAATGCCATCAGGGCTGCCCTCAATATACCCAGGCGTTCACACATTTCCTCTACTAGGCGCAACCTACACTGGCTACCCATTACACTCCGTATATCACTCAAAACACTTGTTCTAACACACAAAGCACAAAACAATGCTGCACCTGCTTACTTGTCCTTGCGCTTTACACAACATACAGCAGTTAGACCACTGAGATCAGCACAGGTGCACACATTAACCATCCCTAGCTTCAAGCTTCAGACAGCTAGGGGCTCGAGTTTCCCAGTCCTGGCTGCTAAACTGTGGAATTCCCTGCCCAATGGCCTCAGGAATGTACCAGCCACCCAATCCTTCAAAAATAGAACTAAACGTTGGCTTCATGAACAAGATGCACTGACCTCCGCCTTGTAAGTCTCACAGCGGTCACCTGAAACCAGGCCTCCCACTGTACATATTGTATATTTGAACTCTCTGCCAGTCCTGCATTACCTTTGATCGCTGGTACTGTTCTTGCTTTAAATCTTGTATATATAATGTAATGTATTATTTGTACCTATCTCTGTAACACTCTCTGGCAACTACCTTTCTAAACATGCGCCCTGATGCCTTCGGGCAGGTTGCGCAATACAAATAAACAAATACAAATACAAATACAAATAATGAGGCATCCTCTGTCCCTGCAGAGGTGGAGGGGCTGATTGAGCTCTCTGTAATGAGGCATCCTCTGTCCCTGCAGAGGTGCAGGGACTGATTGGGCTCCTGTAACGAGGCATCTTCTGTCCCTGTAGAGGTTTAGGGGCCTATTGGGCTCTCTGTAATGAGGCATCCTCTGTCCCTGCAGAGGTGGAGGGACTGATTGAGCTCTCTGCAATGAGGCATACTCTGTCACTGCAGGAGTGGAGGGGCTGATTGGGCTCTCTGTAATGAGGCATTCCTTGTCCCTGCAGAGGTGGAGGGGCTGTTTGGGCTCCTGTAATGAGGCATCCCCTGTCCCTACAGAGGTGGAGGGACCAATTGGGCTCTCTGCAATGAGGCATCCTCTGTCCCTGCAGAGGTGGAGGGACTGATTGGGCTCCTGTAATGAGGCATCTTCTGTCCCTCTAGATGTTTAGGGGCCTATTGGGCTCTCTGTAATGAGGCATCCTCTGTCCCTGAAGAGGTGGAGGGACTGATTGAGCTCTCTGTAATGAGGCATCCTCTGTCCCTGCAGAGGTGGAGGGGCTGTTTGGGCTCCTGTAATGAGGCATCCTCTGTCCCTGCAGAGGTGGACGGGCTGATTGGGCTCCTGTAGTGAGGCATCCCCTGTCCCTACAGAGGTGGATGGACCAATTGGGCTCTCTGCAATGAGGCATCCTCTGTCCCTGCAGAGGTGGAGGGACTGATTGGGCTCTGTGCAATGAGGCATCCTCTGTCCCTGCAGAGGTGGAGGGGCTGATTGGGCTCTCTGTAATGAGGCATCCTCTGTCCCTGCAGAGGTGGAAGGGCTGATATGGCTCATGTAGTGAGGCATCCTCTGTCCCTGCAGAGGTGGAGGGACCAATTGGGCTCTCTGTAATTAGGCATCATCTGTCCCTGCAGAGGTGGAAGGGCTGATTGGGCTCTCTGTAATGAGGCATCCTCTGTCCCTGCAGAGGTGGAAGGGCTGATTGGGCTCTCTGTAATGAGGCATCCTCTGTCCCTGCAGAGGTGGAGGGAGTGATTGTGCTCCTGTAATGAGGCATCATCTGTCCCTGCAGAGGTGGAGGGACCAATTGGGCTCTCTGTATTGAGGCATCCTCTGTCCCTGCAGAGGTGGGGGGGTGATTGGGCTCCTGTAATGAGGCATCCTCTGTCCCTGCAGAGGTGTGGGGAGTGATTGGGCTCCTGTAATGAGGCATCCTCTGTCCCTGCAGAGGTGGAGGGGCTGATTGAACTCTCTGCAATGAGGCATCCTCTGTCCCTGCAGAGGTGGAAGGGCTGATTGGGCTCCTGTAATGAGGCATCCTCTGTCCCTGCAGAGGTGGAGGGGCTGATTGAGCTCTCTGCAATGAGGCATCCTCTGTCACTGCAGAGGTGGAGGGGCTGATTGGGCTCTCTGTAATGAGGCATCCTCTGTCCCTGCAGAGGTGGAGGGGCTGTTTGGGCTCCTGTAATGAGGCATCCCCTGTCCCTACAGAGGTGGAGGGCCTATTGGGTATCTGTAATGAGGCATCCTCTGTCCCTGCAGAGGTGTAGGGGCTGATAGGGCTCTCTGCAATGAGGCATCCTCTGTCCCTGCAGATGTGGAGGGAGTGATTGGGCTCCTGTAATGAGGCATCTCCTGTCCCTGCAGAGGCTTAGGGGACTATTGGGCTCTCTGTAATGAGGCATCCCCTGTCCCTGCAGAGGTAGAGGGAGTGATCGGGCTCCTGTAATGAGGCATCCCCTGTCCCTACAGAGGTGGAGGGCCTATTGGGTCTCTGTATTGAGGCATCCTCTGTCCCTGCAGAGGTGGAGGGGCTGATAGGGCTCCTGTAGTGTGGCATCCTCTGTCCCTGCAGAGGTAGACTGACCAATTGGGCTCACTGTAATGAGGCATCCTCTGTCCCTGCAGAGGTGGAAGGGCTGATTGGGCTCTCTGTAATGAGGCATCCTCTGTCCCTGCAGAGGTGGAGGGAGTGATTGTGCTCCTGTAATGAGGCATCATCTGTCCCTGCAGAGGTGGAGGGACCAATTGGGCTCTCTGTATTGAGGCATCCTCTGTCCCTGCAGAGGTGGGGGGTGATTGGGCTCCTGTAATGAGGCATCCTCTGTCCCTGCAGAGGTGGAGGGAGTGATTGGGCTCTCTGTAATGAGGCATCTTCTGTCCCTGCAGAGGTGGAGGGACTGCTTGGGCTCTCTGTACACACTGCTCACCATTTTTGCCCTATTTGGCCCACAGCTCTACCACACTACTGCCCGACACCTCACACCATTTTCAACCACAATGTACAAAACCATGCTGCCCACTCTGATTGCCAACCTACCGGGTGCACCTCCGTCATACGACACAACTCTGGCTAATCCATACCTAAATGCCCCTGCCCTGTGGCTACAACACTTCACCACCAAACCTACCCCGAACCAACCATGCCCCAATAGCACTAGGAATGCCAGACTTGGCTCTCGCCTTTACAACAGCAACGCATCAAGTGCCTTGCATAAACATACACTGTCTCCTCAGACTACATTAACCTCACCGAACCTCCCGAAGCAACCTTGTGACACCTCTGTTAGAAACCAAAGACTAGCTTCCAGATGCCATCACTGGTCCTATCATACGAGAATTTCTAATATGGAAAAAACCAAAAACACCTCTTCTCCTCTGGCACCAACAACTGGCGTAACCCCCACTGATAACTCTCCCAACATCATGACCAAACTCAAAGGTGCACTTATCAACGCACGCTCTGTCCCTGCCCACGCCTTAGACATCGCTGATTTCATCACGACAGAAAACCTAGACTTCTTAGCTATCACGGAAACCTGGCTGCGCGCAGCCTCGGGGCCTGCCCTGACCTTAGCCATCCCTGACAACTACTCTCTTATTAGATGCGATAGGGACACTAACCAAACTAAAGGGGGCGGATTAGCATTTATTTTCAAGAGCTCACTCAATCTTAGAGTGGACAACACTCTGCAACTGCCATCTGCTGAACTACTTTCTATTAAATTACCGATCTCGCCCAATCACACAGCCTCAGTGCTTCTCATATACAGGCCACCCGGCCCCACCTCCACATTTGCTGAGGACATCTCATCCATTTTAGCCTCAAGCATTAAGCCAAAATTGCAAATCATCATACTCGGCGACTACAATCTGGGATACAAGGACACGAATGACACCAAAGCCAACGACATAGCCACTGTTCTGTCTGACTTTGGTCTCACCCAACATGTGAACGAACCCACTCATATCAAGGGACGTACCCTTGATTGGGTCGCAGACTTGAACTGTGCACTAAAGGTAACCTCTGTGACTCCCTGTGCTTGGTCGGATCACCACAAAATAATATTCTCCATTAACTCCAGCCCTCCCATTGACAACCCCAACATTGCACCACCCACCTTTACTAGAAACAAAAAGGATATTACAGTTGAGAAACTTCTCCCCCTCATCCTCCCGTTACTGAACCCAACCTCCCCCACTTGCTCAGACCCCACTGCCCTCGTTGATATTTACAACCGCGCCATGCTAAAAGCCCTTGACACTATTGCCCCTCTCAAACTACGCAAACAAAAACCTTGCAAACATCTTAATTCATGGTTCACCCCTCACCTACGCGAACTACGCAAAGCAAAAAGAAAAGCTGAATCACATTGGAAAAGCTCACCTACTCTCGCCAATAGAAATAACCTTACAGCCGCCTCCATCACCTACAAAGAAGCTATCCTAACAGCCAAAAAAGAAGTGTACAACATCAGGATCACACAAGCACAATCCAACACCAAGGAACTCTTCAAGATCCTGAAGGAACTAGAGTCCCCAGTAGCTCCATTGGTTACACGCACCCCGGACGCTGAATGGTGTTCCAATATACAAAAAGCATTACTAAACAAAATTGCCTTGCTCCAAGTTAAAATCAATAGCAAAAAAAGCCTCCTCTCGGATTCAGCGGGTAACCCCCAGTTCTACAATGCCCCCGCTCCAAAACACTCATTCAAACCCTTCTCATTCTCACCCCTCTCCATCAAGGAAGTTGAAAACATCATTATGAAACTCAAGCCCTCCAACTGCCAAGGAGACGTCTGCCCCGCGCCGGTCGTAAAGGAAGCAGCTCATGACCTCGCACCCTTCATTACCGCCTTTATCAACTCCTCATTCGAATCGGGCACAGTACCCGATACCCTTAAGGATGCTTGGGTCATCCCCTTAATCAAAAAACCCAACCTTGACCCCAGCAATCCTACCAACTACAGGCCGATCACCACGGTGCCTTACCTACTTAAAATTCTGGATCGTGCAGCCTATCTCCAAATCCAGGATTACCTGGAGACCAACAACCTATTAGGGCTTAGACAATCTGGCTTCCGTCCAAGACATGGTACAGAGACAGCCCTGTTAGACTTAAAAACCCAAATCGAGGACTTGAAAGACAAGGGCAAACTAGCTCTCCTGCTCCTTCTTGACCTCTCTGCCGCATTTGATTTGGTCGACCACCAAATCCTCTGCCATCACCTCAAGATAGCCGCCCACTTCTCTGACACAGCTACCTCCTGGATCAGCTCCTTTCTGGCAAATAGATCTATGAGGGTCTTCTCCGCCTCTGCCGCAGCCGATCCAGCACATGTCCCTTGCGGAGTCCCACAAGGCTCCTGTGTATCGCCCACGTTGTACAACGTGTTTACTAAACCGCTCTTTGATATTCTTGACTATCTGGGTGTCTCTTACACAAATTATGCTGACGACACCCAGATACTCATCCCTATCACTGGTGACTATGTAACCGATGTCAACGCACTCAACTCAGTTTACTCAGTCATCCAGGCCTGGATGGCACACCACGGGCTTTGCCTCAACGATGAGAAAACTGAGTTACTCATCCTAGGCTCTCAGCCCAAACTCACTAAACTTGACCCTAATTATAATTCCTTCATTATCGATGGAAATGTCATTAAAGTCTCCAACGTCACGAAAACACTAGGAATCTATCTAGACTCCACGCTCTCTCTCAACAAACAAACCAATTCAGTAGCTGCAGCCTCATCGTACACTTGTAAACTCATCACAGCCTGTCGCCCCTTCCTCACTACTGACAATTGCCTGATCTTAGCCAGAACCCTCATCATGTCAAAAATTGACTATTGTAACGCCCTCTATTTAGGGACTAGTCAAAGAAATCTTGATAAACTTCAGGTTATCCAAAACAATGCCATCAGGGCTGCCCTCAATATACCCAGGCGTTCACACATTTCCTCTACTAGGCGCAACCTACACTGGCTACCCATTACACTCCGTATATCACTCAAAACACTTGTTCTAACACACAAAGCACAAAACAATGCTGCACCTGCTTACTTGTCCTTGCGCTTTACACAACATACAGCAGTTAGACCACTGAGATCAGCACAGGTGCACACATTAACCATCCCTAGCTTCAAGCTTCAGACAGCTAGGGGCTCGAGTTTCCCAGTCCTGGCTGCTAAACTGTGGAATTCCCTGCCCAATGGCCTCAGGAATGTACCAGCCACCCAATCCTTCAAAAATAGAACTAAACGTTGGCTTCATGAACAAGATGCACTGACCTCCGCCTTGTAAGTCTCACAGCGGTCACCTGAAACCAGGCCTCCCACTGTACATATTGTATATTTGACCTCTCTGCCAGTCCTGCATTACCTTTGATCGCTGGTACTGTTCTTGCTTTAAATCTTGTATATATAATGTAATGTATTATTTGTACCTATCTCTGTAACACTCTCTGGCAACTACCTTTCTAAACATGCGCCCTGATGCCTTCGGGCAGGTTGCGCAATACAAATAAACAAATACAAATACAAATACAAATAATGAGGCATCCTCTGTCCCTGCAGAGGTGGAGGGGCTGATTGAGCTCTCTGTAATGAGGCATCCTCTGTCCCTGCAGAGGTGCAGGGACTGATTGGGCTCCTGTAACGAGGCATCTTCTGTCCCTGTAGAGGTTTAGGGGCCTATTGGGCTCTCTGTAATGAGGCATCCTCTGTCCCTGCAGAGGTGGAGGGACTGATTGAGCTCTCTGCAATGAGGCATACTCTGTCACTGCAGGAGTGGAGGGGCTGATTGGGCTCTCTGTAATGAGGCATTCCTTGTCCCTGCAGAGGTGGAGGGGCTGTTTGGGCTCCTGTAATGAGGCATCCCCTGTCCCTACAGAGGTGGAGGGACCAATTGGGCTCTCTGCAATGAAGCATCCTCTGTCCCTGCAGAGGTGGAGGGACTGATTGGGCTCCTGTAATGAGGCATCTTCTGTCCCTCTAGATGTTTAGGGGCCTATTGGGCTCTCTGTAATGAGGCATCCTCTGTCCCTGAAGAGGTGGAGGGACTGATTGAGCTCTCTGTAATGAGGCATCCTCTGTCCCTGCAGAGGTGGAGGGGCTGTTTGGGCTCCTGTAATGAGGCATCCTCTGTCCCTGCAGAGGTGGACGGGCTGATTGGGCTCCTGTAGTGAGGCATCCCCTGTCCCTACAGAGGTGGATGGACCAATTGGGCTCTCTGCAATGAGGCATCCTCTGTCCCTGCAGAGGTGGAGGGACTGATTGGGCTCTGTGCAATGAGGCATCCTCTGTCCCTGCAGAGGTGGAGGGGCTGATTGGGCTCTCTGTAATGAGGCATCCTCTGTCCCTGCAGAGGTGGAGGGGCTGATATGGCTCATGTAGTGAGGCATCCTCTGTCCCTGCAGAGGTGGAGGGACCAATTGGGCTCTCTGTAATTAGGCATCATCTGTCCCTGCAGAGGTGGAAGGGCTGATTGGGCTCTCTGTAATGAGGCATCCTCTGTCCCTGCAGAGGTGGAAGGGCTGATTGGGCTCTCTGTAATGAGGCATCCTCTGTCCCTGCAGAGGTGGAGGGAGTGATTGTGCTCCTGTAATGAGGCATCATCTGTCCCTGCAGAGGTGGAGGGACCAATTGGGCTCTCTGTATTGAGGCATCCTCTGTCCCTGCAGAGGTGGGGGGGTGATTGGGCTCCTGTAATGAGGCATCCTCTGTCCCTGCAGAGGTGTGGGGAGTGATTGGGCTCCTGTAATGAGGCATCCTCTGTCCCTGCAGAGGTGGAGGGGCTGATTGAACTCTCTGCAATGAGGCATCCTCTGTCCCTGCAGAGGTGGAAGGGCTGATTGGGCTCCTGTAATGAGGCATCCTCTGTCCCTGCAGAGGTGGAGGGGCTGATTGAGCTCTCTGCAATGAGGCATCCTCTGTCACTGCAGAGGTGGAGGGGCTGATTGGGCTCTCTGTAATGAGGCATCCTCTGTCCCTGCAGAGGTGGAGGGGCTGTTTGGGCTCCTGTAATGAGGCATCCCCTGTCCCTACAGAGGTGGAGGGCCTATTGGGTATCTGTAATGAGGCATCCTCTGTCCCTGCAGAGGTGTAGGGGCTGATAGGGCTCTCTGCAATGAGGCATCCTCTGTCCCTGCAGATGTGGAGGGAGTGATTGGGCTCCTGTAATGAGGCATCTCCTGTCCCTGCAGAGGCTTAGGGGACTATTGGGCTCTCTGTAATGAGGCATCCTCTGTCCCTGCAGAGGTAGAGGGAGTGATCGGGCTCCTGTAATGAGGCATCCCCTGTCCCTACAGAGGTGGAGGGCCTATTGGGTCTCTGTATTGAGGCATCCTCTGTCCCTGCAGAGGTGGAGGGGCTGATAGGGCTCCTGTAGTGTGGCATCCTCTGTCCCTGCAGAGGTGGAGGGACCAATTGGGCTCACTGTAATGAGGCATCATCTGTCCCTGCAGAGGTGGAGGGGCTGATTGGGCTCTCTGTAATGAGGCATCCTCTGTCCCTGCAGAGGTGGAGGGAGTGATTGGGCTCCTGTAATGAGGCATCTTCTGTCCCTGCAGAGGTTTAGGGGCCTATTGGGCTCTCTGTAATGAGGCATCCTATGTCCCTGCAGAGGTGGAGGGAGTGATTGGGCTCTCTGTAATGAGGCATCTTCTGTCCCTGCAGAGGTGGAGGGACTGCTTGGGCTCTCTGTACACACTGCTCACCATTTTTGCCCTATTTGGCCCACAGCTCTACCACACTACTGCCCGACACCTCACACCATTTTCAACCACAATGTACAAAACCATGCTGCCCACTCTGATTGCCAACCTACCGGGTGCACCTCCGTCATACGACACAACTCTGGCTAATCCATACCTAAATGCCCCTGCCCTGTGGCTACAACACTTCACCACCAAACCTACCCCGAACCAACCATGCCCCAATAGCACTAGGAATGCCAGACTTGGCTCTCGCCTTTACAACAGCAACGCATCAAGTGCCTTGCATAAACATACACTGTCTCCTCAGACTACATTAACCTCACCGAACCTCCCGAAGCAACCTTGTGACACCTCTGTTAGAAACCAAAGACTAGCTTCCAGATGCCATCACTGGTCCTATCATACGAGAATTTCTAATATGGAAAAAACCAAAAACACCTCTTCTCCTCTGGCACCAACAACTGGCGTAACCCCCACTGATAACTCTCCCAACATCATGACCAAACTCAAAGGTGCACTTATCAACGCACGCTCTGTCCCTGCCCACGCCTTAGACATCGCTGATTTCATCACGACAGAAAACCTAGACTTCTTAGCTATCACGGAAACCTGGCTGCGCGCAGCCTCGGGGCCTGCCCTGACCTTAGCCATCCCTGACAACTACTCTCTTATTAGATGCGATAGGGACACTAACCAAACTAAAGGGGGCGGATTAGCATTTATTTTCAAGAGCTCACTCAATCTTAGAGTGGACAACACTCTGCAACTGCCATCTGCTGAACTACTTTCTATTAAATTACCGATCTCGCCCAATCACACAGCCTCAGTGCTTCTCATATACAGGCCACCCGGCCCCACCTCCACATTTGCTGAGGACATCTCATCCATTTTAGCCTCAAGCATTAAGCCAAAATTGCAAATCATCATACTCGGCGACTTCAATCTGGGATACAAGGACACGAATGACACCAAAGCCAACGACATAGCCACTGTTCTGTCTGACTTTGGTCTCACCCAACATGTGAACGAACCCACTCATATCAAGGGACGTACCCTTGATTGGGTCGCAGACTTGAACTGTGCACTAAAGGTAACCTCTGTGACTCCCTGTGCTTGGTCGGATCACCACAAAATAATATTCTCCATTAACTCCAGCCCTCCCATTGACAACCCCAACATTGCACCACCCACCTTTACTAGAAACAAAAAGGATATTACAGTTGAGAAACTTCTCCCCCTCATCCTCCCGTTACTGAACCCAACCTCCCCCACTTGCTCAGACCCCACTGCCCTCGTTGATATTTACAACCGCGCCATGCTAAAAGCCCTTGACACTATTGCCCCTCTCAAACTACGCAAACAAAAACCTTGCAAACATCTTAATTCATGGTTCACCCCTCACCTACGCGAACTACGCAAAGCAAAAAGAAAAGCTGAATCACATTGGAAAAGCTCACCTACTCTCGCCAATAGAAATAACCTTACAGCCGCCTCCATCACCTACAAAGAAGCTATCCTAACAGCCAAAAAAGAAGTGTACAACATCAGGATCACACAAGCACAATCCAACACCAAGGAACTCTTCAAGATCCTGAAGGAACTAGAGTCCCCAGTAGCTCCATTGGTTACACGCACCCCGGACGCTGAATGGTGTTCCAATATACAAAAAGCATTACTAAACAAAATTGCCTTGCTCCAAGTTAAAATCAATAGCAAAAAAAGCCTCCTCTCGGATTCAGCGGGTAACCCCCAGTTCTACAATGCCCCCGCTCCAAAACACTCATTCAAACCCTTCTCATTCTCACCCCTCTCCATCAAGGAAGTTGAAAACATCATTATGAAACTCAAGCCCTCCAACTGCCAAGGAGACGTCTGCCCCGCGCGGTCGTAAAGGAAGCAGCTCATGACCTCGCACCCTTCATTACCGCCTTTATCAACTCCTCATTCGAATCGGGCACAGTACCCGATACCCTTAAGGATGCTTGGGTCATCCCCTTAATCAAAAAACCCAACCTTGACCCCAGCAATCCTACCAACTACAGGCCGATCACCACGGTGCCTTACCTACTTAAAATTCTGGATCATGCAGCCTATCTCCAAATCCAGGATTACCTGGAGACCAACAACCTATTAGGGCTTAGACAATCTGGCTTCCGTCCAAGACATGGTACAGAGACAGCCCTGTTAGACTTAAAAACCCAAATCGAGGACTTGAAAGACAAGGGCAAACTAGCTCTCCTGCTCCTTCTTGACCTCTCTGCCGCATTTGATTTGGTCGACCACCAAATCCTCTGCCATCACCTCAAGATAGCCGCCCACTTCTCTGACACAGCTACCTCCTGGATCAGCTCCTTTCTGGCAAATAGATCTATGAGGGTCTTCTCCGCCTCTGCCGCAGCCGATCCAGCACATGTCCCTTGCGGAGTCCCACAAGGCTCCTGTGTATCGCCCACGTTGTACAACGTGTTTACTAAACCGCTCTTTGATATTCTTGACTATCTGGGTGTCTCTTACACAAATTATGCTGACGACACCCAGATACTCATCCCTATCACTGGTGACTATGTAACCGATGTCAACGCACTCAACTCAGTCTACTCAGTCATCCAGGCCTGGATGGCACACCACGGGCTTTGCCTCAACGATGAGAAAACTGAGTTACTCATCCTAGGCTCTCAGCCCAAACTCACTAAACTTGACCCTAATTATAATTCCTTCATTATCGATGGAAATGTCATTAAAGTCTCCAACGTCACGAAAACACTAGGAATCTATCTAGACTCCACGCTCTCTCTCAACAAACAAACCAATTCAGTAGCTGCAGCCTCATCGTACACTTGTAAACTCATCACAGCCTGTCGCCCCTTCCTCACTACTGACAATTGCCTGATCTTAGCCAGAACCCTCATCATGTCAAAAATTGACTATTGTAACGCCCTCTATTTAGGGACTAGTCAAAGAAATCTTGATAAACTTCAGGTTATCCAAAACAATGCCATCAGGGCTGCCCTCAATATACCCAGGCGTTCACACATTTCCTCTACTAGGCGCAACCTACACTGGCTACCCATTACACTCCGTATATCACTCAAAACACTTGTTCTAACACACAAAGCACAAAACAATGCTGCACCTGCTTACTTGTCCTTGCGCTTTACACAACATACAGCAGTTAGACCACTGAGATCAGCACAGGTGCACACATTAACCATCCCTAGCTTCAAGCTTCAGACAGCTAGGGGCTCGAGTTTCCCAGTCCTGGCTGCTAAACTGTGGAATTCCCTGCCCAATGGCCTCAGGAATGTACCAGCCACCCAATCCTTCAAAAATAGAACTAAACGTTGGCTTCATGAACAAGATGCACTGACCTCCGCCTTGTAAGTCTCACAGCGGTCACCTGAAACCAGGCCTCCCACTGTACATATTGTATATTTGACCTCTCTGCCAGTCCTGCATTACCTTTGATCGCTGGTACTGTTCTTGCTTTAAATCTTGTATATATAATGTAATGTATTATTTGTACCTATCTCTGTAACACTCTCTGGCAACTACCTTTCTAAACATGCGCCCTGATGCCTTCGGGCAGGTTGCGCAATACAAATAAACAAATACAAATACAAATACAAATAATGAGGCATCCTCTGTCCCTGCAGAGGTGGAGGGGCTGATTGAGCTCTCTGTAATGAGGCATCCTCTGTCCCTGCAGAGGTGCAGGGACTGATTGGGCTCCTGTAACGAGGCATCTTCTGTCCCTGTAGAGGTTTAGGGGCCTATTGGGCTCTCTGTAATGAGGCATCCTCTGTCCCTGCAGAGGTGGAGGGACTGATTGAGCTCTCTGCAATGAGGCATACTCTGTCACTGCAGGAGTGGAGGGGCTGATTGGGCTCTCTGTAATGAGGCATTCCTTGTCCCTGCAGAGGTGGAGGGGCTGTTTGGGCTCCTGTAATGAGGCATCCCCTGTCCCTACAGAGGTGGAGGGACCAATTGGGCTCTCTGCAATGAGGCATCCTCTGTCCCTGCAGAGGTGGAGGGACTGATTGGGCTCCTGTAATGAGGCATCTTCTGTCCCTCTAGATGTTTAGGGGCCTATTGGGCTCTCTGTAATGAGGCATCCTCTGTCCCTGAAGAGGTGGAGGGACTGATTGAGCTCTCTGTAATGAGGCATCCTCTGTCCCTGCAGAGGTGGAGGGGCTGTTTGGGCTCCTGTAATGAGGCATCCTCTGTCCCTGCAGAGGTGGACGGGCTGATTGGGCTCCTGTAGTGAGGCATCCCCTGTCCCTACAGAGGTGGATGGACCAATTGGGCTCTCTGCAATGAGGCATCCTCTGTCCCTGCAGGGGTGGAGGGACTGATTGGGCTCTGTGCAATGAGGCATCCTCTGTCCCTGCAGAGGTGGAGGGGCTGATTGGGCTCTCTGTAATGAGGCATCCTCTGTCCCTGCAGAGGTGGAGGGGCTGATATGGCTCATGTAGTGAGGCATCCTCTGTCCCTGCAGAGGTGGAGGGACCAATTGGGCTCTCTGTAATTAGGCATCATCTGTCCCTGCAGAGGTGGAAGGGCTGATTGGGCTCTCTGTAATGAGGCATCCTCTGTCCCTGCAGAGGTGGAAGGGCTGATTGGGCTCTCTGTAATGAGGCATCCTCTGTCCCTGCAGAGGTGGAGGGAGTGATTGTGCTCCTGTAATGAGGCATCATCTGTCCCTGCAGAGGTGGAGGGACCAATTGGGCTCTCTGTATTGAGGCATCCTCTGTCCCTGCAGAGGTGGGGGGGTGATTGGGCTCCTGTAATGAGGCATCCTCTGTCCCTGCAGAGGTGTGGGGAGTGATTGGGCTCCTGTAATGAGGCATCCTCTGTCCCTGCAGAGGTGGAGGGGCTGATTGAACTCTCTGCAATGAGGCATCCTCTGTCCCTGCAGAGGTGGAAGGGCTGATTGGGCTCCTGTAATGAGGCATCCTCTGTCCCTGCAGAGGTGGAGGGGCTGATTGAGCTCTCTGCAATGAGGCATCCTCTGTCACTGCAGAGGTGGAGGGGCTGATTGGGCTCTCTGTAATGAGGCATCCTCTGTCCCTGCAGAGGTGGAGGGGCTGTTTGGGCTCCTGTAATGAGGCATCCCCTGTCCCTACAGAGGTGGAGGGCCTATTGGGTATCTGTAATGAGGCATCCTCTGTCCCTGCAGAGGTGTAGGGGCTGATAGGGCTCTCTGCAATGAGGCATCCTCTGTCCCTGCAGATGTGGAGGGAGTGATTTGGCTCCTGTAATGAGGCATCTCCTGTCCCTGCAGAGGCTTAGGGGACTATTGGGCTCTCTGTAATGAGGCATCCTCTGTCCCTGCAGAGGTAGAGGGAGTGATCGGGCTCCTGTAATGAGGCATCCCCTGTCCCTACAGAGGTGGAGGGCCTATTGGGTCTCTGTATTGAGGCATCCTCTGTCCCTGCAGAGGTGGAGGGGCTGATAGGGCTCCTGTAGTGTGGCATCCTCTGTCCCTGCAGAGGTGGAGGGACCAATTGGGCTCACTGTAATGAGGCATCATCTGTCCCTGCAGAGGTGGAGGGGCTGATTGGGCTCTCTGTAATGAGGCATCCTCTGTCCCTGCAGAGGTGGAGGGAGTGATTGGGCTCCTGTAATGAGGCATCTTCTGTCCCTGCAGAGGTTTAGGGGCCTATTGGGCTCTCTGTAATGAGGCATCCTCTGTCCCTGCAGAGGTGGAGGGAGTGATTGGGCTCTCTGTAATGAGGCATCTTCTGTCCCTGCAGAGGTGGAGGGACTGCTTGGGCTCTCTGTACACACTGCTCACCATTTTTGCCCTATTTGGCCCACAGCTCTACCACACTACTGCCCGACACCTCACACCATTTTCAACCACAATGTACAAAACCATGCTGCCCACTCTGATTGCCAACCTACCGGGTGCACCTCCGTCATACGACACAACTCTGGCTAATCCATACCTAAATGCCCCTGCCCTGTGGCTACAACACTTCACCACCAAACCTACCCCGAACCAACCATGCCCCAATAGCACTAGGAATGCCAGACTTGGCTCTCGCCTTTACAACAGCAACGCATCAAGTGCCTTGCATAAACATACACTGTCTCCTCAGACTACATTAACCTCACCGAACCTCCCGAAGCAACCTTGTGACACCTCTGTTAGAAACCAAAGACTAGCTTCCAGATGCCATCACTGGTCCTATCATACGAGAATTTCTAATATGGAAAAAACCAAAAACACCTCTTCTCCTCTGGCACCAACAACTGGCGTAACCCCCACTGATAACTCTCCCAACATCATGACCAAACTCAAAGGTGCACTTATCAACGCACGCTCTGTCCCTGCCCACGCCTTAGACATCGCTGATTTCATCACGACAGAAAACCTAGACTTCTTAGCTATCACGGAAACCTGGCTGCGCGCAGCCTCGGGGCCTGCCCTGACCTTAGCCATCCCTGACAACTACTCTCTTATTAGATGCGATAGGGACACTAACCAAACTAAAGGGGGCGGATTAGCATTTATTTTCAAGAGCTCACTCAATCTTAGAGTGGACAACACTCTGCAACTGCCATCTGCTGAACTACTTTCTATTAAATTACCGATCTCGCCCAATCACACAGCCTCAGTGCTTCTCATATACAGGCCACCCGGCCCCACCTCCACATTTGCTGAGGACATCTCATCCATTTTAGCCTCAAGCATTAAGCCAAAATTGCAAATCATCATACTCGGCGACTTCAATCTGGGATACAAGGACACGAATGACACCAAAGCCAACGACATAGCCACTGTTCTGTCTGACTTTGGTCTCACCCAACATGTGAACGAACCCACTCATATCAAGGGACGTACCCTTGATTGGGTCGCAGACTTGAACTGTGCACTAAAGGTAACCTCTGTGACTCCCTGTGCTTGGTCGGATCACCACAAAATAATATTCTCCATTAACTCCAGCCCTCCCATTGACAACCCCAACATTGCACCACCCACCTTTACTAGAAACAAAAAGGATATTACAGTTGAGAAACTTCTCCCCCTCATCCTCCCGTTACTGAACCCAACCTCCCCCACTTGCTCAGACCCCACTGCCCTCGTTGATATTTACAACCGCGCCATGCTAAAAGCCCTTGACACTATTGCCCCTCTCAAACTACGCAAACAAAAACCTTGCAAACATCTTAATTCATGGTTCACCCCTCACCTACGCGAACTACGCAAAGCAAAAAGAAAAGCTGAATCACATTGGAAAAGCTCACCTACTCTCGCCAATAGAAATAACCTTACAGCCGCCTCCATCACCTACAAAGAAGCTATCCTAACAGCCAAAAAAGAAGTGTACAACATCAGGATCACACAAGCACAATCCAACACCAAGGAACTCTTCAAGATCCTGAAGGAACTAGAGTCCCCAGTAGCTCCATTGGTTACACGCACCCCGGACGCTGAATGGTGTTCCAATATACAAAAAGCATTACTAAACAAAATTGCCTTGCTCCAAGTTAAAATCAATAGCAAAAAAAGCCTCCTCTCGGATTCAGCGGGTAACCCCCAGTTCTACAATGCCCCCGCTCCAAAACACTCATTCAAACCCTTCTCATTCTCACCCCTCTCCATCAAGGAAGTTGAAAACATCATTATGAAACTCAAGCCCTCCAACTGCCAAGGAGACGTCTGCCCCGCGCCGGTCGTAAAGGAAGCAGCTCATGACCTCGCACCCTTCATTACCGCCTTTATCAACTCCTCATTCGAATCGGGCACAGTACCCGATACCCTTAAGGATGCTTGGGTCATCCCCTTAATCAAAAAACCCAACCTTGACCCCAGCAATCCTACCAACTACAGGCCGATCACCACGGTGCCTTACCTACTTAAAATTCTGGATCGTGCAGCCTATCTCCAAATCCAGGATTACCTGGAGACCAACAACCTATTAGGGCTTAGACAATCTGGCTTCCGTCCAAGACATGGTACAGAGACAGCCCTGTTAGACTTAAAAACCCAAATCGAGGACTTGAAAGACAAGGGCAAACTAGCTCTCCTGCTCCTTCTTGACCTCTCTGCCGCATTTGATTTGGTCGACCACCAAATCCTCTGCCATCACCTCAAGATAGCCGCCCACTTCTCTGACACAGCTACCTCCTGGATCAGCTCCTTTCTGGCAAATAGATCTATGAGGGTCTTCTCCGCCTCTGCCGCAGCCGATCCAGCACATGTCCCTTGCGGAGTCCCACAAGGCTCCTGTGTATCGCCCACGTTGTACAACGTGTTTACTAAACCGCTCTTTGATATTCTTGACTATCTGGGTGTCTCTTACACAAATTATGCTGACGACACCCAGATACTCATCCCTATCACTGGTGACTATGTAACCGATGTCAACGCACTCAACTCAGTCTACTCAGTCATCCAGGCCTGGATGGCACACCACGGGCTTTGCCTCAACGATGAGAAAACTGAGTTACTCATCCTAGGCTCTCAGCCCAAACTCACTAAACTTGACCCTAATTATAATTCCTTCATTATCGATGGAAATGTCATTAAAGTCTCCAACGTCACGAAAACACTAGGAATCTATCTAGACTCCACGCTCTCTCTCAACAAACAAACCAATTCAGTAGCTGCAGCCTCATCGTACACTTGTAAACTCATCACAGCCTGTCGCCCCTTCCTCACTACTGACAATTGCCTGATCTTAGCCAGAACCCTCATCATGTCAAAAATTGACTATTGTAACGCCCTCTATTTAGGGACTAGTCAAAGAAATCTTGATAAACTTCAGGTTATCCAAAACAATGCCATCAGGGCTGCCCTCAATATACCCAGGCGTTCACACATTTCCTCTACTAGGCGCAACCTACACTGGCTACCCATTACACTCCGTATATCACTCAAAACACTTGTTCTAACACACAAAGCACAAAACAATGCTGCACCTGCTTACTTGTCCTTGCACTTTACACAACATACAGCAGTTAGACCACTGAGATCAGCACAGGTGCACACATTAACCATCCCTAGCTTCAAGCTTCAGACAGCTAGGGGCTCGAGTTTCCCAGTCCTGGCTGCTAAACTGTGGAATTCCCTGCCCAATGGCCTCAGGAATGTACCAGCCACCCAATCCTTCAAAAATAGAACTAAACGTTGGCTTCATGAACAAGATGCACTGACCTCCGCCTTGTAAGTCTCACAGCGGTCACCTGAAACCAGGCCTCCCACTGTACATATTGTATATTTGACCTCTCTGCCAGTCCTGCATTACCTTTGATCGCTGGTACTGTTCTTGCTTTAAATCTTGTATATATAATGTAATGTATTATTTGTACCTATCTCTGTAACACTCTCTGGCAACTACCTTTCTAAACATGCGCCCTGATGCCTTCGGGCAGGTTGCGCAATACAAATAAACAAATACAAATACAAATACAAATAATGAGGCATCCTCTGTCCCTGCAGAGGTGGAGGGGCTGATTGAGCTCTCTGTAATGAGGCATCCTCTGTCCCTGCAGAGGTGCAGGGACTGATTGGGCTCCTGTAACGAGGCATCTTCTGTCCCTGTAGAGGTTTAGGGGCCTATTGGGCTCTCTGTAATGAGGCATCCTCTGTCCCTGCAGAGGTGGAGGGACTGATTGAGCTCTCTGCAATGAGGCATACTCTGTCACTGCAGGAGTGGAGGGGCTGATTGGGCTCTCTGTAATGAGGCATTCCTTGTCCCTGCAGAGGTGGAGGGGCTGTTTGGGCTCCTGTAATGAGGCATCCCCTGTCCCTACAGAGGTGGAGGGACCAATTGGGCTCTCTGCAATGAGGCATCCTCTGTCCCTGCAGAGGTGGAGGGACTGATTGGGCTCCTGTAATGAGGCATCTTCTGTCCCTCTAGATGTTTAGGGGCCTATTGGGCTCTCTGTAATGAGGCATCCTCTGTCCCTGAAGAGGTGGAGGGACTGATTGAGCTCTCTGTAATGAGGCATCCTCTGTCCCTGCAGAGGTGGAGGGGCTGTTTGGGCTCCTGTAATGAGGCATCCTCTGTCCCTGCAGAGGTGGACGGGCTGATTGGGCTCCTGTAGTGAGGCATCCCCTGTCCCTACAGAGGTGGATGGACCAATTGGGCTCTCTGCAATGAGGCATCCTCTGTCCCTGCAGAGGTGGAGGGACTGATTGGGCTCTGTGCAATGAGGCATCCTCTGTCCCTGCAGAGGTGGAGGGGCTGATTGGGCTCTCTGTAATGAGGCATCCTCTGTCCCTGCAGAGGTGGAGGGGCTGATATGGCTCATGTAGTGAGGCATCCTCTGTCCCTGCAGAGGTGGAGGGACCAATTGGGCTCTCTGTAATTAGGCATCATCTGTCCCTGCAGAGGTGGAAGGGCTGATTGGGCTCTCTGTAATGAGGCATCCTCTGTCCCTGCAGAGGTGGAAGGGCTGATTGGGCTCTCTGTAATGAGGCATCCTCTGTCCCTGCAGAGGTGGAGGGAGTGATTGTGCTCCTGTAATGAGGCATCATCTGTCCCTGCAGAGGTGGAGGGACCAATTGGGCTCTCTGTATTGAGGCATCCTCTGTCCCTGCAGAGGTGGGGGGGTGATTGGGCTCCTGTAATGAGGCATCCTCTGTCCCTGCAGAGGTGTGGGGAGTGATTGGGCTCCTGTAATGAGGCATCCTCTGTCCCTGCAGAGGTGGAGGGGCTGATTGAACTCTCTGCAATGAGGCATCCTCTGTCCCTGCAGAGGTGGAAGGGCTGATTGGGCTCCTGTAATGAGGCATCCTCTGTCCCTGCAGAGGTGGAGGGGCTGATTGAGCTCTCTGCAATGAGGCATCCTCTGTCACTGCAGAGGTGGAGGGGCTGATTGGGCTCTCTGTAATGAGGCATCCTCTGTCCCTGCAGAGGTGGAGGGGCTGTTTGGGCTCCTGTAATGAGGCATCCCCTGTCCCTACAGAGGTGGAGGGCCTATTGGGTATCTGTAATGAGGCATCCTCTGTCCCTGCAGAGGTGTAGGGGCTGATAGGGCTCTCTGCAATGAGGCATCCTCTGTCCCTGCAGATGTGGAGGGAGTGATTGGGCTCCTGTAATGAGGCATCTCCTGTCCCTGCAGAGGCTTAGGGGACTATTGGGCTCTCTGTAATGAGGCATCCTCTGTCCCTGCAGAGGTAGAGGGAGTGATCGGGCTCCTGTAATGAGGCATCCCCTGTCCCTACAGAGGTGGAGGTCCTATTGGGTCTCTGTATTGAGGCATCCTCTGTCCCTGCAGAGGTGGAGGGGCTGATAGGGCTCCTGTAGTGTGGCATCCTCTGTCCCTGCAGAGGTGGAGGGACCAATTGGGCTCACTGTAATGAGGCATCATCTGTCCCTGCAGAGGTGGAGGGGCTGATTGGGCTCTCTGTAATGAGGCATCCTCTGTCCCTGCAGAGGTGGAGGGAGTGATTGGGCTCCTGTAATGAGGCATCTTCTGTCCCTGCAGAGGTTTAGGGGCCTATTGGGCTCTCTGTAATGAGGCATCCTCTGTCCCTGCAGAGGTGGAGGGAGTGATTGGGCTCTCTGTAATGAGGCATCTTCTGTCCCTGCAGAGGTGGAGGGACTGCTTGGGCTCTCTGTACACACTGCTCACCATTTTTGCCCTATTTGGCCCACAGCTCTACCACACTACTGCCCGACACCTCACACCATTTTCAACCACAATGTACAAAACCATGCTGCCCACTCTGATTGCCAACCTACCGGGTGCACCTCCGTCATACGACACAACTCTGGCTAATCCATACCTAAATGCCCCTGCCCTGTGGCTACAACACTTCACCACCAAACCTACCCCGAACCAACCATGCCCCAATAGCACTAGGAATGCCAGACTTGGCTCTCGCCTTTACAACAGCAACGCATCAAGTGCCTTGCATAAACATACACTGTCTCCTCAGACTACATTAACCTCACCGAACCTCCCGAAGCAACCTTGTGACACCTCTGTTAGAAACCAAAGACTAGCTTCCAGATGCCATCACTGGTCCTATCATACGAGAATTTCTAATATGGAAAAAACCAAAAACACCTCTTCTCCTCTGGCACCAACAACTGGCGTAACCCCCACTGATAACTCTCCCAACATCATGACCAAACTCAAAGGTGCACTTATCAACGCACGCTCTGTCCCTGCCCACGCCTTAGACATCGCTGATTTCATCACGACAGAAAACCTAGACTTCTTAGCTATCACGGAAACCTGGCTGCGCGCAGCCTCGGGGCCTGCCCTGACCTTAGCCATCCCTGACAACTACTCTCTTATTAGATGCGATAGGGACACTAACCAAACTAAAGGGGGCGGATTAGCATTTATTTTCAAGAGCTCACTCAATCTTAGAGTGGACAACACTCTGCAACTGCCATCTGCTGAACTACTTTCTATTAAATTACCGATCTCGCCCAATCACACAGCCTCAGTGCTTCTCATATACAGGCCACCCGGCCCCACCTCCACATTTGCTGAGGACATCTCATCCATTTTAGCCTCAAGCATTAAGCCAAAATTGCAAATCATCATACTCGGCGACTTCAATCTGGGATACAAGGACACGAATGACACCAAAGCCAACGACATAGCCACTGTTCTGTCTGACTTTGGTCTCACCCAACATGTGAACGAACCCACTCATATCAAGGGACGTACCCTTGATTGGGTCGCAGACTTGAACTGTGCACTAAAGGTAACCTCTGTGACTCCCTGTGCTTGGTCGGATCACCACAAAATAATATTCTCCATTAACTCCAGCCCTCCCATTGACAACCCCAACATTGCACCACCCACCTTTACTAGAAACAAAAAGGATATTACAGTTGAGAAACTTCTCCCCCTCATCCTCCCGTTACTGAACCCAACCTCCCCCACTTGCTCAGACCCCACTGCCCTCGTTGATATTTACAACCGCGCCATGCTAAAAGCCCTTGACACTATTGCCCCTCTCAAACTACGCAAACAAAAACCTTGCAAACATCTTAATTCATGGTTCACCCCTCACCTACGCGAACTACGCAAAGCAAAAAGAAAAGCTGAATCACATTGGAAAAGCTCACCTACTCTCGCCAATAGAAATAACCTTACAGCCGCCTCCATCACCTACAAAGAAGCTATCCTAACAGCCAAAAAAGAAGTGTACAACATCAGGATCACACAAGCACAATCCAACACCAAGGAACTCTTCAAGATCCTGAAGGAACTAGAGTCCCCAGTAGCTCCATTGGTTACACGCACCCCGGACGCTGAATGGTGTTCCAATATACAAAAAGCATTACTAAACAAAATTGCCTTGCTCCAAGTTAAAATCAATAGCAAAAAAAGCCTCCTCTCGGATTCAGCGGGTAACCCCCAGTTCTACAATGCCCCCGCTCCAAAACACTCATTCAAACCCTTCTCATTCTCACCCCTCTCCATCAAGGAAGTTGAAAACATCATTATGAAACTCAAGCCCTCCAACTGCCAAGGAGACGTCTGCCCCGCGCCGGTCGTAAAGGAAGCAGCTCATGACCTCGCACCCTTCATTACCGCCTTTATCAACTCCTCATTCGAATCGGGCACAGTACCCGATACCCTTAAGGATGCTTGGGTCATCCCCTTAATCAAAAAACCCAACCTTGACCCCAGCAATCCTACCAACTACAGGCCGATCACCACGGTGCCTTACCTACTTAAAATTCTGGATCGTGCAGCCTATCTCCAAATCCAGGATTACCTGGAGACCAACAACCTATTAGGGCTTAGACAATCTGGCTTCCGTCCAAGACATGGTACAGAGACAGCCCTGTTAGACTTAAAAACCCAAATCGAGGACTTGAAAGACAAGGGCAAACTAGCTCTCCTGCTCCTTCTTGACCTCTCTGCCGCATTTGATTTGGTCGACCACCAAATCCTCTGCCATCACCTCAAGATAGCCGCCCACTTCTCTGACACAGCTACCTCCTGGATCAGCTCCTTTCTGGCAAATAGATCTATGAGGGTCTTCTCCGCCTCTGCCGCAGCCGATCCAGCACATGTCCCTTGCGGAGTCCCACAAGGCTCCTGTGTATCGCCCACGTTGTACAACGTGTTTACTAAACCGCTCTTTGATATTCTTGACTATCTGGGTGTCTCTTACACAAATTATGCTGACGACACCCAGATACTCATCCCTATCACTGGTGACTATGTAACCGATGTCAACGCACTCAACTCAGTCTACTCAGTCATCCAGGCCTGGATGGCACACCACGGGCTTTGCCTCAACGATGAGAAAACTGAGTTACTCATCCTAGGCTCTCAGCCCAAACTCACTAAACTTGACCCTAATTATAATTCCTTCATTATCGATGGAAATGTCATTAAAGTCTCCAACGTCACGAAAACACTAGGAATCTATCTAGACTCCACGCTCTCTCTCAACAAACAAACCAATTCAGTAGCTGCAGCCTCATCGTACACTTGTAAACTCATCACAGCCTGTCGCCCCTTCCTCACTACTGACAATTGCCTGATCTTAGCCAGAACCCTCATCATGTCAAAAATTGACTATTGTAACGCCCTCTATTTAGGGACTAGTCAAAGAAATCTTGATAAACTTCAGGTTATCCAAAACAATGCCATCAGGGCTGCCCTCAATATACCCAGGCGTTCACACATTTCCTCTACTAGGCGCAACCTACACTGGCTACCCATTACACTCCGTATATCACTCAAAACACTTGTTCTAACACACAAAGCACAAAACAATGCTGCACCTGCTTACTTGTCCTTGCGCTTTACACAACATACAGCAGTTAGACCACTGAGATCAGCACAGGTGCACACATTAACCATCCCTAGCTTCAAGCTTCAGACAGCTAGGGGCTCGAGTTTCCCAGTCCTGGCTGCTAAACTGTGGAATTCCCTGCCCAATGGCCTCAGGAATGTACCAGCCACCCAATCCTTCAAAAATAGAACTAAACGTTGGCTTCATGAACAAGATGCACTGACCTCCGCCTTGTAAGTCTCACAGCGGTCACCTGAAACCAGGCCTCCCACTGTACATATTGTATATTTGACCTCTCTGCCAGTCCTGCATTACCTTTGATCGCTGGTACTGTTCTTGCTTTAAATCTTGTATATATAATGTAATGTATTATTTGTACCTATCTCTGTAACACTCTCTGGCAACTACCTTTCTAAACATGCGCCCTGATGCCTTCGGGCAGGTTGCGCAATACAAATAAACAAATACAAATACAAATACAAATAATGAGGCATCCTCTGTCACTGCAGAGGTGGAGGGGCTGATTGAGCTCTCTGTAATGAGGCATCCTCTGTCCCTGCAGAGGTGCAGGGACTGATTGGGCTCCTGTAACGAGGCATCTTCTGTCCCTGTAGAGGTTTAGGGGCCTATTGGGCTCTCTGTAATGAGGCATCCTCTGTCCCTGCAGAGGTGGAGGGACTGATTGAGCTCTCTGCAATGAGGCATACTCTGTCACTGCAGGAGTGGAGGGGCTGATTGGGCTCTCTGTAATGAGGCATTCCTTGTCCCTGCAGAGGTGGAGGGGCTGTTTGGGCTCCTGTAATGAGGCATCCCCTGTCCCTACAGAGGTGGAGGGACCAATTGGGCTCTCTGCAATGAGGCATCCTCTGTCCCTGCAGAGGTGGAGGGACTGATTGGGCTCCTGTAATGAGGCATCTTCTGTCCCTCTAGATGTTTAGGGGCCTATTGGGCTCTCTGTAATGAGGCATCCTCTGTCCCTGAAGAGGTGGAGGGACTGATTGAGCTCTCTGTAATGAGGCATCCTCTGTCCCTGCAGAGGTGGAGGGGCTGTTTGGGCTCCTGTAATGAGGCATCCTCTGTCCCTGCAGAGGTGGACGGTCTGATTGGGCTCCTGTAGTGAGGCATCCCCTGTCCCTACAGAGGTGGATGGACCAATTGGGCTCTCTGCAATGAGGCATCCTCTGTCCCTGCAGAGGTGGAGGGACTGATTGGGCTCTGTGCAATGAGGCATCCTCTGTCCCTGCAGAGGTGGAGGGGCTGATTGGGCTCTCTGTAATGAGGCATCCTCTGTCCCTGCAGAGGTGGAGGGGCTGATATGGCTCATGTAGTGAGGCATCATCTGTCCCTGCAGAGGTGGAAGGGCTGATTGGGCTCTCTGTAATGAGGCATCCTCTGTCCCTGCAGAGGTGGAAGGGCTGATTGGGCTCTCTGTAATGAGGCATCCTCTGTCCCTGCAGAGGTGGAGGGAGTGATTGTGCTCCTGTAATGAGGCATCATATGTCCCTGCAGAGGTGGAGGGACCAATTGGGCTCTCTGTATTGAGGCATCCTCTGTCCCTGCAGAGGTGGGGGGGTGATTGGGCTCCTGTAATGAGGCATCCTCTGTCCCTGCAGAGGTGTGGGGAGTGATTGGGCTCCTGTAATGAGGCATCCTCTGTCCCTGCAGAGGTGGAGGGGCTGATTGAACTCTCTGCAATGAGGCATCCTCTGTCCCTGCAGAGGTGGAAGGGCTGATTGGGCTCCTGTAATGAGGCATCCTCTGTCCCTGCAGAGGTGGAGGGGCTGATTGGGCTCCTGTAATGAGGCATCATCTGTCCCTGCAGAGGTGGGGGGAGTGATTGGGCTTCTGTAATGAGGCATCCTCTGTCCCTGCACAGGTGGAGGAGCTGATTGAGCTCTCTGTAATGAGGCATCCTCTGTCCCTGCAGAGGTGGAAGGGCTGATTGGGCTCTCTGTAATGAGGCATCCTCTGTCCCTGCAGAGGTGGAGGGGCTGATTGGGCTCTCTGTAATGAGGCATTCCCTCTCCCTACAGAGGTGGAGGGACCAATTGGGTTCTCTGCAAGGTGGCATCCTCTGTCCCTGCAGAGGTGGAGGGACCGATTGGGCTCTCTGTAATGAGGCATCCTCTGTCCCTGCAGAGGTGGAGGGGCTGATTGGGCTCTCTGCAATGAGGCATCCTCTGTCCATGCAGAGGTGGAGGGGCTGATTGGGCTCTCTGCAATGAGGCATCCTCTGTCCCTGCAGAGGTGAAGGGGCTGATTGAGATCTCTGTAATGAGGCATCCTCTGTCCCTGCAGAGGTGCAGGGACTGGTTGGGCTCCTGTAATGAGGCATCTTATGTCCCTGTAGAAGTTTAGGGGCCTATTGGGCTCTCTGTAATGAGGCATCCTCTGTCCCTGCAGAGGTGGAAGGGCTGATTGGGCTCTCTGTAATGAGGCATCTTCTGTCCCTGCAGAGGTGGAGGGGCTGATTGGGCTCTCTGCAATGAGGCATCCTCTGTCCCTGCAGAGGTGGAGGGGCTGATTGGGCTCTCTGCAATGAGGCATCCTCTGTCCCTGCAGAGGTGGAGGGACTGATTGGGCTCTCTGCAATGAGACATCCTTTGTCCCTGCAGAGGTGGAGGGGATGATTGGGCTCTCTGTAATGAGGCATCCTCTGTCCCTGCAGAGGTGGAGGGGCTGATTGAGCTCTCTGTAATGAGGCATCCTCTGTCCCTGCAGAGGTGCAGGGACTGATTGGGCTCCTGTAATGAGGCATCTTCTGTCCCTGTAGAGGTTTAGGGGCCTACTGGGCTCTCTGTAATGAGGCATCCTCTGTCCCTGCAGAGGTGGAGGGACTGATTGAGCTGTCTGCAATGAGGCATCCTCTGTCACTGCAGAGGTGGAGGGGCTGATAGGGCTCTCTGTAATGAGGCATCCTCTGTCCCTGCAGAGGTGGAGTGGCTGTTTGGGCTCTGGTAATGAGGCATCCCCTGTCCCTACAGAGGTGGAGGGACCAATTGGGCTCTCTGCAATGAGGCATCCTCTGTCCCTGCAGAGGTGGAGGGGCTGATTGAGCTCTCTGTAATGAGGCATCCTCTGTCCCTGCAGAGGTGGAGGGACTGATTGGGCTCCTGTAATGAGGCATCATCTGTCCCTGCAGAGGTGGAGGGACTGATTGGGCTCTCTGTAATGAGGCATCCTCTGTCCCTGCAGAGGTGGAGGGGCTGATTGAGCTCTCTGTAATGAGGCATCCTCTGTCACTGCAGAGGTGCAGGGACTGATTGGGCTCCTGTAATGAGGCATCTTCTGTCCCTGTAGAGGTTTATGGGCCTATTGGGCTCTCTGTAATGAGGCATCCTCTGTCCCTGCAGAGGTGGGGGGACTGATTGAGCTCTCTGCAATGAGGCATCCTCTGTCACTGTAGAGGTGGAGGGGCTGATTGGGCTCTCTGTAATGAGGCATCCTCTGTCCCTGCAGAGGTGGAGGGGCTGTTTGGGCTCCTGTAATGAGGCATCCCCGGTCCCTACAGAGGTGGAGGGACCAATTGGGCTCTCTGCAATGAGGCATCCTCTGTCCCTGCAGAGGTCGAAGGGCTGATTGAGCTCTCTGTAATGAGGCATCCTCTGTCCCTGCAGAGGTGGAGGGACTGATTGGGCTCCTGTAATGAGGCATTTTCTGTCCCTCTAGAAGTTTAGGGGCCTATTGGGCTCTCTGTAATGAGGCATCCTCTGTCCCTGCAGAGGTGGAGGGACTGATTGAGCTCTCTATAATGAGGCATCCTCTGTCCCTGCAGAGGTGGAGGGGCTGTTTGGGCTCCTGTAATGAGGCATCCTCTGTCCCTGCAGTGGTGGACGAGCTGATTGGGCTCCTGTAGTGAGGCATCCCGTGTCCCTACAGAGGTGGATGGACCAATTGGGCTCTCTGCAATGAGGCATCCTCTGTCCCTGCAGAGGTGGAGGGGCTGATTGGGCTCTGTGCAATGAGGCATCCTCTGTCCCTGCAGAGGTGGACGGGCTGATTGGGCTCCTGTAGTGAGGCATCCCCTGTCCCTACAGAGGTGGATGGACCAATTGGGCTCTCTGCAATGAGGCATCCTCTGTCCCTGCAGAGGTGGAGGGGCTGATTGGGCTCTGTGCAATGAGGCATCCTCTGTCCCTGCAGAGGTGGAGGGGCTGATTGGGCTCTCTGTAATGAGGCATCCTCTGTCCCTGCAGAGGTGAAGGGGCTGATATGGCTCCTGTAGTGAGGCATCCTCTGTCCCTGCAGAGGTGGAGGGACCAATTGGGCTCTCTGTAATTAGGCATCATCTGTCCCTGCAGAGGTGGAAGGGCTGATTGGGCTCTCTGTAATGAGGCATCCTCTGTCCCTGCAGAGGTGGAAGGGCTGATTGTGCTCTCTGTAATGAGGCATCCTCTGTCCCTGCAGAGGTGGAGGGAGTGATTGGGCTCCTGTAATGAGGCATCCTCTGTCCCTGCAGAGGTGGAGGGACCAATTGGGCTCTCTGTATTGAGGCATCCTCTGTCCCTGCAGAGGTGGTGGGGTGATTGGGCTCCTGTAATGAGGCATCCTGTGTCCCTGCAGAGGTGGGGGAGTGATTGGGCTCCTGTAATGAGGCATCCTCTGTCCCTGCAGAGGTGGAGGGGCTGATTGAACTCTCTGCAATGAGGCATCCTCTGTCCCTGCAGAGGTGGAAGGGCTGATTGGGCTCCTGTAATGAGGCATCCTCTGTCCCTGCAGAGGTGGAGGGACCGATTGGGCTCTCTGTAATGAGGCATCCTCTGTCCCTGCAGAGGTGGGGGGAGTGATTGGGCTCCTGTAATGAGGCATTCCCTGTCCCTACAGAGGTGGAGGGACCGATTGGGCTCTCTGTAATGAGGCATCCTCTGTCCCTGCAGAGGTGGAGGGGCCGATTGGGCTCTCTGCAATGAAGCATCCTCTGTCCCTGCAGAGGTGAAGGGGCTGATTGAGATCTCTGTAATGAGGCATCCTATGTCCCTGAAGAGGTGAAGGGACTGATTGGGCTCCTGTAATGAGGCATCTTCTGTCCCTGTAGAAGTTTAGGGGCCTATTGGGCTCTCTGTAATGAGGCATCCTCTGTCCCTGAAGAGGTGGAAGGGCTGATTGGGCTCTCTGTAATGAGGCATCTTCTGTCCCTGCAGAGGTGGAGGGGCTGATTGGTCTCTCTGCAATGAGGCATCCTCTGTCACTGCAGAGGTGGAGGGGCTGATTGGGCTCTCTGCAATGAGGCATCCTCTGTCCCTGCAGAGGTGGAGTTACTGATTGGGCTCTCTGCAATGAGGCATCCTCTGTCCGTGCAGAGGTGGAGGGGCTGATTGGGCTCTCTGTAATGAGGCATCCTCTGTCCCTGCAGAGGTGGAGGGACTGATTGAGCTCTCTGTAATGAGTCATCCTCTGTCCCTGCGGAGGCGGAGGGGCTGTTTGGGCTCCTGTAATGAGGCATCCTCTGTCCCTGCAGAGGTGGACGGGCTGATTGGGCTCCTGTAGTGAGGCATCCCCTGTCCCTACAGAGGTGGATGGACCAATTGGGCTCTCTGCAATGAGGCATCCTCTGTCCCTGCAGAGGTGGAGGGGCTGATTGGGCTCTCTGTAATGAGGCATCATCTGTCCCTGCAGAGGTGGAAGGGCTGATTGGGCTCTCTGTAATGAGGCATCCTCTGTCCCTGCAGAGGTGGAAGGGCTGATTGGGCTCTCTGTAATGAGGCATCCTCTGTCCCTGCAGAGGTGGAGGGAGTGATTGGGCTCCTGTAATGAGGCATCCTCTGTCCCTGCAGAGGTGGAGGGACCAATTGGGCTCTCTGTATTGAGGCATCCTCTGTCCCTGCAGAGGTGGTGGGGTGATTTGGGCTCCTGTAATGAGGCATCCTGTGTCCCTGCAGAGGTGGGGGGAGTGATTGGGCTCCTGTAATGAGGCATCCTCTGTCCCTGCAGAGGTGGAGGGGCTGATTGAACTCTCTGCAATGAGGCATCCTCTGTCCCTGCAGAGGTGGAAGGGCTGATTGGGCTCCTGTAATGAGGCATCCTCTGTCCCTTCAGAGGTGGAGGGACCGATTGGGCTCTCTGTAATGAGGCATCCTCTGTCCCTGCAGAGGTGGGGGGAGTGATTGGGCTCCTGTAATGAGGCATCCTCTGTCCCTGCAGAGGTGGAGGGGCTGATTGAGCTCTCTGTAAAGAGGCATCCTCTGTCCCTGCAGAGGTGGAGGGGCTGATTGGGCTCTCTGCAATGAGGCATCCTCTGTCCCTGCAGATGTGGAGGGAGTGATTGGGCTCCTGTAATGAGGCATCCTCTGTCCCTGCAGATGTGGAGGGAGTGATTGGGCTCCTGTAATGAGGCATCTTCTGTCCCTGCAGAGGCTTAGGGGCCTATTGGGCTCTCTGTAATGAGGCATCCTCTGTCCCTGCAGAGGTGGAGGGACTGATTGAGCTCTCTGCAATGAGGCATCCTCTGTCACTGCAGAGGTGGAGGGGCTGATTGGGCCCTCTGTAATGAGGCATCCTCTGTCCCTGCAGAGGTAGAGGGGCTGTTTGGGCTCCTGTAATGAGGCATCCCCTGTCCCTACAGAGGTGGAGGGACCAATTGGGCTCTCTTCAATGAGGCATCCTCTGTCCCTGCAGAGGTGGTGGGGCTGATTGAGCTCTCTGTAATGAGGCATCCTCTGTCCCTGCAGAGGTGGAGGGACTGATTGGGCTCCTGTAATGAGGCATCCCCTGTCCCTACAGAGGTGGATGGACCAATTGGGCTCTCTGCAATGAGGCATCCTCTGTCCCTGCAGAGGTGGAGGGACTGATTGGGCTCTGTGCAATGAGGCATCCTCTGTCCCTGCAGAGGTGGAGGGGCTGATTGGGCTCTCTGTAATGAGGCATCCTCTGTCCCTGCAGAGGTGGAGGGGCTGATATGGCTCATGTAGTGAGGCATCCTCTGTCCCTGCAGAGGTGGAGGGACCAATTGGGCTCTCTGTAATTAGGCATCATCTGTCCCTGCAGAGGTGGAAGGGCTGATTGGGCTCTCTGTAATGAGGCATCCTCTGTCCCTGCAGAGGTGGAAGGGCTGATTGGGCTCTCTGTAATGAGGCATCCTCTGTCCCTGCAGAGGTGGAGGGAGTGATTGTGCTCCTGTAATGAGGCATCATCTGTCCCTGCAGAGGTGGAGGGACCAATTGGGCTCTCTGTATTGAGGCATCCTCTGTCCCTGCAGAGGTGGGGGGGTGATTCGGCTCCTGTAATGAGGCATCCTCTGTCCCTGCAGAGGTGTGGGGAGTGATTGGGCTCCTGTAATGAGGCATCCTCTGTCCCTGCAGAGGTGGAGGGGCTGATTGGGCTCTCTGTAATGAGGCATCATCTGTCCCTGCAGAGGTGGAAGGGCTGATTGGGCTCTCTGTAATGAGGCATCCTCTGTCCCTGCAGAGGTGGAAGGGCTAATTGGCTCTCTGTAATGAGGCATCCTCTGTCCCTGCAGAGGTGGAGGGAGTGATTGGGCTCCTGTAATGAGGCATCCTCTGTCCCTGCAGAGGTGGAGGGACCAATTGGGCTCTCTGTATTGAGGCATCCTCTGTCCCTGCAGAGGTGGTGGGGTGATTGGGCTCCTGTAATGAGGCATCCTGTGTCCCTGCAGAGGTGAGGGGAGTGATTGGGCTCCTGTAATGAGGCATCCTCTGTCCCTGCAGAGGTGGAGGGGCTGATTGAACTCTCTGCAATGAGGCATCCTCTGTCCCTGCAGAGGTGGAAGGGCTGATTGGGCTCCTGTAATGAGGCATCCTCTGTCCCTGCAGAGGTGGAGGGACCGATTGGGCTCTCTGTAATGAGGCATCCTCTGTCCCTGCAGAGGTGGGGGGAGTGATTGGGCTCCTGTAATGAGGCATCCTCTGTCCCTGCAGAGGTGGAGGGGCTGATTGAGCTCTCTGTAAAGAGGCATCCTCTGTCCCTGCAGAGGTGGAGGGGCTGATTGGGCTCTCTGCAATGAGGCATCCTCTGTCCCTGCAGATGTGGAGGGAGTGATTGGGCTCCTGTAATGAGGCATCCTCTGTCCCTGCAGATGTGGAGGGAGTGATTGGGCTCCTGTAATGAGGCATCTTCTGTCCCTGCAGAGGCTTAGGGGCCTATTGGGCTCTCTGTAATGAGGCATCCTCTGTCCCTGCAGAGGTGGAGGGACTGATTGAGCTCTCTGCAATGAGGCATCCTCTGTCACTGCAGAGGTGGAGGGGCTGATTGGGCTCTGTGCAATGAGGCATCCTCTGTCCCTGCAGAGGTGGAGGGGCTGATTGGGCTCTCTGTAATGAGGCATCCTCTGTCCCTGCAGAGGTGGAGGGGCTGATATGGCTCATGTAGTGAGGCATCCTCTGTCCCTGCAGAGGTGGAGGGACCAATTGGGCTCTCTGTAATTAGGCATCATCTGTCCCTGCAGAGGTGGAAGGGCTGATTGGGCTCTCTGTAATGAGGCATCCTCTGTCCCTGCAGAGGTGGAAGGGCTGATTGGGCTCTCTGTAATGAGGCATCCTCTGTCCCTGCAGAGGTGGAGGGAGTGATTGTGCTCCTGTAATGAGGCATCATCTGTCCCTGCAGAGGTGGAGGGACCAATTGGGCTCTCTGTATTGAGGCATCCTCTGTCCCTGCAGAGGTGGGGGGGTGATTGGGCTCCTGTAATGAGGCATCCTCTGTCCCTGCAGAGGTGTGGGGAGTGATTGGGCTCCTGTAATGAGGCATCCTCTGTCCCTGCAGAGGTGGAGGGGCTGATTGAACTCTCTGCAATGAGGCATCCTCTGTCCCTGCAGAGGTGGAAGGGCTGATTGGGCTCCTGTAATGAGGCATCCTCTGTCCCTGCAGAGGTGGAGGGGCTGATTGAGCTCCTGTAATGAGGCATCATCTGTCCCTGCAGAGGTGGGGGGAGTGATTGGGCTTCTGTAATGAGGCATCCTCTGTCCCTGCAGAGGTGGAGGAGCTGATTGAGCTCTCTGTAATGAGGCATCCTCTGTCCCTGCAGAGGTGGAAGGGCTGATTGGGCTCTCTGTAATGAGGCATCCTCTGTCCCTGCAGAGGTGGAGGGGCTGATTGGGCTCTCTGTAATGAGGCATTCCCTCTCCCTACAGAGGTGGAGGGACCAATTGGGTTCTCTGCAAGGTGGCATCCTCTGTCCCTGCAGAGGTGGAGGGACCGATTGGGCTCTCTGTAATGAGGCATCCTCTGTCCCTGCAGAGGTGGAGGGGCTGATTGGGCTCTCTGCAATGAGGCATCCTCTGTCCATGCAGAGGTGGAGGGGCTGATTGGGCTCTCTGCAATGAGGCATCCTCTGTCCCTGCAGAGGTGAAGGGGCTGATTGAGATCTCTGTAATGAGGCATCCTCTGTCCCTGCACAGGTGCAGGGACTGGTTGGGCTCCTGTAATGAGGCATCTTATGTCCCTGTAGAAGTTTAGGGGCCTATTGGGCTCTCTGTAATGAGGCATCCTCTGTCCCTGCAGAGGTGGAAGGGCTGATTGGGCTCTCTGTAATGAGGCATCTTCTGTCCCTGCAGAGGTGGAGGGGCTGATTGGGCTCTCTGCAATGAGGCATCCTCTGTCCCTGCAGAGGTGGAGGGGCTGATTGGGCTCTCTGCAATGAGGCATCCTCTGTCCCTGCAGAGGTGGAGGGACTGATTGGGCTCTCTGCAATGAGACATCCTCTGTCCCTGCAGAGGTGGAGGGGATGATTGGGCTCTCTGCAATGAGGCATCCTCTGTCCCTGCAGAGGTGGAGGGGCTGATTGAGCTCTCTGTAATGAGGCATCCTCTGTCCCTGCAGAGGTGCAGGGACTGATTGGGCTCCTGTAATGAGGCATCTTCTGTCCCTGTAGAGGTGGAGGGACTGATTGAGCTGTCTGCAATGAGGCATCCTCTGTCACTGCAGAGGTGGAGGGGCTGATAGGGCTCTCTGTAATGAGGCATCCTCTGTCCCTGAAGAGGTGGAGGGGCTGTTTGGGCTCTGGTAATGAGGCATCCCCTGTCCCTACAGAGGTGGAGGGACCAATTGGGCTCTCTGCAATGAGGCATCCTCTGTCACTGTAGAGGTGGAGGGACTGATTGGGCTCCTGTAATGAGGCATCTTCTGTCCCTGCAGAGGTGGAGGGACTGATTGGGCTCTCTGTAATGAGGCATCCTCTGTCCCTGCAGAGGTGGAGGGGCTGATTGAGCTCTCTGTAATGAGGCATCCTCTGTCACTGCAGAGGTGCAGGGACTGATTGGGCTCCTGTAATGAGGCATCTTCTGTCCCTGTAGAGGTTTATGGGCCTATTGGGCTCTCTGTAATGAGGCATCCTCTGTCCCTGCAGAGGTGGAGGGACTGATTGAGCTCTCTGCAATGAGGCATCCTCTGTCACTGTAGAGGTGGAGGGGCTGATTGGGCTCTCTGTAATGAGGCATCCTCTGTCCCTGCAGAGGTGGAGGGGCTGTTTGGGCTCCTGTAATGAGGCATCCCCGGTCCCTACAGAGGTGGAGGGACCAATTGGGCTCTCTGCAATGAGGCATCCTCTGTCCCTGCAGAGGTGGAAGGGCTGATTGGGCTCTCTGTAATGAGGCATCCTCTGTCCCTGCAGAGGTGGAGGGACTGATTGAGCTGTCTGCAATGAGGCATCCTCTGTCACTGCAGAGGTGGAGGGGCTGATTGGGCTCTCTGCAATGAGGCATCCTCTGTCCCTGCAGAGGTGGAGTTACTGATTGGGCTCTCTGCAATGAGGCATCCTCTGTCCCTGCAGAGGTGGAGGGACTGATTGAGCTGTCTGCAATGAGGCATCCTCTGTCACTGCAGAGGTGGAGGGGCTGATTGGGCTCTCTGCAATGAGGCATCCTCTGTCCGTGCAGAGGTGGAGGGGCTGATTGGGCTCTCTGTAATGAGGCATCCTCTGTCCCTGCAGAGGTGGAGGGACTGATTGAGCTCTCTGTAATGAGTCATCCTCTGTCCCTGCAGAGGCGGAGGGGCTGTTTGGGCTCCTGTAATGAGGCATCCTCTGTCCCTGCAGAGGTGGACGGGCTGATTGGGCTCCTGTAGTGAGGCATCCCCTGTCCCTACAGAGGTGGATGGACCAATCGGGCTCTCTGCAATGAGGCATCCTCTGTCCCTGCAGAGGTGGAGGGGCTGATTGCACTCTGTGCAATGAGGCATCCTCTGTCCCTGCAGAGGTGGAGGGGCTGATTGGGCTCTCTGTAATGAGGCATCATCTGTCCCTGCAGAGGTGGAAGGGCTGATTGGGCTCTCTGTAATGCGGCATCCTCTGTCCCTGCAGAGGTGGAAGGGCTGATTGGGCTCTCTGTAATGAGGCCTCCTCTGTCCCTGCAGAGGTGGAGGGAGTGATTGGGCTCCTGTAATGAGGCATCCTCTGTCCCTGCAGAGGTGGAGGGACCAATTGGGCTCTCTGTATTGAGGCATCCTCTGTCCCTGCAGAGGTGGTGGGGTGATTGGGCTCCTGTAATGAGGCATCCTGTGTCCCTGCAGAGGTGGGGGGAGTGATTGGGCTCCTGTAATGAGGCATCCTCTGTCCCTGCAGAGGTGGAGGGGCTGATTGAACTCTCTGCAATGAGGCATCCTCTGTCCCTGCAGAGGTGGAAGGGCTGATTGGGCTCCTGTAATGAGGCATCCTCTGTCCCTGCAGAGGTGGAGGGACCGATTGGGCTCTCTGTAATGAGGCATCCTCTGTCCCTGCAGAGGTGGGGGGAGTGATTGGGCTCCTGTAATGAGGCATCCTCTGTCCCTGCAGAGGTGGAGGGGCTGATTGAGCTCTCTGTAAAGAGGCATCCTCTGTCCCTGCAGAGGTGGAAGGGCTGATTGGGCTCTCTGTAATGAGGCATCCTCTATCCCTGCAGAGGTGGAGGGGCTGATTGGGCTCTCTGTAATGAGGCATTCCCTGTCCCTACAGAGGTGGAGGGACCAATTGGGCTCTCTGTAATGAGGCATCCTCTGTCCCTGCAGAGGTGGAGGGGCTGATTGGGCTCTCTGTAATGAGGCATTCCCTGTCCCTACAGAGGTGGAGGGACCGATTGGGCTCTCTGTAATGAGGCATCCTCTGTCCCTGCAGAGGTGGAGGGGCCGATTGGGCTCTCTGCAATGAAGCATCCTCTGTCCCTGCAGAGGTGAAGGGGCTGATTGAGATCTCTGTAATGAGGCATCCTATGTCCCTGAAGAGGTGAAGGGACTGATTGGGCTCCTGTAATGAGGCATCTTCTGTCCCTGTAGAAGTTTAGGGGCCTATTGGGCTCTCTGTAATGAGGCATCCTCTGTCCCTGAAGAGGTGGAAGGGCTGATTGGGCTCTCTGTAATGAGGCATCTTCTGTCCCTGCAGAGGTGGAGGGGCTGATTGGTCTCTCTGCAATGAGGCATCCTCTGTCACTGCAGAGGTGGAGGGGCTGATTGAGCTCTCTGCAATGAGGCATCCTCTGTCCCTGCAGAGGTGGAGGTACTGATTAGGCTCTCTGCAATGAGGCATCCTCTGTCCCTGCAGAGGTGTAGGGGCTGATTGGGCTCTCTGTAATGAGGCATCCTCTGTCCCTGCAGAGGTGGAGGGACTGATTGAGCTCTCTGTAATGAGTCATCCTCTGTCCCTGCAGAGGCAGAGGGGCTGTTTGGGCTCCTGTAATGAGGCATCCTCTGTCCCTGCAGAGGTGGACGGGCTGATTGGGCTCCTGTAGTGAGGCATCCCCTGTCCCTACAGAGGTGGATGGACCAATTGGGCTCTCTGCAATGAGGCATCCTCTGTCCCTGCAGAGGTGGAGGGGCTGATTAAACTCTGTGCAATGAGGCATCCTCTGTCCCTGCAGAGGTGGAGGGGCTGATTGGGCTCTCTGTAATGAGGCATCCTCTGTCCCTGCAGAGGTGCAGGGACTGATTGGGCTCCTGTAATGAGGCATCTTCTGTCCCTGTAGAGGTTTAGGGGCCTATTGGGCTCTCTGTAATGAGGCATCCTCTGTCACTGCAGAGGTGTAGGGGCTGATAGGGCTCTCTGCAATGAGGCATCCTCTGTCCCTGCAGATGTGGAGGGAGTGATTGGGCTCCTGTAATGAGGCATCTTCTGTCCCTATAGAGGTTTAGGGGCCTATTGGGCTCTCTGTAATGAGGCATCCTCTGTCCCTGCAGAGGTGGAGGGACTGATTGAGCTCTCTGCAATGAGGCATCCTCTGTCACTGCAGAGGTGGAGGGGCTGATTGGGCTCTCTGTAATGAGGCATCCTCTGTCCCTGCAGAGGTGGAGGGGCTGATTGGGCTCTCTGCAATGAGGCATCCTCTGTCCCTGCAGATGTGGAGGGAGTGATTGGGCTCCTGTAATGAGGCATCCTCTGTCCCTGCAGATGTGGAGGGAGTGATTGGGCTCCTGTAATGAGGCATCTTCTGTCCCTGCAGAGGCTTAGGGGCCTATTGGGCTCTCTGTAATGAGGCATCCTCTGTCCCTGCAGAGGTGGAGGGACTGATTGAGCTCTCTGCAATGAGGCATCCTCTGTCACTGCAGAGGTGGAGGGGCTGATTGGGCCCTCTGTAATGAGGCATCCTCTGTCCCTGCAGAGGTAGAGGGGCTGTTTGGGTTCCTGTAATGAGGCATCCCCTGTCCCTACAGAGGTGGAGGGACCAATTGGGCTCTCTTCAATGAGGCATCCTCTGTCCCTGCAGAGGTGGAGGGGCTGATTGAGCTCTCTGTAATGAGGCATCCTCTGTCCCTGCAGAGGTGGAGGGACTGATTGGGCTCCTGTAATGAGGCATCTTCTGTCCCTCTAGAAGTTTAGGGGCCTATTGGGCTCTCTGTAATGAGGCATCCTCTGTCCCTGCAGAGGTGGAGTGACTGATTGAGCTCTCTGTAATGAGGCATCCTCTGTCCCTGCAGAGGTGGAGGGGCTGTTTGGGCTTGTGTAATGAGGCATCCTCTGTCCCTGCAGAGGTGGACTGCTGATTGGGCTCCTGTATTGAGGCATCCCCTGTCCCTACAGAGGTGGATGGACCAATTGGGCTCTCTGCAATGAGGCATCCTCTGTCCCTGCAGAGGTGGAGGGGCTGATTGGGCTCTGTGCAATGAGGCATCCTCTGTCCCTGCAGAGGTGGAGGGGCTGATTGGGCTCTCTGTAATGAGGCATCCTCTGTCCCTGCAGAGGTGCAGGGACTGATTGGGCTCCTGTAATGAGGCATCTTCTGTCCCTGTAGAGGTTTAGGGGCCTATTGGGCTCTCTGTAATGAGGCATCCTCTGTCCCTGCAGAGGTGGAGGGACTGATTGAGCTCTCTGCAATGAGGCATCCTCTGTCACTGCAGAGGTGGAGGGGCTGATTGGGCTCTCTGTAATGAGGCATCCTCTGTCCCTGCAGAGGTGGAGGGGCTGTTTGGGCTCCTGTAATGAGGCATCCCCTGTCCCTACAGAGGTGGAGGGCCTATTGGGTCTCTGTAATGAGGCATCCTCTGTCCCTGCAGAGGTGTAGGGGCTGATAGGGCTCTCTGCAATGAGGCATCCTCTGTCCCTGCAGATGTGGAGGGAGTGATTGGGCTCCTGTAATGAGGCATCTTCTGTCCCTGTAGAGGTTTAGGGGCCTATTGGGCTCTCTGTAATGAGGCACCCTCTGTCCCTGCAGAGGTGGAGGGACTGATTGAGCTCTCTGCAATGAGGCATTCTCTGTCACTGCAGAGGTGGAGGGGCTGATTGGGCTCTCTGTAATGAGGCATCCTCTGTCCCTGCAGAGGTGGAGTGGCTGATTGGGCTCTCTGCAATGAGGCATCCTCTGTCCCTGCAGATGTGGAGGGAGTGATTGGGCTCCTGTAATGAGGCATCCTCTGTCCCTGCAGATGTGGAGGGAGTGATCGGGCTCCTGTAATGAGGCATCTTCTGTCCCCGCAGAGGCTTAGGGGCCTATTGGGCTCTCTGTAATGAGGCATCCTCTGTCCCTGCAGAGGTGGAGGGAGTGATTGGGCTCCTGTAATGAGGCATCCCCTGTCCCTACAGAGGTGGAGGGCCTATTGGGTCTCTGTATTGAGGCATCCTCTGTCCCTGCAGAGGTGGAGGGGTTGATAGGGCTCCTGTAGTGAGGCATCCTTTGTCCCTGCAGAGGTGGAGGGACCAATTGGGCTCTCTGTAATGAGGCATCATCTGTCCCTGCAGAGGTGGAGGGGCTGATTGGGCTCTCTGTAATGAGGCATCCTCTGTCCCTGCAGAGGTGGAGGGAGTGATTGGGCTCCTGTAATGAGGCATCTTCTGTCCCTGCAGAGGTTTAGGGGCCTATTGGGCTCTCTGTAATGAGGCATCCTCTGTCCCTGCAGAGGTGGAGGGAGTGATTGGGCTCTCTGTAATGAGGCATCTTCTGTCCCTGCAGAGGTGGAGGGACTGATTGGGCTCTCTGTAATGAGGCATCCTCTGTCTCTTCAGAGGTGGAGGGGCTGATTGAGCTCTCTGTAATGAGGCATCCTCTGTCCCTGCAGAGGTGCAGGGACTGATTGGGCTCCTGTAATGAGGCATCTTCTGTCCCTGTAGAGGATTAGGGGCCTATTGGGCTCTCTGTAATGAGGCATCCTCTGTCCCTGCAGAGGTGGAGGGACTGATTGAGCTCTCTGCAATGAGGCATCCTCTGTCACTGCAGAGGTGGAGGGGCTGATTGGGCTCTCTGTAATGAGGCATCCTCTGTCCCTGAAGAGGTGGGGGGGCTGTTTGGGCTCCTGTAATGAGGCCTCCCCTGTCCCTACAGAGGTGGAGGGACCAATTGGGCTCTCTGCAATGAGGCATCCTCTGTCCCTGCAGAGGTGGAGGGGCTGATTGAGCTCTCTGTAATGAGGCATCCTCTGTCCCTGCAGAGGTGGAGGGACTGATTGGGCTCCTGTAATGAGGCATCTTCTGTCCCTCTAGAAGTTTAGGGGCCTATTGGGCTCTCTGTAATGAGGCATCCTCTGTCCCAGCAGAGGTGGAGGGACTGATTGAGCTCTCTGTAATGAGGCATCCTCTGTCCCTGCAGAGGTGGAGGGGCTGTTTGGGCTCCTGTAATGAGGCATCCTCTGTCCCTGCAGAGGTGGACGGGCTGATTGGGCTCCTGTAGTGAGGCATCCCCTGTCCCTACAGAGGTGGATGGACCAATTGGGCTCTCTGCAATGAGGCATCCTCTGTCCCTGCAGAGGTGGAGTGGCTGATTGGGCTCTGTGCAATGAGGCATCCTCTGTCCCTGCAGAGGTGGAGGGGCTGATTGGTCTCCTGTAATGAGGCATCTTCTGTCCCTGTAGAGGTTTAGGGGCCTATTGGGCTCTCTGTAATGAGGCATCCTCTGTCCCTGCAGAGGTGGAGGGACTGATTGAGCTCTCTGCAATTAGGCATCATCTGTCCCTGCAGAGGTGGAAGGGCTGATTGGGCTCTCTGTAATGAGGCATCCTCTGTCCCTGCAGAGGTGGAAGGGCTGATTGGGCTCTCTGTAATGAGGCATCCTCTGTCCCTGCAGAGTTGGAGGGAGTGATTGGGCTCCTGTAATGAGGCATCCTCTGTCCCTGCAGAGGTGGAGGGACTGATTGAGCTCTCTGCAATTAGGCATCATCTGTCCCTGCAGAGGTGGAGGGGCTGTTTGGGCTCCTGTAATGAGGCATCCCCTGTCCCTACAGAGGTGGAGGGCCTATTGGGTATCTGTAATGAGGCATCCTCTGTCCCTGCAGAGGTGTAGGGGCTGATAGGGCTCTCTGTAATGAGGCATCCTCTGTCACTGCAGGAGTGGAGGGGCTGATTGGGCTCTCTGTAATGAGGCATCCTCTGTCCCTGCAGAGGTGGAGGGGCTGATTGAGCTCTCTGTAATGAGGCATCCTCTGTCCCTGCAGAGGTGCAGGGACTGATTGGGCTCCTGTAACGAGGCATCTTCTGTCCCTGTAGAGGTTTAGGGGCCTTTTGGGCTCTCTGTAATGAGGCATCCTCTGTCCCTGCAGAGGTGGAGGGACTGATTGAGCTCTCTGCAATGAGGCATCCTCTGTCACTGCAGGAGTGGAGGGGCTGATTGGGCTCTCTGTAATGAGGCATTCTCTGTCCCTGCAGAGGTGGAGGGGCTGTTTGGGCTCCTGTAATGAGGCATCCCCTGTCCCTACAGAGGTGGAGGGACCAATTGGGCTCTCTGCAATGAGGCATCCTCTGTCCCTGCAGAGGTGGAGGGGCTGATTGAGCTCTCTGTAATGAGGCATCCTCTGTCCCTGCAGAGGTGGAGGGACTGATTGGGCTCCTGTAATGAGGCATTTTCTGTCCCTCTAGATGTTTAGGGGCCTATTGGGCTCTCTGTAATGAGGCATCCTCTGTCCCTCAAGAGGTGGAGGGACTGATTGAGCTCTCTGTAATGAGGCATCCTCTGTCCCTGCAGAGGTGGAGGGGCTGTTTGGGCTCCTGTAATGAGGCATCCTTTGTCCCTGCAGAGGTGGACGGGCTGATTGGGCTCCTGTAGTGAGGCATCCCCTGTCCCTACAGAGGTGGATGGACCAATTGGGCTCTCTGCAATGAGGCATCCTCTGTCCCTGCAGAGGTGGAGGGGCTGATTGGGCTCTGTGCAATGAGGCATCCTCTGTCCCTGCAGAGGTGGAGGGGCTGATTGGGCTCTCTGTAATGAGGCATCCTCTGTCCCTGCAGAGGTGGAGTGGCTGATATGGCTCATGTAGTGAGGCATCCTCTGTCCCTGCAGAGGTGGAGGGACCAATTGGGCTCTCTGTAATTAGGCATCATCTGTCCCTGCAGAGGTGGAAGGGCTGATTGGGCTCTCTGTAATGAGGCATCCTCTGTCCCTGCAGAGGTGGAAGGGCTGATTGGGCTCTCTGTAATGAGGCATCCTCTGTCCCTGCAGAGGTGGAGGGAGTGATTGTGCTCCTGTAATGAGGCATCATCTGTCCCTGCAGAGGTGGAGGGACCAATTGGGCTCTCTGTATTGAGGCATCCTCTGTCCCTGCAGAGGTGGGGGGGTGATTGGGCTCCTGTAATGAGGCATCCTCTGTCCCTGCAGAGGTGTGGGGAGTGATTGGGCTCCTGTAATGAGGCATCCTCTGTCCCTGCAGAGGTGGAGGGGCTGATTGAACTCTCTGCAATGAGGCATCCTCTGTCCCTGCAGAGGTGGAAGGGCTGATTGGGCTCCTGTAATGAGGCATCCTCTGTCCCTGCAGAGGTGGAGGGGCTGATTGGGCTCCTGTAATGAGGCATCATCTGTCCCTGCAGAGGTGGGGGAGTGATTGGGCTTCTGTAATGAGGCATCCTCTGTCCCTGCAGAGGTGGAGGAGCTGATTGGGCTCTCTGTAATGAGGCATCCTCTGTCCCTGCAGAGGTGGAGGGGCTGATTGGGCTCTCTGTAATGAGGCATCCTCTGTCCCTGCAGAGGTGGAGGGGCTGATTGGGCTCTCTGTAATGAGGCATTCCCTCTCCCTACAGAGGTGGAGGGACCAATTGGGTTCTCTGCAAGGTGGCATCCTCTGTCCCTGCAGAGGTGGAGGGACCAATTGGGCTCTCTGTAATGAGGCATCCTCTGTCCATGCAGAGGTGGAGGGGCTGATTGGGCTCTCTGCAATGAGGCATCCTCTGTCCATGCAGAGGTGGAGGGGCTGATTGAGATCTCTGTAATGAGGCATCCTCTGTCCCTGCAGAGGTGCAGGGACTGGTTGGGCTCCTGTAATGAGGCATCTTATGTCCCTGTAGAAGTTTAGGGGCCTATTGGGCTCTCTGTAATGAGGCATCCTCTGTCAATGCAGAGGTGGAAGGGCTGATTGGGCTCTCTGTAATGAGGCATCTTCTGCCCCTGCAGAGGTGGAGGGGCTGATTGGGCTCTCTGCAATGAGGCATCCTCTGTCCCTGCAGAGGTGGAGGGGCTGATTGGGCTCTCTGCAATGAGGCATCCTCTGTCCCTGCAGAGGTGGAGGGACTGATTGGGCTCCTGCAATGAGGCATCCTCTGTCCCTGCAGAGGTGGAGGGGCTGATTGGGCTCTCTGTAATGAGGCATTCCCTCTCCCTACAGAGGTGGAGGGACCAATTGGGTTCTCTGCAAGGTGGCATCCTCTGTCCCTGCAGAGGTGGAGGGACCAATTGGGCTCTCTGTAATGAGGCATCCTCTGTCCATGCAGAGGTGGAGGGGCTGATTGGGCTCTCTGCAATGAGGCATCCTCTGTCCATGCAGAGGTGGAGGGGCTGATTGAGATCTCTGTAATGAGGCATCCTCTGTCCCTGCAGAGGTGCAGGGACTGGTTGGGCTCCTGTAATGAGGCATCTTATGTCCCTGTAGAAGTTTAGGGGCCTATTGGGCTCTCTGTAATGAGGCATCCTCTGTCAATGCAGAGGTGGAAGGGCTGATTGGGCTCTCTGTAATGAGGCATCTTCTGCCCCTGCAGAGGTGGAGGGGCTGATTGGGCTCTCTGCAATGAGGCATCCTCTGTCCCTGCAGAGGTGGAGGGGCTGATTGGGCTCTCTGCAATGAGGCATCCTCTGTCCCTGCAGAGGTGGAGGGGCTGATTGGGCTCCTGCAATGAGGCATCCTCTGTCCCTGCAGAGGTGGAGGGGCTGATTGGGCTCTCTGCAATGAGGCATCCTCTGTCCCTGCAGAGGTGGAGGGACTGATTGGGCTCTCTGCAATGAGACATCCTCTGTCCCTGCAGAGGTGGAGGGGATGATTGGGCTCTCTGTAATGAGGCATCCTCTGTCCCTGCAGAGGTGGAGGGGCTGATTGAGCTCTCTGTAATGAGGCATCCTCTGTCCCTGCAGAGGTGCAGGGACTGATTGGGCTCCTGTAATGAGGCATCTTCTGTCCCTGTAGAGGTTTGGGGGCCTATTGGGCTCTCTGTAATGAGGCATCGTCTGTCCCTGCAGAGGTGGAGGGACTGATTGAGCTGTCTGCAATGAGGCATCCTCTGTCACTGCAGAGGTGGAGGGGCTGATAGGGCTCTCTGTAATGAGGCATCCTCTGTCCCTGCAGAGGTGGAGGGGCTGTTTGGGCTCTGGTAATGAGGCGTCCCCTGTCCCTACAGAGGTGGAGGGACCAATTGGGCTCTCTGCAATGAGGCATCCTCTGTCCCTGCAGAGGTGGAGGGGCTGATTGAGCTCTCTGTAATGAGGCATCCTCTGTCCCTGCAGAGGTGGAGGGACTGATTGGGCTCCTGTAATGAGGCATCTTCTGTCCCTGCAGAGGTGGAGGGACTGATTGGGCTCTCTGTAATGAGGCATCCTCTGTCCCTGCAGAGGTGGAGGGGCTGATTGAGCTCTCTGTAATGAGGCATCCTCTGTCACTGCAGAGGTGCAGGGACTGATTGGGCTCCTGTAATGAGGCATCTTCTGTCCCTGCAGAGGTGGAGGGACTGATTGGGCTCTCTGTAATGAGGCATCCTCTGTCCCTGCAGAGGTGGAGGGACTGATTGAGCTCTCTGCAATGAGGCATCCTCTGTCACTGTAGAGGTGGAGGGGCTGATTGGGCTCTCTGTAATGAGGCATCCTCTGTCCCTGCAGAGGTGGAGGGGCTTTTTGGGCTCCTGTAATGAGGCATCCCCGGTCCCTACAGAGGTGGAGGGACCAATTGGGCTCTCTGCAATGAGGCATCCTCTGTCCCTACAGAGGTGGAAGGGCTGATTGAGCTCTCTGTAATGAGGCATCCTCTGTCCCTGCAGAGGTGGAGGGACTGATTGGGCTCCTGTAATGAGGCATTTTCTGTCCCTCTAGAAGTTTAGGGGCCTATTGGGCTCTCTGTAATGAGGCATCCTCTGTCCCTGCAGAGGTGGAGGGGCTGATATGGCTCCTGTAGTGAGGCATCCTCTGTCCCTGCAGAGGTGGAGGGACCAATTGGGCTCTCTGTAATTAGGCATCATCTGTCCCTGCAGAGGTGGAAGGGCTGATTGGGCTCTCTGTAATGAGGCATCCTCTGTCCCTGCAGAGGTGGAAGGGCTGATTGGGCTCTCTGTAATGAGGCATCCTCTGTCCCTGCAGAGGTGGTGGGGTGATTGGGCTCCTGTAATGAGGCATCCTGTGTCCCTGCAGAGGTGGGGGGAGTGATTGGGCTCCTGTAATGAGGCATCCTCTGTCCCTGCAGAGGTGGAGGGGCTGATTGAACTCTCTGCAATGAGGCATCCTCTGTCCCTGCAGAGGTGGAGGGCTGATTTGGCTCCTGTAATGAGGCATCCTCTGTCCCTGCAGAGGTGGAGGGACCGATTGGGCTCTCTGTAATGAGGCATCCTCTGTCCCTGCAGAGGTGGGGGGAGTGATTTGGCTCCTGTAAAGAGGCATCCTCTGTCCCTGCAGAGGTGGAAGGGCTGATTGGGCTCTCTGTAATGAGGCATCCTCTGTCCCTGCAGAGGTGGAGGGGCTGATTGGGCTCTCTGTAATGAGGCATTCCCTGTCCCTACAGAGGTGGAGGGACCAATTGGGCTCTCTGTAATGAGGCATCCTCTGTCCCTGCAGAGGTGGAGGGGCTGATTGGGCTCTCTGTAATGAGGCATTCCCTGTCCCTACAGAGGTGGAGGGACCGATTGGGCTCTCTGTAATGAGGCATCCTCTGTCCCTGCAGAGGTGGAGGGGCCGATTGGGCTCTCTGCAATGAAGCATCCCCTGTCCCTGCAGAGGTGAAGGGGCTGATTGAGATCTCTGTAATGAGGCATCCTATGTCCCTGAAGAGGTGAAGGGACTGATTGGGCTCTTGTAATGAGGCATCTTCTGTCCCTGTAGAAGTTTAGGGGCCTATTGGGCTCTCTGTAATGAGGCATCCCCTGTCCCTGAAGAGGTGGAAGGGCTGATTGGGCTCTCTGTAATGAGGCATCTTCTGTCCCTGCAGAGGTGGAGGGGCTGATTGGTCTCTCTGCAATGAGGCATCCTCTGTCCCTGCAGAGGTGGAGGGGCTGATTGGGCTCTCTGCAATGAGGCATCCTCTGTCCCTGCAGAGGTGGAGGTACTGATTGGGCTCTCTGCAATGAGGCATCCTCTGTCCCTGCAGAGGTGGAGGGGCTGATTGAACTCTCTGCAATGAGGCATCCTCTGTCCCTGCAGAGGTGGAAGGGCTGATTGGGCTCCTGTAATGAGGCATCCTCTGTCCCTGCAGAGGTGGAGGGACCAATTGGGCTCTCTGTAATGAGGCATCCTCTGTCCCTGCAGAGGTGGGGGGAGTGATTTGGCTCCTGTAAAGAGGCATCCTCTGTCCCTGCAGAGGTGGAAGGGCTGATTGGGCTCTCTGTAATGAGGCATCCTCTGTCCCTGCAGAGGTGGAGGGGCTGATTGGGCTCTCTGTAATGAGGCATTCCCTGTCCCTACAGAGGTGGAGGGACCAATTGGGCTCTCTGTAATGAGGCATCCTCTGTCCCTGCAGAGGTGGAGGGGCTGATTGGGCTCTCTGTAATGAGGCATTCCCTGTCCCTACAGAGGTGGAGGGACCGATTGGGCTCTCTGTAATGAGGCATCCTCTGTCCCTGCAGAGGTGGAGGGGCCGATTGGGCTCTCTGCAATGAAGCATCCTCTGTCCCTGCAGAGGTGAAGGGGCTGATTGAGATCTCTGTAATGAGGCATCCTATGTCCCTGAAGAGGTGAAGGGACTGATTGGGCTCCTGTAATGAGGCATCTTCTGTCCCTGTAGAAGTTTAGGGGCCTATTGGGCTCTCTGTAATGAGGCATCCCCTGTCCCTGAAGAGGTGGAAGGGCTGATTGGGCTCTCTGTAATGAGGCATCTTCTGTCCCTGCAGAGGTGGAGGGGCTGATTGGTCTCTCTGCAATGAGGCATCCTCTGTCCCTGCAGAGGTGGAGGGGCTGATTGGGCTCTCTGCAATGAGGCATCCTCTGTCCCTGCAGAGGTGGAGGTACTGATTGGGCTCTCTGCAATGAGGCATCCTCTGTCCTTGCAGAGGTGGAGGGGCTGATTGAACTCTCTGCAATGAGGCATCCTCTGTCCCTGCAGAGGTGGAAGGGCTGATTGGGCTCCTGTAATGAGGCATCCTCTGTCCCTGCAGAGGTGGAGGGACCAATTGGGCTCTCTGTAATGAGGCATCCTCTGTCCCTGCAGAGGTGGGGGGAGTGATTTGGCTCCTGTAAAGAGGCATCCTCTGTCCCTGCAGAGGTGGAAGGGCTGATTGGGCTCTCTGTAATGAGGCATCCTCTGTCCCTGCAGAGGTGGAGGGGCTGATTGGGCTCTCTGTAATGAGGCATTCCCTGTCCCTACAGAGGTGGAGGGACCAATTGGGCTCCTGTAATGAGGCATCCTCTGTCCCTGCAGAGGTGGAGGGGCTGATTGGGCTCTCTGTAATGAGGCATTCCCTGTCCCTACAGAGGTGGAGGGACCGATTGGGCTCTCTGTAATGAGGCATCCTCTGTCCCTGCAGAGGTGGAGGGGCCGATTGGGCTCTCTGCAATGAAGCATCCTCTGTCCCTGCAGAGGTGAAGGGGCTGATTGAGATCTCTGTAATGAGGCATCCTATGTCCCTGAAGAGGTGAAGGGACTGATTGGGCTCCTGTAATGAGGCATCTTCTGTCCCTGTAGAAGTTTAGGGGCCTATTGGGCTCTCTGTAATGAGGCATCCTCTGTCCCTGAAGAGGTGGAAGGGCTGATTGGGCTCTCTGTAATGAGGCATCTTCTGTCCCTGCAGAGGTGGAGGGGCTGATTGGTCTCTCTGCAATGAGGCATCCTCTGTCCCTGCAGAGGTGGAGGGGCTGATTGGGCTCTCTGCAATGAGGCATCCTCTGTCCCTGCAGAGGTGGAGGTACTGATTGGGCTCTCTGCAACGAGGCATCCCCTGTCCCTGCAGAGGTGGAGGGGATGATTGGGCTCTCTGTAATGAGGCATCCTCTGTCCCTGCAGAGGTGGAGGGACTGATTGAGCTCTCTGTAATGAGTCATCCTCTGTCCCTGCAGAGGCGGAGGGGCTGTTTGGGCTCCTCTAATGAGGCATCCTCTGTCCCTGCAGAGGTGGACGGGCTGATTGGGCTCCTGTAGTGAGGCATCCCCTGTCCCTACAGAGGTGGATGGACCAATTGGGCTCTCTGCAATGAGGCATCCTCTGTCCCTGCAGAGGTGGAGGGGCTGATTGGACTCTGTGCAATGAGGCATCCTCTGTCCCTGCAGAGGTGCAGGGACTGATTGGGCTCCTGTAAGGAGGCATCTTCTGTCCCTGTAGAGGTTTAGGGGCCTATTGGGCTCTCTGTAATGAGGCATCCTCTGTCCCTGCAGAGGTGGAGGGACTGATTGAGCTCTCTGCAATGAGGCATCCTCTGTCACTGCAGAGGTGGAGGGGCTGATTGGGCTCTCTGTAATGAGGCATCCTCTGTCCCTGCAGAGGTGGAGGGGCTGTTTGGGCTCCTGTAATGAGGCATCCCCTGTCCCTACAGAGGTGGAGGGTATATTGGGTCTCTGTAATGAGGCATCCTCTGTCCCTGCAGAGGTGTAGGGGCTGATAAGGCTCTCTGCAATGAGGCATCCTCTGTCCCTGCAGAGGTGGAGGGACTGATTGAGCTCTCTGCAATGAGGCATCCTCTGTCCCTGCAGAGGTGGAGGGGCTGATTGGGCTCTCTGCGATGAGGCATCCTCTGTCCCTGCAGATGTGGAGGGAGTGATTGGGCTCCTGTAATGAGGCATCCTCTGTCCCTGCAGATGTGGAGGGAGTGATTGGGCTCCTGTAATGAGGCATCTTCTGTCCCTGCAGAGTCTTAGGGGCCTATTGGGCTCTCTGTAATGAGGCATCCTCTGTCCCTGCAGAGGTGGAGGGAGTGATTGGGCTCCTGTAATGAGGCATCCCCTGTCCCTACAGAGGTGGAGGGCCTATTGGGTCTCTGTATTGAGGCATCCTCTGTCCCTGCAGAGGTGGAGGGGTTGATAGGGCTCCTGTAGTGAGGCATCCTCTGTCCCTGCAGAGGTGGAGGGACCAATTGGGCTCTCTGTAATGAGGCATCATCTGTCCCTGCAGAGGTGGAGGGGCTGATTGGGCTCTCTGTAATGAGGCATCCTCTGTCCCTGCAGAGGTGGAGGGAGTGATTGGGCTCCTGTAATGAGGCATCTTCTGTCCCTGCAGAGGTTTAGGGGCCTATTGGGCTCTCTGTAATGAGGCATCCTCTGTCCCTGCAGAGGTGGAGGGAGTGATTGGGCTCTCTGTAATGAGGCATCTTCTGTCCCTGCAGAGGTGGAGGGACTGATTGGGCTCTCTGTAATGAGGCATCCTCTGTCCCTGCAGAGGTGGAGGGGCTGATTGAGCTCTCTGTAATGAGGCATCTTCTGTCCCTGCAGAGGTGCAGGGACTGATTGGGCTCCTGTAATGAGGCATCTTCTGTCCCTGTAGAGGTTTAGGGGCCTATTGGGCTCTCTGTAATGAGGCATCCTCTGTCCCTGCAGAGGTGGAGGGACTGATTGAGCTCTCTGCAATGAGCCATCCTCTGTCACTGCAGAGGTGGAGGGGCTGATTGGGCCCTCTGTAATGAGGCATCCTCTGTCCCTGCAGAGGTAGAGGGGCTGTTTGGGCTCCTGTAATGAGGCATCCCCTGTCCCTACAGAGGTGGAGGGACCAATTGGGTTCTCTGCAATGAGGCATCCTCTGTCCCTGCAGAGGTGGAGGGGCTGATTGAGCTCTCTGTAATGAGGCATCCTCTGTCCCTGCAGAGGTGGAGGGACTGATTGGGCTCCTGTAATGAGGCATCTTCTGTCCCTCTAGAAGTTTAGGGGCCTATTGGGCTCTCTGTAATGAGGCATCCTCTGTCCCTGCAGAGGTGGAGGGACTGATTGAGATCTCTGTAATGAGGCATCCTCTGTCCCTGCAGAGGTGGAAGGGCTGTTTGGGCTCCTGTAATGAGGCATCCTCTGTCCCTGCAGAGGTGGACGAGCTGATTGGGCTCCTGTAGTGAGGCATCCCCTGTCCCTACAGAGGTGGATGGACCAATTGGGCTCTCTGCAATGAGGCATCCTCTGTCCCTGCAGAGGTGGAGGGGCTGATTGGGCTCTGTGCAATGAGGCATCCTCTGTCCCTGCAGAGGTGGAGGGGCTGATTGGGCTCTCTGTAATGAGGCATCTTCTGTCCCTGTAGAGGTTTAGGGGCCTATTGGGCTCTCTGTAATGAGGCATCCTCTGTCCCTGCAGAGGTGGAGGGACTGATTGAGCTCTCTGCAATGAGGCATCCTCTGTCACTGCAGAGGTGGAGGGGCTGATTGGGCTCTCTGTAATGAGGCATCCTCTGTCCCTGCAGAGGTGGAGGGGCTGTTTGGGCTCCTGTAATGAGGCAACCCCTGTCCCTACGGAGGTGGAGGGCCTATTGGGTCTCTGTAATGAGGCATCCTCTGTCCCTGCAGAGGTGTAGGGGCTGATAGGGCTCTCTGCAATGAGGCATCCTCTGTCCCTGCAGATGTGGAGGGAGCGATTGGGCTCCTGTAATGAGGCATCTTCTGTCCCTGTAGAGGTTTAGGGGCCTATTGGGCTCTCTGTAATGAGGCATCCTCTGTCCCTGCAGAGGTGGAGGGACTGATTGAGCTCTCTGCAATGAGGCATCCTCTGTCACTGCAGAGGTGGAGGGGCTGATTGGGCTCTCTGTAATGAGGCATCCTCTGTCCCTGCAGAGGTGGAGGGGCTGATTGGGCTCTCTGCAATGAGGCATCCTCTGTCCCTGCAGATGTGGAGGGAGTGATTGGGCTCCTGTAATGAGGCATCCTCTGTCCCTGCAGATGTGGAGGGAGTGATTGGGCACCTGTAATGAGGCATCTTCTGTCCCTGCAGAGGCTTAGGGGCCTATTGGGCTCTCTGTAATGAGGCATCCTCTGTCCCTGCAGAGGTGGAGGGAGTGATTGGGCTCCTGTAATGAGGCATCCCCTGTCCCTACAGAGGTGGAGGGCCTATTGGGTCTCTGTATTGAGGCATCCTCTGTCCCTGCAGAGGTGGAGGGGTTGATAGGGCTCCTGTAGTGAGGCATCCTCTGTCCCTGCAGAGGTGGAGGGACCAATTGGGCTCTCTGTAATGAGGCATCATCTGTCCCTGCAGAGGTGGAGGGGCTGATTGGGCTCTCTGTAATGAGGCATCCTCTGTCCCTGCAGAGGTGGAGGGAGTGATTGGGCTCCTGTAATGAGGCATCTTCTGTCCCTGCAGAGGTTTAGGGGCCTATTGGGCTCTCTGTAATGAGGCATCCTCTGTCCCTGCAGAGGTGGAGGGAGTGATTGGGCTCTCTGTAATGAGGCATCTTCTGTCCCTGCAGAGGTGGAGGGACTGATTGGGCTCTCTGTAATGAGGCATCCTCTGTCTCTGCAGAGGTGGAGGGGCTGATTGAGCTCTCTGTAATGAGGCATCCTCTGTCCCTGCAGAGGTGCAGGGACTGATTGGGCTCCTGTAATGAGGCGTCTTCTGTCCCTGTAGAGGATTAGGTTCCTATTGGGCTCTCTGTAATGAGGCATCCTCTGTCCCTGCAGAGGTGGAGGGACTGATTGAGCTCTCTGCAATGAGGCATCCTCTGTCACTGCAGAGGTGGAGGGGCTGATTGGGCTCTCTGTAATGAGGCATCCTCTGTCCCTGAAGAGGTGGAGGGGCTGTTTGGGCTCCTGTAATGAGGCATCCCCTGTCCCTACAGAGGTGGAGGGACCAATTGGGCTCTCTGCAAGGAGGCATCCTCTGTCCCTGCAGAGGTGGAGGGGCTGATTGAGCTCTCTGTAATGAGGCATCCTCTGTCCCTGCAGAGGTGGAGGGACTGATTGGGCTCCTGTAATGAGGCATCTTCTGTCCCTCTAGAGGTTTAGGGGCCTATTGGGCTCTCTGTAATGAGGCATCCTCTGTCCCTGCAGAGGTGGAGGGACTGATTGAGCTCTCTGTAATGAGGCATCCTCTGTCCCTGCAGAGGTGGAGGGGCTGTTTGGGCTCCTGTAATGAGGCATCCTCTGTCCCTGCAGAGGTGGATGGACCAATTGGGCTCTCTGCAATGAGGCATCCTCTGTCCCTGCAGAGGTGGAGGGGCTGATTGGGCTCTGTGCAATGAGGCATCCTCTGTCCCTGCAGAGGTGGAGGGGCTGATTGGGCTCTCTGCAATGAGGCATCCTCTGTCCCTGCAGAGGTGGAGGGGCTGATTGGGCTCTCTGCAATTAGGCATCATCTGTCCCTGCAGAGGTGGAAGGGCTGATTGGGCTCTCTGTAATGAGGCATCCTCTGTCCCTGCAGAGGTGGAAGGGCTGATTGGGCTCTCTGTAATGAGGCATCCTCTGTCGCTGCAGAGTTGGAGGGAGTGATTGGGCTCCTGTAATGAGGCATCTTCTGTCCCTGTAGAGGTTTAGGGGCCTATTGGGCTCTCTGTAATGAGGCATCCTCTGTCCCTGCAGAGGTGGAGGGACTGATTGAGCTCTCTGCAATGAGGCATCCTCTGTCACTGCAGAGGTGGAGGGGATGATTGGGCTCTCTGTAATGAGGCATCCTCTGTCCCTGCAGAGGTGGAGGGGCTGTTTGGGCTCCTGTAATGAGGCATCCCCTGTCCCTACAGAGGTGGAGGGCCTATTGGGTATCTGTAATGAGGCATCCTCTGTCCCTGCAGAGGTGTAGTGGCTGATAGGGCTCTCTGCAATGAGGCATCCTCTGTCCCTGCAGATGTGGAGGGAGTGATTGGGCTCCTGTAATGAAGCATCCCCTGTCCCTACAGAGGTGGAGGGCCTATTGGGTCTCTGTATTGAGGCATCCTCTGTCCCTGCAGAGGTGGAGGGGCTGATAGGGCTCCTGTAGTGTGGCATCCTCTGTCCCTGCAGAGGTGGAGGGACCAATTGGGCTCTCTGTAATGAGGCATCATCTGTCCCTGCAGAGGTGGAGGGGCTGATTGGGCTCTCTGTAATGAGGCATCCTCTGTCCCTGCAGAGGTGGAGGGAGTGATTGGGCTCCTGTAATGAGGCATCTTCTGTCCCTGCAGAGGTTTAGGGGCCTATTGGGCTCTCTGTAATGAGGCATCCTCTGTCCCTGCAGAGGTGGAGTGAGTGATTGGACTCTCTGTAATGAGGCATTTTCTGTCCCTGCAGAGGTGGAGGGACTGCTTGGGCTCTCTGTAATGAGGCATCCTCTGTCCCTGCAGAGGTGGAGGGGCTGATTGAGCTCTCTGTAATGAGGCATCCTCTGTCCCTGCAGAGGTGCAGGGACTGATTGGGCTCCTGTAACGAGGCATCTTCTGTCCCTGTAGAGGTTTAGGGGCCTATTGGGCTCTCTGTAATGAGGCATCCTCTGTCCCTGCAGAGGTGGAGGGACTGATTGAGCTCTCTGCAATGAGGCATCCTCTGTCACTGCAGGAGTGGAGGGGCTGATTGGGCTCTCTGTAATGAGGCATTCTCTGTCCCTGCAGAGGTGGAGGGGCTGTTTGGGCTCCTGTAATGAGGCATCCCCTGTCCCTACAGAGGTGGAGGGACCAATTGGGCTCTCTGCAATGAGGCATCCTCTGTCCCTGCAGAGGTGGAGGGGCTGATTGAGCTCTCTGTAATGAGGCATCCTCTGTCCCTGCAGAGGTGGAGGGACTGATTGGGCTGCTGTAATGAGGCATCTTCTGTCCCTCTAGATGTTTAGGGGCCTATTGGGCTCTCTGTAATGAGGCATCCTCTGTCCCTGAAGAGGTGGAGGGACTGATTGAGCTCTCTGTAATGAGGCATCCTCTGTCCCTGCAGAGGTGGAGGGGCTGTTTGGGCTCCTGTAATGAGGCATCCTCTGTCCCTGCAGAGGTGGACGGGCTGATTGGGCTCCTGTAGTGAGGCATCCCCTGTCCCTACAGAGGTGGATGGACCAATTGGGCTCTCTGCAATGAGGCATCCTCTGTCCCTGCAGAGGTGGAGGGGCTGATTGGGCTCTGTGCAATGAGGCATCCTCTGTCCCTGCAGAGGTGGAGGGGCTGATTGGGCTCTCTGTAATGAGGCATCCTCTGTCCCTGCAGAGGTGGAGGGGCTGATATGGCTCATGTAGTGAGGCATCCTCTGTCCCTGCAGAGGTGGAGGGACCAATTGGGCTCTCTGTAATTAGGCATCATCTGTCCCTGCAGAGGTGGAAGGGCTGATTGGGCTCTCTGTAATGAGGCATCCTCTGTCCCTGCAGAGGTGGAAGGGCTGATTGGGCTCTCTGTAATGAGGCATCCTCTGTCCCTGCAGAGGTGGAGGGAGTGATTGTGCTCCTGTAATGAGGCATCATCTGTCCCTGCAGAGGTGGAGGGACCAATTGGGCTCTCTGTATTGAGGCATCCTCTGTCCCTGCAGAGGTGGGGGGTGATTGGGCTCCTGTAATGAGGCATCCTCTGTCCCTGCAGAGGTGTGGGGAGTGATTGGGCTCCTGTAATGAGGCATCCTCTGTCCCTGCAGAGGTGGAGGGGCTGATTGAACTCTCTGCAATGAGGCATCATCTGTCCCTGCAGAGGTGGGGGGAGTGATTGGGCTTCTGTAATGAGGCATCCTCTGTCCCTGCAGAGGTGGAGGAGCTGATTGAGCTCTCTGTAATGAGACATCCTCTGTCTCTGCAGAGGTGGAAGGGCTGATTGGGCTCTCTTTAATGAGGCATCCTCTGTCCCTGCAGAGGTGGAGGGGCTGATTGGGCTCTCTGTAATGAGGCATTCCCTCTCCCTACAGAGGTGGAGGGACCAATTGGGTTCTCTGCAAGGTGGCATCCTCTGTCCCTGCAGAGGTGGAGGGACCGATTGGGCTCTCTGTAATGAGGCATCCTCTGTCCCTGCAGAGGTGGAGGGGCTGATTGGGCTCTCTGCAATGAGGCATCCTCTGTCCATGCAGAGGTGGAGGGGCTGATTGGGCTCTCTGCAATGAGGCATCCTCTGTCCCTGCAGAGGTGAAGGGGCTGATTGAGATCTCTGTAATGAGGCATCCTCTGTCCCTGCAGAGTTGCAGGGACTGGTTGGGCTCCTGTAATGAGGCATCTTATGTCCCTGTAGAAGTTTAGGGGCCTATTGGGCTCTCTGTAATGAGGCATCCTCTGTCCCTGCAGAGGTGGAAGGGCTGATTGGGCTCTCTGTAATGAGGCATCTTCTGTCCCTGCAGAGGTGGAGGGGCTGATTGGGCTCTCTGCAATGAGGCATCCTCTGTCCCTGCAGAGGTGGAGGGGCTGATTGGGCTCTCTGCAATGAGGCATCCTCTGTCCCTGCAGAGGTGGAGGGACTGATTGGGCTCTCTGCAATGAGACATCCTCTGTCCCTGCAGAGGTGGAGGGGATGATTGGGCTCTCTGTAATGAGGCATCCTCTGTCCCTGCAGAGGTGGAGGGGCTGATTGAGCTCTCTGTAATGAGGCATCCTCTGTCCCTACAGAGGTGCAGGGACTGATTGGGCTCCTGTAATGAGGCATCTTCTGTCCCTGTAGAGGTTTAGGGGCCTATTGGGCTCTCTGTAATGAGGCATCCTCTGTCCCTGCAGAGGTGGAGGGACTGATTGAGCTGTCTGCAATGAGGCATCCTCTGTCACTGCAGAGGTGGAGGGGCTGATAGGGCTCTCTGCAATGAGGCATCCTCTGTCCCTGCAGAGGTGGAGGGACTGATTGAGCTCTCTGCAATGAGACATCCTCTGTCCCTGCAGAGGTGGAGGGGATGATTGGGCTCTCTGTAATGAGGCATCCTCTGTCCCTGCAGAGGTGGAGGGGCTGATTGAGCTCTCTGTAATGAGGCATCCTCTGTCCCTGCAGAGGTGCAGGGACTGATTGTGCTCCTGTAATGAGGCATCTTCTGTCCCTGTAGAGGTTTAGGGGCCTATTGGGCTCTCTGTAATGAGGCATCCTCTGTCCCTGCAGAGGTGGAGGGACTGATTGAGCTGTCTGCAATGAGGCATCCTCTGTCACTGCAGAGGTGGAGGGGCTGATTGGGCTCTCTGCAATGAGGCATCCTCTGTCCCTGCAGAGGTGCAGGGACTGATTGGGCTCTCTGTAATGAGACATCCTCTGTCCCTGCAGAGGTGGAGGGGATGATTGGGTCTCTCTGTAATGAGGCATCCTCTGTCCCTGCAGAGGTGGAGGGGCTGATTGAGCTCTCTGTAATGAGGCATCCTCTGTCCCTGCAGAGGTGCAGGGACTGATTGGGCTCCTGTAATGAGGCATCTTCTGTCCCTGTAGAGGTTTAGGGGCCTATTGGGCTCTCTGTAATGAGGCATCCTCTGTCCCTGCAGAGGTGGAGGGACTGATTGAGCTGTCTGCAATGAGGCATCCTCTGTCACTGCAGAGGTGGAGGGGCTGATAGGGCTCTCTGTAATGAGGCATCCTCTGTCCCTGCAGAGGTGGAGGGGCTGTTTGGGCTCTGGTAATGAGGCATCCCCTGTCCCTACAGAGATGGAGGGACCAATTGGGCTCTCTGCAATGAGGCATCCTCTGTCCCTGCAGAGGTGGAGGGGCTGATTGAGCTCTCTGTAATGAGGCATCCTCTGTCCCTGCAGAGGTGGAGGGACTGATTGGGATCCTGTAATGAGGCATCTTCTGTCCCTGCAGAGGTGGAGGGACTGATTGGGCTCTCTGTAATGAGGCATCCTCTGTCCCTGTAGAGGTGGAGGGGCTGATTGAGCTCTCTGTAATGAGGCATCCTCTGTCACTGCAGAGGTGCAGGGACTGATTGGGCTCCTGTAATGAGGCATCTTCTGTCCCTGTAGAGGTTTATGGGCCTATTGGGCTCTCTGTAATGATGAGGCATCCTCTGTCCCTGCAGAGGTGGAGGGACTGATTGAGCTCTCTGCAATGAGGCATCCTCTGTCACTGTAGAGGTGAGGGGCTGATTGGGCTCTCTGTAATGAGGCATCCTCTGTCCCTGCAGAGGTGGAGGGGCTGTTTGGGCTCCTGTAATGAGGCATCCCCGGTCCCTACAGAGGTGGAGGGACCAATTGGGCTCTCTGCAATGAGGCATCCTCTGTCCCTGTAGAGGTGGAAGGGCTGATTGAGCTCTCTGTAATGAGGCATCCTCTGTCCCTGCAGAGGTGGAGGGACTGATTGGGCTCCTGTAATGAGGCATTTTCTGTCCCTCTAGAAGTTTAGGGGCCTATTGGTCTCTCTGTAATGAGGCATCCTCTGTCCCTGCAGAGGTGGAGGGACTGATTGGGCTCCTGTAATGAGGCATCTTCTGTCCCTGTAGAGGTTTAGGGGCCTATTGGGCTCTCTGTAATGAGGCATCCTCTGTCCCTGCAGAGGTGGAGGGACTGATTGAGCTGTCTGCAATGAGGCATCCTCTGTCACTGCAGAGGTGGAGGGGCTGATTGGGCTCTCTGCAATGAGGCATCCTCTGTCCCTGCAGAGGTGGAGGGACTGATTGGGCTCTCTGCAATGAGACATCCTCTGTCCCTGCAGAGGTGGAGGGGATGATTGAGCTCTATGTAATGAGGCATCCTCTGTCCCTGCAGAGGTGGAGGGGCTGATTGAGCTCTCTGTAATGAGGCATCCTCTGTCCCTGCAGAGGTGGAGGGACTGATTGAGCTGTCTGCAATGAGGCATCCTCTGTCACTGCAGAGGTGGAGGGGCTGATAGGGCTCTCTGTAATGAGGCATCCTCTGTCCCTGCAGAGGTGGAGGGGCTGTTTGGGCTCTGGTAATGAGGCATCCCCTGTCCCTACAGAGGTGGAGGGACCAATTGGGCTCTCTGCAATGAGGCATCCCCTGTCCCTGCAGAGGTGGAGGGGCTGATTGAGCTCTCTGTAATGAGGCATCCTCTGTCCCTGCAGAGGTGGAGGGACTGATTGGGCTCCTGTAATGAGGCATCTTCTGTCCCTGCAGAGGTGGAGGGACTGATTGGGCTCTCTGTAATGAGGCATCCTCTGTCCCTGCAGAGGTGGAGGGGCTGATTGAGCTCTCTGTAATGAGGCATCCTCTGTCACTGCAGAGGTGCAGGGACTGATTGGGCTCCTGTAATGAGGCATCTTCTGTCCCTGTAGAGGTTTATGGGCCTATTGGGCTCTCTGTAATGATGAGGCATCCTCTGTCCCTGCAGAGGTGGAGGGACTGATTGAGCTCTCTGCAATGAGGCATCCTCTGTCACTGTAGAGGTGGAGGGGCTGATTGGGCTCTCTGTAATGAGGCATCCTCTGTCCCTGCAGAGGTGGAGGGGCTGTTTGGGCTCCTGTAATGAGGCATCCCCGGTCCCTACAGAGGTGGAGGGACCAATTGGGCTCTCTGAAATGAGGCATCCTCTGTCCCTGCAGAGGTGGAAGGGCTGATTGAGCTCTCTGTAATGAGGCATCCTCTGTCCCTGCAGAGGTGGAGGGACTGATTGGGCTCCTGTAATGAGGCATTTTCTGTCCCTCTAGAAGTTTAGGGGCCTATTGGGCTCTCTGTAATGAGGCATCCTCTGTCCCTGCAGAGGTGGAGGGACTGATTGAGCTCTCTATAATGAGGCATCCTCTGTCCCTGCAGAGGTGGAGGGGCTGTTTGGGCTCCTGTAATGAGGCATCCTCTGTCCCTGCAGTGGTGGACGGGCTGATTGGGCTCCTGTAGTGAGGCATCCCGTGTCCCTACAGAGGTGGATGGACCAATTGGGCTCTCTGCAATGAGGCATCCTCTGTCCCTGCAGAGGTGGAGGGGCTGATTGGGCTCTGTGCAATGAGGCATCCTCTGTCCCTGCAGAGGTGGACGGGCTGATTGGGCTCCTGTAGTGAGGCATCCCCTGTCCCTACAGAGGTGGATGGACCAATTGGGCTCTCTGCAATGAGGCATCCTCTGTCCCTGCAGAGGTGGAGGGGCTGATTGGGCTCTGTGCAATGAGGCATCCTCTGTCCCTGCAGAGGTGGAGGGGCTGATTGGGCTCTCTGTAATGAGGCATCCTCTGTCCCTGCAGAGGTGGAGGGGCTGATATGGCTCCTGCAGTGAGGCATCCTCTGTCCCTGCAGAGGTGGAGGGACCAATTGGGCTCTCTGTAATTAGGCATCATCTGTCCCTGCAGAGGTGGAAGGGCTGATTGGGCTCTCTGTAATGAGGCATCCTCTGTCCCTGCAGAGGTGGAAGGGCTGATTGGGCTCTCTGTAATGAGGCATCCTCTGTCCCTGCAGAGGTGGAGGGGCTGATTGAGCTCTCTGTAATGAGGCATCCTCTGTCCCTGCAGAGGTGGAGGGACTGATTGGGCTCCTGTAATGAGGCATCTTCTGTCCCTGCAGAGGTGGAGGGACTGATTGGGCTCTCTGTAATGAGGCATCCTCTGTCCCTGCAGAGGTGGAGGGGCTGATTGAGCTCTCTGTAATGAGGCATCCTCTGTCACTGCAGAGGTGCAGGGACTGATTGGGCTCTCTGTAATGAGGCATCCTCTGTCCCTGCAGAGGTGGAGGGACTGATTGAGCTCTCTGCAATGAGGCATCCTCTGTCACTGTAGAGGTGGAGGGGCTGATTGGGCTCTCTGTAATGAGGCATCCTCTGTCCCTGCAGAGGTGGAGGGGCTGTTTGGGCTCCTGTAATGAGGCATCCCCGGTCCCTACAGAGGTGGAGGGACCAATTGGGCTCTCTGCAATGAGGCATCCTCTGTCCCTGCAGAGGTGAAGGGGCTGATTGAGATCTCTGTAATGAGGCATCCTCTGTCCCTGCAGAGGTGCAGGGACTGGTTGGGCTCCTGTAATGAGGCATCTTATGTCCCTGTAGAAGTTTAGGGGCCTATTGGGCTCTCTGTAATGAGGCATCCTCTGTCCCTGCAGAGGTGGAAGGGCTGATTGGGCTCTCTGTAATGAGGCATCTTCTGTCCCTGCAGAGGTGGAGGGGCTGATTGGGCTCTCTGCAATGAGGCATCCTCTGTCCCTGCAGAGGTGGAGGGGCTGATTGGGCTCTCTGCAATGAGGCATCCTCTGTCCCTGCAGAGGTGGAGGGACTGATTGGGCTCTCTGCAATGAGACATCCTCTGTCCCTGCAGAGGTGGAGGGGATGATTGGGCTCTCTGTAATGAGGCATCCTCTGTCCCTGCAGAGGTGCAGGGACTGATTGGGCTCCTGTAATGAGGCATCTTCTGTCCCTGTAGAGGTTTAGGGGCCTATTGGGCTCTCTGTAATGAGGCATCCTCTGTCCCTGCAGAGGTGCAGGGGCTGATTGGGCTCCTGTAATGAGGCATCTTCTGTCCCTGTAGAGGTTTAGGGGCCTATTGGGCTCTCTGTAATGAGGCATCCTCTGTCCCTGCAGAGGTGCAGGGGCTGATTGGGCTCCTGTAATGAGGCATCTTCTGTCCCTGTAGAGGTTTAGGGGCCTATTGGGCTCTCTGTAATGAGGCATCCTCTGTCCCTGCAGAGGTGCAGGGGCTGATTGGGCTCCTGTAATGAGGCATCTTCTGTCCCTGTAGAGGTTTAGGGGCCTATTGGGCTCTCTGTAATGAGGCATCCTCTGTCCCTGCAGAGGTGGAGGGACTGATTGAGCTGTCTGCAATGAGGCATCCTCTGTCACTGCAGAGGTGGAGGGGCTGATTGGGCTCTCTGCAATGAGGCATCCTCTGTCCCTGCAGAGGTGGAGGGACTGATTGGGCTCTCTGCAATGAGACATCCTCTGTCCCTGCAGAGGTGGAGGGGATGATTGGGCTCTCTGTAATGAGGCATCCTCTGTCCCTGCAGAGGTGGAGGGGCTGATTGAGCTCTCTGTAATGAGGCATCCTCTGTCCCTGCAGAGGTGCAGGGACTGATTGGGCTCCTGTAATGAGGCATCTTCTGTCCCTGTAGAGGTTTAGGGGCCAATTGGGCTCTCTGTAATGAGGCATCCTCTGTCCCTGCAGAGGTGGAGGGACTGATTGAGCTGTCTGCAATGAGGCATCCTCTGTCACTGCAGAGGTGGAGGGGCTGATAGGGCTCTCTGTAATGAGGCATCCTCTGTCCCTGCAGAGGTGGAGGGGCTGTTTGGGCTCTGGTAATGAGGCATCCCCTGTCCCTACAGTGGTGGAGGGACCAATTGGGCTCTCTGCAATGAGGCATCCTCTGTCTCTGCAGAGGTGGAGGGGCTGATTGAGCTCTCTGTAATGAGGCATCCTCTGTCCCTGCAGAGGTGGAGGGACTGATTGGGCTCCTGTAATGAGGCATCTTCTGTCCCTGCAGAGGTGGAGGGACTGATTGGGCTCTCTGTAATGAGGCATCCTCTGTCCCTGCAGAGGTGGAGGGGCTGATTGAGCTCTCTGTAATGAGGCATCCTCTATCACTGCAGAGGTGCACGGACTGATTGAGCTCCTGTAATGAGGCATCTTCTGTCCCTGTAGAGGTTTATGGGCCTATTGGGCTCTCTGTAATGATGAGGCATCCTCTGTCCCTGCAGAGGTGGAGGGACTGATTGAGCTCTCTGCCATGAGGCATCCTCTGTCACTGTAGAGGTGGAGGGGCTGATTGGGCTCTCTGTAATGAGGCATCCTCTGTCCCTGCAGAGGTGGAGGGGCTGTTTGGGCTCCTGTAATGAGGCATCCCCGGTCCCTACAGAGGTGGAGGGACCAATTGGGCTCTCTGCAATGAGGCATCCTCTGTCCCTGCAGAGGTGGAAGGGCTGATTGAGCTCTCTGTAATGAGGCATCCTCTGTCCCTGCAGAGGTGGAGGGACTGATTGGGCTCCTGTAATGAGGCATTTTCTGTCCCTCTAGAAGTTTAGGGGCCTATTGGGCTCTCTGTAATGAGGCATCCTCTGTCCCTGCAGAGGTGGAGGGACTGATTGAGCTCTCTATAATGAGGCATCCTCTGTCCCTGCAGAGGTGGAGGGGCTGTTTGGGCTCCTGTAATGAGGCATCCTCTGTCCCTGCAGTGGTGGACGGGCTGATTGGGCTCCTGTAGTGAGGCATCCCGTGTCCCTACAGAGGTGGATGGACCAATTGGGCTCTCTGCAATGAGGCATCCTCTGTCCCTGCAGAGGTGGAGGGGCTGATTGGGCTCTGTGCAATGAGGCATCCTCTGTCCCTGCAGAGGTGGACGGGCTGATTGGGCTCCTGTAGTGAGGCATCCCCTGTCCCTACAGAGGTGGATGGACCAATTGGGCTCTCTGCAATGAGGCATCCTCTGTCCCTGCAGAGGTGGAGGGGCTGATTGGGCTCTGTGCAATGAGTCATCCTCTGTCCCTGCAGAGGTGGAGGGGCTGATTGGGCTCTCTGTAATGAGGCATCCTCTGTCCCTGCAGAGGTGGAGGGGCTGATATGGCTCCTGTAGTGAGGCATCCTCTGTCCCTGCAGAGGTGGAGGGACCAATTGGGCTCTCTGTAATTAGGCATCATCTGTCCCTGCAGAGGTGGAAGGGCTGATTGGGCTCTCTGTAATGAGGCATCCTCTGTCCCTGCAGAGGTGGAAGGGCTGATTGGGCTCTCTGTAATGAGGCATCCTCTGTCCCTGCAGAGGTGGAGGGGCTGATTGAGCTCTCTGTAATGAGGCATCCTCTGTCCCTGCAGAGGTGGAGGGACTGATTGGGCTCCTGTAATGAGGCATCTTCTGTCCCTGCAGAGGTGGAGGGACTGATTGGGCTCTCTGCAATGAGGCATCCTCTGTCCCTGCAGAGGTGGAAGGGCTGATTGAGCTCTCTGTAATGAGGCATCCTCTGTCCCTGCAGAGGTGGAGGGACTGATTGGGCTCCTGTAATGAGGCATTTTCTGTCCCTCTAGAAGTTTAGGGGCCTATTGGGCTCTCTGTAATGAGGCATCCTCTGTCCCTGCAGAGGTGGAGGGACTGATTGAGCTCTCTATAATGAGGCATCCTCTGTCCCTGCAGAGGTGGAGGGGCTGTTTGGGCTCCTGTAATGAGGCATCCTCTGTCCCTGCAGTGGTGGACGGGCTGATTGGGCTCCTGTAGTGAGGCATCCCGTGTCCCTACAGAGGTGGATGGACCAATTGGGCTCTCTGCAATGAGGCATCCTCTGTCCCTGCAGAGGTGGAGGGGCTGATTGGGCTCTGTGCAATGAGGCATCCTCTGTCCCTGCAGAGGTGGACGGGCTGATTGGGCTCCTGTAGTGAGGCATCCCCTGTCCCTACAGAGGTGGATGGACCAATTGGGCTCTCTGCAATGAGGCATCCTCTGTCCCTGCAGAGGTGGAGGGGCTGATTGGGCTCTGTGCAATGAGTCATCCTCTGTCCCTGCAGAGGTGGAGGGGCTGATTGGGCTCTCTGTAATGAGGCATCCTCTGTCCCTGCAGAGGTGGAGGGGCTGATATGGCTCCTGTAGTGAGGCATCCTCTGTCCCTGCAGAGGTGGAGGGACCAATTGGGCTCTCTGTAATTAGGCATCATCTGTCCCTGCAGAGGTGGAAGGGCTCTCTGTAATGAGGCATCCTCTGTCCCTGCAGAGGTGGAAGGGCTGATTGGGCTCTCTGTAATGAGGCATCCTCTGTCCCTGCAGAGGTGGAGGGGCTGATTGAGCTCTCTGTAATGAGGCATCCTCTGTCCCTGCAGAGGTGGAGGGACTGATTGGGCTCCTGTAATGAGGCATCTTCTGTCCCTGCAGAGGTGGAGGGACTGATTGGGCTCTCTGTAATGAGGCATCCTCTGTCCCTGCAGAGGTGGAGGGGCTGATTGAGCTCTCTGTAATGAGGCATCCTCTGTCACTGCAGAGGTGCAGGGACTGATTGGGCTCCTGTAATGAGGCATCTTCTGTCCCTGTAGAGGTTTATGGGCCTATTGGGCTCTCTGTAATGAGGCATCCTCTGTCCCTGCAGAGGTGGAGGGACTGATTGAGCTCTCTGCAATGAGGCATCCTCTGTCACTGTAGAGGTGGAGGGGCTGATTGGGCTCTCTGTAATGAGGCATCCTCTGTCCCTGCAGAGGTGGAGGGGCTGTTTGGGCTCCTGTAATGAGGCATCCCCGGTCCCTACAGAGGTGGAGGGACCAATTGGGCTCTCTGCAATGAGGCATCCTCTGTCCCTGCAGAGGTGGAAGGGCTGATTGAGCTCTCTGTAATGAGGCATCCTCTGTCCCTGCAGAGGTGGAGGGACTGATTGGGCTCCTGTAATGAGGCATTTTCTGTCCCTCTAGAAGTTTAGGGGCCTATTGGGCTCTCTGTAATGAGGCATCCTCTGTCCCTGCAGAGGTGGAGGGACTGATTGGGCTCCTGTAGTGAGGCATCCCGTGTCCCTACAGAGGTGGATGGACCAATTGGGCTCTCTGCAATGAGGCATCCTCTGTCCCTGCAGAGGTGGAGGGGCTGATTGGGCTCTGTGCAATGAGGCATCCTCTGTCCCTGCAGAGGTGGACGGGCTGATTGGGCTCCTGTAGTGAGGCATCCCCTGTCCCTACAGAGGTGGATGGACCAATTGGGCTCTCTGCAATGAGGCATCCTCTGTCCCTGCAGAGGTGGAGGGGCTGATTGGGCTCTGTGCAATGAGTCATCCTCTGTCCCTGCAGAGGTGGAGGGGCTGATTGGGCTCTCTGTAATGAGGCATCCTCTGTCCCTGCATAGGTGGAGGGGCTGATATGGCTCCTGTAGTGAGGCATCCTCTGTCCCTGCAGAGGTGGAGGGACCAATTGGGCTCTCTGTAATTAGGCATCATCTGTCCCTGCAGAGGTGGAAGGGCTGATTGGGCTCTCTGTAATGAGGCATCCTCTGTCCCTGCAGAGGTGGAAGGGCTGATTGGGCTCTCTGTAATGAGGCATCCTCTGTCCCTGCAGAGGTGGAGGGGCTGATTGAGCTCTCTGTAATGAGGCATCCTCTGTCCCTGCAGAGGTGGAGGGACTGATTGGGCTCCTGTAATGAGGCATCTTCTGTCCCTGCAGAGGTGGAGGGACTGATTGGGCTCTCTGTAATGAGGCATCCTCTGTCCCTGCAGAGGTGGAGGGGCTGATTGAGCTCTCTGTAATGAGGCATCCTCTGTCACTGCAGAGGTGCAGGGACTGATTGGGCTCCTGTAATGAGGCATCTTCTGTCCCTGTAGAGGTTTATGGGCCTATTGGGCTCTCTGTAATGAGGCATCCTCTGTCCCTGCAGAGGTGGAGGGACTGATTGAGCTCTCTGCAATGAGGCATCCTCTGTCACTGTAGAGGTGGAGGGGCTGATTGGGCTCTCTGTAATGAGGCATCCTCTGTCCCTGCAGAGGTGGAGGGGCTGTTTGGGCTCCTGTAATGAGGCATCCCCGGTCCCTACAGAGGTGGAGGGACCAATTGGGCTCTCTGCAATGAGGCATCCTCTGTCCCTGCAGAGGTGGAAGGGCTGATTGAGCTCTCTGTAATGAGGCATCCTCTGTCCCTGCAGAGGTGGAGGGACTGATTGGGCTCCTGTAATGAGGCATTTTCTGTCCCTCTAGAAGTTTAGGGGCCTATTGGGCTCTCTGTAATGAGGCATCCTCTGTCCCTGCAGAGGTGGAGGGACTGATTGAGCTCTCTATAATGAGGCATCCTCTGTCCCTGCAGAGGTGGAGGGGCTGTTTGGGCTCCTGTAATGAGGCATCCTCTGTCCCTGCAGTGGTGGACGGGCTGATTGGGCTCCTGTAGTGAGGCATCCCGTGTCCCTACAGAGGTGGATGGACCAATTGGGCTCTCTGCAATGAGGCATCCTCTGTCCCTGCAGAGGTGGAGGGGCTGATTGGGCTCTGTGCAATGAGGCATCCTCTGTCCCTGCAGAGGTGGAGGGGCTGATTGGGCTCTCTGTAATGAGGCATCCTCTGTCCCTGCAGAGGTGGAGGGGCTGATATGGCTCCTGTAGTGAGGCATCCTCTGTCCCTGCAGAGGTGGAGGGACCAATTGGGCTCTCTGTAATTAGGCATCATCTGTCCCTGCAGAGGTGGAAGGGCTGATTGGGCTCTCTGTAATGAGGCATCCTCTGTCCCTGCAGAGGTGGAAGGGCTGATTGGGCTCTCTGTAATGAGGCATCCTCTGTCCCTGCAGAGGTGGAGGGAGTGATTGGGCTCCTGTAATGAGGCATCCTCTGTCCCTGCAGAGGTGGGGGGAGTGATTGGGCTCCTGTAATGAGGCATCCTCTGTCCCTTCAGAGGTGGAGGGGCTGATTGAACTCTCTGCAATGAGGCATCCTCTGTCCCTGCAGAGGTGGAAGGGCTGATTGGGCTCCTGTAATGAGGCATCCTCTGTCCCTGCAGAGGTGGAGAGACCGATTGGGCTCTCTGTAAAGAGGCATCCTCTGTCCCTGCAGAGGTGGACGGGCTGATTGGGCTCTCTGTAATGAGGCATCCTCTGTCCCTGCAGAGGTGGAGGGGCTGATTGGGCTCTCTGTAATGAGGCATTCCCTGTCCCTACAGAGGTGGAGGGACCAATTGGGCTCTCTGTAATGAGGCATCCTCTGTCCCTGCAGAGGTGGAGGGGCTGATTGGGCTCTCTGTAATGAGGCATTCCCTGTCCCTACAGAGGTGGAGGGACCGATTGGGCTCTCTGTAATGAGGCATCCTCTGTCCCTGCAGAGGTGGAGGGACTGATTGAGCTCTCTGCAATGAGGCATCCTCTGTCACTGCAGAGGTGGAGGGGATGATTGGGCTCTCTGTAATGAGGCATCCTCTGTCCCTGCAGAGGTGGAGGGGCTGTTTGGGCTCCTGTAATGAGGCATCCCCTGTCCCTACAGAGGTGGAGGGCCTATTGGGTATCTGTAATGAGGCATCCTCTGTCCCTGCAGAGGTGTAGTGGCTGATAGGGCTCTCTGCAATGAGGCATCCTCTGTCCCTGCAGATGTGGAGGGAGTGATTGGGCTCCTGTAATGAAGCATCCCCTGTCCCTACAGAGGTGGAGGGCCTATTGGGTCTCTGTATTGAGGCATCCTCTGTCCCTGCAGAGGTGGAGGGGCTGATAGGGCTCCTGTAGTGTGGCATCCTCTGTCCCTGCAGAGGTGGAGGGACCAATTGGGCTCTCTGTAATGAGGCATCATCTGTCCCTGCAGAGGTGGAGGGGCTGATTGGGCTCTCTGTAATGAGGCATCCTCTGTCCCTGCAGAGGTGGAGGGAGTGATTGGGCTCCTGTAATGAGGCATCTTCTGTCCCTGCAGAGGTTTAGGGGCCTATTGGGCTCTCTGTAATGAGGCATCCTCTGTCCCTGCAGAGGTGGAGTGAGTGATTGGACTCTCTGTAATGAGGCATTTTCTGTCCCTGCAGAGGTGGAGGGACTGCTTGGGCTCTCTGTAATGAGGCATCCTCTGTCCCTGCAGAGGTGGAGGGGCTGATTGAGCTCTCTGTAATGAGGCATCCTCTGTCCCTGCAGAGGTGCAGGGACTGATTGGGCTCCTGTAACGAGGCATCTTCTGTCCCTGTAGAGGTTTAGGGGCCTATTGGGCTCTCTGTAATGAGGCATCCTCTGTCCCTGCAGAGGTGGAGGGACTGATTGAGCTCTCTGCAATGAGGCATCCTCTGTCACTGCAGGAGTGGAGGGGCTGATTGGGCTCTCTGTAATGAGGCATTCTCTGTCCCTGCAGAGGTGGAGGGGCTGTTTGGGCTCCTGTAATGAGGCATCCCCTGTCCCTACAGAGGTGGAGGGACCAATTGGGCTCTCTGCAATGAGGCATCCTCTGTCCCTGCAGAGGTGGAGGGGCTGATTGAGCTCTCTGTAATGAGGCATCCTCTGTCCCTGCAGAGGTGGAGGGACTGATTGGGCTGCTGTAATGAGGCATCTTCTGTCCCTCTAGATGTTTAGGGGCCTATTGGGCTCTCTGTAATGAGGCATCCTCTGTCCCTGAAGAGGTGGAGGGACTGATTGAGCTCTCTGTAATGAGGCATCCTCTGTCCCTGCAGAGGTGGAGGGGCTGTTTGGGCTCCTGTAATGAGGCATCCTCTGTCCCTGCAGAGGTGGACGGGCTGATTGGGCTCCTGTAGTGAGGCATCCCCTGTCCCTACAGAGGTGGATGGACCAATTGGGCTCTCTGCAATGAGGCATCCTCTGTCCCTGCAGAGGTGGAGGGGCTGATTGGGCTCTGTGCAATGAGGCATCCTCTGTCCCTGCAGAGGTGGAGGGGCTGATTGGGCTCTCTGTAATGAGGCATCCTCTGTCCCTGCAGAGGTGGAGGGGCTGATATGGCTCATGTAGTGAGGCATCCTCTGTCCCTGCAGAGGTGGAGGGACCAATTGGGCTCTCTGTAATTAGGCATCATCTGTCCCTGCAGAGGTGGAAGGGCTGATTGGGCTCTCTGTAATGAGGCATCCTCTGTCCCTGCAGAGGTGGAAGGGCTGATTGGGCTCTCTGTAATGAGGCATCCTCTGTCCCTGCAGAGGTGGAGGGAGTGATTGTGCTCCTGTAATGAGGCATCATCTGTCCCTGCAGAGGTGGAGGGACCAATTGGGCTCTCTGTATTGAGGCATCCTCTGTCCCTGCAGAGGTGGGGGGTGATTGGGCTCCTGTAATGAGGCATCCTCTGTCCCTGCAGAGGTGTGGGGAGTGATTGGGCTCCTGTAATGAGGCATCCTCTGTCCCTGCAGAGGTGGAGGGGCTGATTGAACTCTCTGCAATGAGGCATCATCTGTCCCTGCAGAGGTGGGGGGAGTGATTGGGCTTCTGTAATGAGGCATCCTCTGTCCCTGCAGAGGTGGAGGAGCTGATTGAGCTCTCTGTAATGAGGCATCCTCTGTCTCTGCAGAGGTGGAAGGGCTGATTGGGCTCTCTTTAATGAGGCATCCTCTGTCCCTGCAGAGGTGGAGGGGCTGATTGGGCTCTCTGTAATGAGGCATTCCCTCTCCCTACAGAGGTGGAGGGACCAATTGGGTTCTCTGCAAGGTGGCATCCTCTGTCCCTGCAGAGGTGGAGGGACCGATTGGGCTCTCTGTAATGAGGCATCCTCTGTCCCTGCAGAGGTGGAGGGGCTGATTGGGCTCTCTGCAATGAGGCATCCTCTGTCCATGCAGAGGTGGAGGGGCTGATTGGGCTCTCTGCAATGAGGCATCCTCTGTCCCTGCAGAGGTGAAGGGGCTGATTGAGATCTCTGTAATGAGGCATCCTCTGTCCCTGCAGAGTTGCAGGGACTGGTTGGGCTCCTGTAATGAGGCATCTTATGTCCCTGTAGAAGTTTAGGGGCCTATTGGGCTCTCTGTAATGAGGCATCCTCTGTCCCTGCAGAGGTGGAAGGGCTGATTGGGCTCTCTGTAATGAGGCATCTTCTGTCCCTGCAGAGGTGGAGGGGCTGATTGGGCTCTCTGCAATGAGGCATCCTCTGTCCCTGCAGAGGTGGAGGGGCTGATTGGGCTCTCTGCAATGAGGCATCCTCTGTCCCTGCAGAGGTGGAGGGACTGATTGGGCTCTCTGCAATGAGACATCCTCTGTCCCTGCAGAGGTGGAGGGGATGATTGGGCTCTCTGTAATGAGGCATCCTCTGTCCCTGCAGAGGTGGAGGGGCTGATTGAGCTCTCTGTAATGAGGCATCCTCTGTCCCTACAGAGGTGCAGGGACTGATTGGGCTCCTGTAATGAGGCATCTTCTGTCCCTGTAGAGGTTTAGGGGCCTATTGGGCTCTCTGTAATGAGGCATCCTCTGTCCCTGCAGAGGTGGAGGGACTGATTGAGCTGTCTGCAATGAGGCATCCTCTGTCACTGCAGAGGTGGAGGGGCTGATAGGGCTCTCTGCAATGAGGCATCCTCTGTCCCTGCAGAGGTGGAGGGACTGATTGAGCTCTCTGCAATGAGACATCCTCTGTCCCTGCAGAGGTGGAGGGGATGATTGGGCTCTCTGTAATGAGGCATCCTCTGTCCCTGCAGAGGTGGAGGGGCTGATTGAGCTCTCTGTAATGAGGCATCCTCTGTCCCTGCAGAGGTGCAGGGACTGATTGTGCTCCTGTAATGAGGCATCTTCTGTCCCTGTAGAGGTTTAGGGGCCTATTGGGCTCTCTGTAATGAGGCATCCTCTGTCCCTGCAGAGGTGGAGGGACTGATTGAGCTGTCTGCAATGAGGCATCCTCTGTCACTGCAGAGGTGGAGGGGCTGATTGGGCTCTCTGCAATGAGGCATCCTCTGTCCCTGCAGAGGTGCAGGGACTGATTGGGCTCTCTGTAATGAGACATCCTCTGTCCCTGCAGAGGTGGAGGGGATGATTGGGTCTCTCTGTAATGAGGCATCCTCTGTCCCTGCAGAGGTGGAGGGGCTGATTGAGCTCTCTGTAATGAGGCATCCTCTGTCCCTGCAGAGGTGCAGGGACTGATTGGGCTCCTGTAATGAGGCATCTTCTGTCCCTGTAGAGGTTTAGGGGCCTATTGGGCTCTCTGTAATGAGGCATCCTCTGTCCCTGCAGAGGTGGAGGGACTGATTGAGCTGTCTGCAATGAGGCATCCTCTGTCACTGCAGAGGTGGAGGGGCTGATAGGGCTCTCTGTAATGAGGCATCCTCTGTCCCTGCAGAGGTGGAGGGGCTGTTTGGGCTCTGGTAATGAGGCATCCCCTGTCCCTACAGAGATGGAGGGACCAATTGGGCTCTCTGCAATGAGGCATCCTCTGTCCCTGCAGAGGTGGAGGGGCTGATTGAGCTCTCTGTAATGAGGCATCCTCTGTCCCTGCAGAGGTGGAGGGACTGATTGGGATCCTGTAATGAGGCATCTTCTGTCCCTGCAGAGGTGGAGGGACTGATTGGGCTCTCTGTAATGAGGCATCCTCTGTCCCTGTAGAGGTGGAGGGGCTGATTGAGCTCTCTGTAATGAGGCATCCTCTGTCACTGCAGAGGTGCAGGGACTGATTGGGCTCCTGTAATGAGGCATCTTCTGTCCCTGTAGAGGTTTATGGGCCTATTGGGCTCTCTGTAATGATGAGGCATCCTCTGTCCCTGCAGAGGTGGAGGGACTGATTGAGCTCTCTGCAATGAGGCATCCTCTGTCACTGTAGAGGTGAGGGGCTGATTGGGCTCTCTGTAATGAGGCATCCTCTGTCCCTGCAGAGGTGGAGGGGCTGTTTGGGCTCCTGTAATGAGGCATCCCCGGTCCCTACAGAGGTGGAGGGACCAATTGGGCTCTCTGCAATGAGGCATCCTCTGTCCCTGTAGAGGTGGAAGGGCTGATTGAGCTCTCTGTAATGAGGCATCCTCTGTCCCTGCAGAGGTGGAGGGACTGATTGGGCTCCTGTAATGAGGCATTTTCTGTCCCTCTAGAAGTTTAGGGGCCTATTGGTCTCTCTGTAATGAGGCATCCTCTGTCCCTGCAGAGGTGGAGGGACTGATTGGGCTCCTGTAATGAGGCATCTTCTGTCCCTGTAGAGGTTTAGGGGCCTATTGGGCTCTCTGTAATGAGGCATCCTCTGTCCCTGCAGAGGTGGAGGGACTGATTGAGCTGTCTGCAATGAGGCATCCTCTGTCACTGCAGAGGTGGAGGGGCTGATTGGGCTCTCTGCAATGAGGCATCCTCTGTCCCTGCAGAGGTGGAGGGACTGATTGGGCTCTCTGCAATGAGACATCCTCTGTCCCTGCAGAGGTGGAGGGGATGATTGAGCTCTATGTAATGAGGCATCCTCTGTCCCTGCAGAGGTGGAGGGGCTGATTGAGCTCTCTGTAATGAGGCATCCTCTGTCCCTGCAGAGGTGGAGGGACTGATTGAGCTGTCTGCAATGAGGCATCCTCTGTCACTGCAGAGGTGGAGGGGCTGATAGGGCTCTCTGTAATGAGGCATCCTCTGTCCCTGCAGAGGTGGAGGGGCTGTTTGGGCTCTGGTAATGAGGCATCCCCTGTCCCTACAGAGGTGGAGGGACCAATTGGGCTCTCTGCAATGAGGCATCCCCTGTCCCTGCAGAGGTGGAGGGGCTGATTGAGCTCTCTGTAATGAGGCATCCTCTGTCCCTGCAGAGGTGGAGGGACTGATTGGGCTCCTGTAATGAGGCATCTTCTGTCCCTGCAGAGGTGGAGGGACTGATTGGGCTCTCTGTAATGAGGCATCCTCTGTCCCTGCAGAGGTGGAGGGGCTGATTGAGCTCTCTGTAATGAGGCATCCTCTGTCACTGCAGAGGTGCAGGGACTGATTGGGCTCCTGTAATGAGGCATCTTCTGTCCCTGTAGAGGTTTATGGGCCTATTGGGCTCTCTGTAATGATGAGGCATCCTCTGTCCCTGCAGAGGTGGAGGGACTGATTGAGCTCTCTGCAATGAGGCATCCTCTGTCACTGTAGAGGTGGAGGGGCTGATTGGGCTCTCTGTAATGAGGCATCCTCTGTCCCTGCAGAGGTGGAGGGGCTGTTTGGGCTCCTGTAATGAGGCATCCCCGGTCCCTACAGAGGTGGAGGGACCAATTGGGCTCTCTGAAATGAGGCATCCTCTGTCCCTGCAGAGGTGGAAGGGCTGATTGAGCTCTCTGTAATGAGGCATCCTCTGTCCCTGCAGAGGTGGAGGGACTGATTGGGCTCCTGTAATGAGGCATTTTCTGTCCCTCTAGAAGTTTAGGGGCCTATTGGGCTCTCTGTAATGAGGCATCCTCTGTCCCTGCAGAGGTGGAGGGACTGATTGAGCTCTCTATAATGAGGCATCCTCTGTCCCTGCAGAGGTGGAGGGGCTGTTTGGGCTCCTGTAATGAGGCATCCTCTGTCCCTGCAGTGGTGGACGGGCTGATTGGGCTCCTGTAGTGAGGCATCCCGTGTCCCTACAGAGGTGGATGGACCAATTGGGCTCTCTGCAATGAGGCATCCTCTGTCCCTGCAGAGGTGGAGGGGCTGATTGGGCTCTGTGCAATGAGGCATCCTCTGTCCCTGCAGAGGTGGACGGGCTGATTGGGCTCCTGTAGTGAGGCATCCCCTGTCCCTACAGAGGTGGATGGACCAATTGGGCTCTCTGCAATGAGGCATCCTCTGTCCCTGCAGAGGTGGAGGGGCTGATTGGGCTCTGTGCAATGAGGCATCCTCTGTCCCTGCAGAGGTGGAGGGGCTGATTGGGCTCTCTGTAATGAGGCATCCTCTGTCCCTGCAGAGGTGGAGGGGCTGATATGGCTCCTGCAGTGAGGCATCCTCTGTCCCTGCAGAGGTGGAGGGACCAATTGGGCTCTCTGTAATTAGGCATCATCTGTCCCTGCAGAGGTGGAAGGGCTGATTGGGCTCTCTGTAATGAGGCATCCTCTGTCCCTGCAGAGGTGGAAGGGCTGATTGGGCTCTCTGTAATGAGGCATCCTCTGTCCCTGCAGAGGTGGAGGGGCTGATTGAGCTCTCTGTAATGAGGCATCCTCTGTCCCTGCAGAGGTGGAGGGACTGATTGGGCTCCTGTAATGAGGCATCTTCTGTCCCTGCAGAGGTGGAGGGACTGATTGGGCTCTCTGTAATGAGGCATCCTCTGTCCCTGCAGAGGTGGAGGGGCTGATTGAGCTCTCTGTAATGAGGCATCCTCTGTCACTGCAGAGGTGCAGGGACTGATTGGGCTCTCTGTAATGAGGCATCCTCTGTCCCTGCAGAGGTGGAGGGACTGATTGAGCTCTCTGCAATGAGGCATCCTCTGTCACTGTAGAGGTGGAGGGGCTGATTGGGCTCTCTGTAATGAGGCATCCTCTGTCCCTGCAGAGGTGGAGGGGCTGTTTGGGCTCCTGTAATGAGGCATCCCCGGTCCCTACAGAGGTGGAGGGACCAATTGGGCTCTCTGCAATGAGGCATCCTCTGTCCCTGCAGAGGTGAAGGGGCTGATTGAGATCTCTGTAATGAGGCATCCTCTGTCCCTGCAGAGGTGCAGGGACTGGTTGGGCTCCTGTAATGAGGCATCTTATGTCCCTGTAGAAGTTTAGGGGCCTATTGGGCTCTCTGTAATGAGGCATCCTCTGTCCCTGCAGAGGTGGAAGGGCTGATTGGGCTCTCTGTAATGAGGCATCTTCTGTCCCTGCAGAGGTGGAGGGGCTGATTGGGCTCTCTGCAATGAGGCATCCTCTGTCCCTGCAGAGGTGGAGGGGCTGATTGGGCTCTCTGCAATGAGGCATCCTCTGTCCCTGCAGAGGTGGAGGGACTGATTGGGCTCTCTGCAATGAGACATCCTCTGTCCCTGCAGAGGTGGAGGGGATGATTGGGCTCTCTGTAATGAGGCATCCTCTGTCCCTGCAGAGGTGGAGGGACTGATTGAGCTCTCTGTAATGAGGCATCCTCTGTCCCTGCAGAGGTGCAGGGACTGATTGGGCTCCTGTAATGAGGCATCTTCTGTCCCTGTAGAGGTTTAGGGGCCTATTGGGCTCTCTGTAATGAGGCATCCTCTGTCCCTGCAGAGGTGCAGGGGCTGATTGGGCTCCTGTAATGAGGCATCTTCTGTCCCTGTAGAGGTTTAGGGGCCTATTGGGCTCTCTGTAATGAGGCATCCTCTGTCCCTGCAGAGGTGGAGGGACTGATTGAGCTGTCTGCAATGAGGCATCCTCTGTCACTGCAGAGGTGGAGGGGCTGATTGGGCTCTCTGCAATGAGGCATCCTCTGTCCCTGCAGAGGTGGAGGGACTGATTGGGCTCTCTGCAATGAGACATCCTCTGTCCCTGCAGAGGTGGAGGGGATGATTGGGCTCTCTGTAATGAGGCATCCTCTGTCCCTGCAGAGGTGGAGGGGCTGATTGAGCTCTCTGTAATGAGGCATCCTCTGTCCCTGCAGAGGTGCAGGGACTGATTGGGCTCCTGTAATGAGGCATCTTCTGTCCCTGTAGAGGTTTAGGGGCCAATTGGGCTCTCTGTAATGAGGCATCCTCTGTCCCTGCAGAGGTGGAGGGACTGATTGAGCTGTCTGCAATGAGGCATCCTCTGTCACTGCAGAGGTGGAGGGGCTGATAGGGCTCTCTGTAATGAGGCATCCTCTGTCCCTGCAGAGGTGGAGGGGCTGTTTGGGCTCTGGTAATGAGGCATCCCCTGTCCCTACAGTGGTGGAGGGACCAATTGGGCTCTCTGCAATGAGGCATCCTCTGTCTCTGCAGAGGTGGAGGGGCTGATTGAGCTCTCTGTAATGAGGCATCCTCTGTCCCTGCAGAGGTGGAGGGACTGATTGGGCTCCTGTAATGAGGCATCTTCTGTCCCTGCAGAGGTGGAGGGACTGATTGGGCTCTCTGTAATGAGGCATCCTCTGTCCCTGCAGAGGTGGAGGGGCTGATTGAGCTCTCTGTAATGAGGCATCCTCTATCACTGCAGAGGTGCACGGACTGATTGAGCTCCTGTAATGAGGCATCTTCTGTCCCTGTAGAGGTTTATGGGCCTATTGGGCTCTCTGTAATGATGAGGCATCCTCTGTCCCTGCAGAGGTGGAGGGACTGATTGAGCTCTCTGCCATGAGGCATCCTCTGTCACTGTAGAGGTGGAGGGGCTGATTGGGCTCTCTGTAATGAGGCATCCTCTGTCCCTGCAGAGGTGGAGGGGCTGTTTGGGCTCCTGTAATGAGGCATCCCCGGTCCCTACAGAGGTGGAGGGACCAATTGGGCTCTCTGCAATGAGGCATCCTCTGTCCCTGCAGAGGTGGAAGGGCTGATTGAGCTCTCTGTAATGAGGCATCCTCTGTCCCTGCAGAGGTGGAGGGACTGATTGGGCTCCTGTAATGAGGCATTTTCTGTCCCTCTAGAAGTTTAGGGGCCTATTGGGCTCTCTGTAATGAGGCATCCTCTGTCCCTGCAGAGGTGGAGGGACTGATTGAGCTCTCTATAATGAGGCATCCTCTGTCCCTGCAGAGGTGGAGGGGCTGTTTGGGCTCCTGTAATGAGGCATCCTCTGTCCCTGCAGTGGTGGACGGGCTGATTGGGCTCCTGTAGTGAGGCATCCCGTGTCCCTACAGAGGTGGATGGACCAATTGGGCTCTCTGCAATGAGGCATCCTCTGTCCCTGCAGAGGTGGAGGGGCTGATTGGGCTCTGTGCAATGAGGCATCCTCTGTCCCTGCAGAGGTGGACGAGCTGATTGGGCTCCTGTAGTGAGGCATCCCCTGTCCCTACAGAGGTGGATGGACCAATTGGGCTCTCTGCAATGAGGCATCCTCTGTCCCTGCAGAGGTGGAGGGGCTGATTGGGCTCTGTGCAATGAGTCATCCTCTGTCCCTGCAGAGGTGGAGGGGCTGATTGGGCTCTCTGTAATGAGGCATCCTCTGTCCCTGCAGAGGTGGAGGGGCTGATATGGCTCCTGTAGTGAGGCATCCTCTGTCCCTGCAGAGGTGGAGGGACCAATTGGGCTCTCTGTAATTAGGCATCATCTGTCCCTGCAGAGGTGGAAGGGCTGATTGGGCTCTCTGTAATGAGGCATCCTCTGTCCCTGCAGAGGTGGAAGGGCTGATTGGGCTCTCTGTAATGAGGCATCCTCTGTCCCTGCAGAGGTGGAGGGGCTGATTGAGCTCTCTGTAATGAGGCATCCTCTGTCCCTGCAGAGGTGGAGGGACTGATTGGGCTCCTGTAATGAGGCATCTTCTGTCCCTGCAGAGGTGGAGGGACTGATTGGGCTCTCTGCAATGAGGCATCCTCTGTCCCTGCAGAGGTGGAAGGGCTGATTGAGCTCTCTGTAATGAGGCATCCTCTGTCCCTGCAGAGGTGGAGGGACTGATTGGGCTCCTGTAATGAGGCATTTTCTGTCCCTCTAGAAGTTTAGGGGCCTATTGGGCTCTCTGTAATGAGGCATCCTCTGTCCCTGCAGAGGTGGAGGGACTGATTGAGCTCTCTATAATGAGGCATCCTCTGTCCCTGCAGAGGTGGAGGGGCTGTTTGGGCTCCTGTAATGAGGCATCCTCTGTCCCTGCAGTGGTGGACGGGCTGATTGGGCTCCTGTAGTGAGGCATCCCGTGTCCCTACAGAGGTGGATGGACCAATTGGGCTCTCTGCAATGAGGCATCCTCTGTCCCTGCAGAGGTGGAGGGGCTGATTGGGCTCTGTGCAATGAGGCATCCTCTGTCCCTGCAGAGGTGGACGGGCTGATTGGGCTCCTGTAGTGAGGCATCCCCTGTCCCTACAGAGGTGGATGGACCAATTGGGCTCTCTGCAATGAGGCATCCTCTGTCCCTGCAGAGGTGGAGGGGCTGATTGGGCTCTGTGCAATGAGTCATCCTCTGTCCCTGCAGAGGTGGAGGGGCTGATTGGGCTCTCTGTAATGAGGCATCCTCTGTCCCTGCAGAGGTGGAGGGGCTGATATGGCTCCTGTAGTGAGGCATCCTCTGTCCCTGCAGAGGTGGAGGGACCAATTGGGCTCTCTGTAATTAGGCATCATCTGTCCCTGCAGAGGTGGAAGGGCTCTCTGTAATGAGGCATCCTCTGTCCCTGCAGAGGTGGAAGGGCTGATTGGGCTCTCTGTAATGAGGCATCCTCTGTCCCTGCAGAGGTGGAGGGGCTGATTGAGCTCTCTGTAATGAGGCATCCTCTGTCCCTGCAGAGGTGGAGGGACTGATTGGGCTCCTGTAATGAGGCATCTTCTGTCCCTGCAGAGGTGGAGGGACTGATTGGGCTCTCTGTAATGAGGCATCCTCTGTCCCTGCAGAGGTGGAGGGGCTGATTGAGCTCTCTGTAATGAGGCATCCTCTGTCACTGCAGAGGTGCAGGGACTGATTGGGCTCCTGTAATGAGGCATCTTCTGTCCCTGTAGAGGTTTATGGGCCTATTGGGCTCTCTGTAATGAGGCATCCTCTGTCCCTGCAGAGGTGGAGGGACTGATTGAGCTCTCTGCAATGAGGCATCCTCTGTCACTGTAGAGGTGGAGGGGCTGATTGGGCTCTCTGTAATGAGGCATCCTCTGTCCCTGCAGAGGTGGAGGGGCTGTTTGGGCTCCTGTAATGAGGCATCCCCGGTCCCTACAGAGGTGGAGGGACCAATTGGGCTCTCTGCAATGAGGCATCCTCTGTCCCTGCAGAGGTGGAAGGGCTGATTGAGCTCTCTGTAATGAGGCATCCTCTGTCCCTGCAGAGGTGGAGGGACTGATTGGGCTCCTGTAATGAGGCATTTTCTGTCCCTCTAGAAGTTTAGGGGCCTATTGGGCTCTCTGTAATGAGGCATCCTCTGTCCCTGCAGAGGTGGAGGGACTGATTGGGCTCCTGTAGTGAGGCATCCCGTGTCCCTACAGAGGTGGATGGACCAATTGGGCTCTCTGCAATGAGGCATCCTCTGTCCCTGCAGAGGTGGAGGGGCTGATTGGGCTCTGTGCAATGAGGCATCCTCTGTCCCTGCAGAGGTGGACGGGCTGATTGGGCTCCTGTAGTGAGGCATCCCCTGTCCCTACAGAGGTGGATGGACCAATTGGGCTCTCTGCAATGAGGCATCCTCTGTCCCTGCAGAGGTGGAGGGGCTGATTGGGCTCTGTGCAATGAGTCATCCTCTGTCCCTGCAGAGGTGGAGGGGCTGATTGGGCTCTCTGTAATGAGGCATCCTCTGTCCCTGCATAGGTGGAGGGGCTGATATGGCTCCTGTAGTGAGGCATCCTCTGTCCCTGCAGAGGTGGAGGGACCAATTGGGCTCTCTGTAATTAGGCATCATCTGTCCCTGCAGAGGTGGAAGGGCTGATTGGGCTCTCTGTAATGAGGCATCCTCTGTCCCTGCAGAGGTGGAAGGGCTGATTGGGCTCTCTGTAATGAGGCATCCTCTGTCCCTGCAGAGGTGGAGGGGCTGATTGAGCTCTCTGTAATGAGGCATCCTCTGTCCCTGCAGAGGTGGAGGGACTGATTGGGCTCCTGTAATGAGGCATCTTCTGTCCCTGCAGAGGTGGAGGGACTGATTGGGCTCTCTGTAATGAGGCATCCTCTGTCCCTGCAGAGGTGGAGGGGCTGATTGAGCTCTCTGTAATGAGGCATCCTCTGTCACTGCAGAGGTGCAGGGACTGATTGGGCTCCTGTAATGAGGCATCTTCTGTCCCTGTAGAGGTTTATGGGCCTATTGGGCTCTCTGTAATGAGGCATCCTCTGTCCCTGCAGAGGTGGAGGGACTGATTGAGCTCTCTGCAATGAGGCATCCTCTGTCACTGTAGAGGTGGAGGGGCTGATTGGGCTCTCTGTAATGAGGCATCCTCTGTCCCTGCAGAGGTGGAGGGGCTGTTTGGGCTCCTGTAATGAGGCATCCCCGGTCCCTACAGAGGTGGAGGGACCAATTGGGCTCTCTGCAATGAGGCATCCTCTGTCCCTGCAGAGGTGGAAGGGCTGATTGAGCTCTCTGTAATGAGGCATCCTCTGTCCCTGCAGAGGTGGAGGGACTGATTGGGCTCCTGTAATGAGGCATTTTCTGTCCCTCTAGAAGTTTAGGGGCCTATTGGGCTCTCTGTAATGAGGCATCCTCTGTCCCTGCAGAGGTGGAGGGACTGATTGAGCTCTCTATAATGAGGCATCCTCTGTCCCTGCAGAGGTGGAGGGGCTGTTTGGGCTCCTGTAATGAGGCATCCTCTGTCCCTGCAGTGGTGGACGGGCTGATTGGGCTCCTGTAGTGAGGCATCCCGTGTCCCTACAGAGGTGGATGGACCAATTGGGCTCTCTGCAATGAGGCATCCTCTGTCCCTGCAGAGGTGGAGGGGCTGATTGGGCTCTGTGCAATGAGGCATCCTCTGTCCCTGCAGAGGTGGAGGGGCTGATTGGGCTCTCTGTAATGAGGCATCCTCTGTCCCTGCAGAGGTGGAGGGGCTGATATGGCTCCTGTAGTGAGGCATCCTCTGTCCCTGCAGAGGTGGAGGGACCAATTGGGCTCTCTGTAATTAGGCATCATCTGTCCCTGCAGAGGTGGAAGGGCTGATTGGGCTCTCTGTAATGAGGCATCCTCTGTCCCTGCAGAGGTGGAAGGGCTGATTGGGCTCTCTGTAATGAGGCATCCTCTGTCCCTGCAGAGGTGGAGGGAGTGATTGGGCTCCTGTAATGAGGCATCCTCTGTCCCTGCAGAGGTGGGGGGAGTGATTGGGCTCCTGTAATGAGGCATCCTCTGTCCCTTCAGAGGTGGAGGGGCTGATTGAACTCTCTGCAATGAGGCATCCTCTGTCCCTGCAGAGGTGGAAGGGCTGATTGGGCTCCTGTAATGAGGCATCCTCTGTCCCTGCAGAGGTGGAGAGACCGATTGGGCTCTCTGTAAAGAGGCATCCTCTGTCCCTGCAGAGGTGGACGGGCTGATTGGGCTCTCTGTAATGAGGCATCCTCTGTCCCTGCAGAGGTGGAGGGGCTGATTGGGCTCTCTGTAATGAGGCATTCCCTGTCCCTACAGAGGTGGAGGGACCAATTGGGCTCTCTGTAATGAGGCATCCTCTGTCCCTGCAGAGGTGGAGGGGCTGATTGGGCTCTCTGTAATGAGGCATTCCCTGTCCCTACAGAGGTGGAGGGACCGATTGGGCTCTCTGTAATGAGGCATCCTCTGTCCCTGCAGAGGTGGAGGGGCCGATTGGGCTCTCTGCAATAAAGCATCCTCTGTCCCTGCAGAGGTGAAGGGGCTGATTGAGATCTCTGTAATGAGGCATCCTATGTCCCTGAAGAGGTGAAGGGACTGATTGGGCTCCTGTAATGAGGCATCTTCTGTCCCTGTAGAAGTTTAGGGGCTGATTGGTCTCTCTGCAATGAGGCATCCTCTGTCCCTGCAGAGGTGGAGGGGCTGATTGGGCTCTCTGCAATGAGGCATCCTCTGTCCCTGCAGAGGTGGAGGTACTGATTGGGCTCTCTGCAATGAGGAATCCTCTGTCCCTGCAGAGGTGGAGGGGCTGATTGGGCTCTCTGTAATGAGGCATCCTCTGTCCCTGCAGAGGTGGAGGGGCTGATTGAGCTCTCTGTAATGAGGCATCCTCTGTCCCTGCAGAGGTGCAGGGACTGATTGGGCTCCTGTAATGAGGCATCTTCTGTCCCTGTAGAGGTGGAGGGGCTGATTGGGCTCTCTGTAATGAGGCATCCTCTGTCCCTGCAGAGGTGGAGGGGCTGATTGAGCTCTCTGTAATGAGGCATCCTCTGTCCCTGCAGAGGTGGAGGGGCTGTTTGGGCTCCTGTAATGAGGCATCCTCTGTCCCTGCAGAGGTGGACGGGCTGATTGGGCTCCTGTAGTGAGGCATCCCCTGTCCCTACAGAGGTGGATGGACCAATTGGGCTCTCTGCAATGAGGCATCCTCTGTCCCTGCAGAGGTGGAGGGGCTGATTGGGCTCTATGCAATGAGGCATCCTCTGTCCCTGCAGAGGTGGAGGGGCTGATTGGGCTCTCTGTAATGAGGCATCCTCTGTCCCTGCAGAGTTGGGTGGCTGATAGGGCTCCTGTAGTGAGGCATCCTCTGTCCCTGCAGAGGTGGAGGGACCAATTGGGCTCTCTGTAATGAGGCATCATCTGTCCCTGCAGAGGTGGAAGGGCTGATTGGGCTCTCTGTAATGAGGCATCCTCTGTCCCTGCAGAGGTGGAAGGGCTGATTGGGCTCTCTGTAATGAGGCATACTCTGTCCCTGCAGAGGTGGAGGGAGTGATTGGGCTACTGTAATGAGGCATCCTCTGTCCCTGCAGAGGTGGAGGGACCAATTGGGCTCTCTGTATTGGGGCATCCTCTGTCCCTTCAGAGGTGGGGGGAGTGATTGGGCTCCTGTAATGAGACATCCTCTGTTCCTGCAGAGGTGGGGGGAGTTATTGGGCTCCTGTAATGAGGAATCCTCTGTCCCTGCAGAGGTGGAGGGGCTGATTGGGCTCCTGTAATGAGGCATCATCTGTCCCTGCAGAGGTGAGGGGGTGATTGGGCTCCTGTAATGAGGCATCCTCTGTCCCTGCAGAGGTGTCGGGGCTGATTGGGCTCTCTGTAATGAGGCATTCCCTGTCCCTACAGAGGTGGAGGGACCAATTGGGCTCTCTGCAAGGTGGCATCCTCTGTCCCTGCAGAGGTGGAGGGACCGATTGGGCTCTCTGTAATGAGGCATCCTCTGTCCCTGCAGAGGTGCAGGGACTGATTGGGCTCCTGTAATGAGGCATCTTCTGTCCCTGTAGAAGTTTAGGGGCCTATTGGGCTCTCTGTAATGAGGCATCCTCTGTCCCTGCAGAGGTGGAAGGGCTGATTGGGCTCTCTGTAATGAGGCATCTTCCGTCCCTGCAGAGGTGGAGGGGCTGATTGGGCTCTCTGCAATGAGGCATCCTCTGTCCCTGCAGAGGTGGGGGGGCTGATTGGGCTCTCTGCAATGAGGCATCCTCTGTCCCTGCAGAGGTGGAGGTACTGATTGGGCTCTCTGCAATGAGGAATCCTCTGTCCCTGCAGAGGTGGAGGGGCTGATTGGGCTCTCTGTAATGAGGCATCCTCTGTCCCTGCAGAGGTGGAGGGGCTGATTGAGCTCTCTGTAATGAGGCATCCTCTGTCCCTGCAGAGGTGCAGGGACTGATTGGGCTCCTGTAATGAGGCATCTTCTGTCCCTGTAGAGGTGGAGGGGGTGATTGGGCTCTCTGTAATGAGGCATCCTCTGTCCCTGCAGAGGTGGAGGGGCTGATTGAGCCCTCTGTAATGAGGCATCCTCTGTCCCTGCAGAGGTGGAGGGGCTGTTTGGGCTCCTGTAATGAGGCATCCTCTGTCCCTGCAGAGGTGGACGGGCTGATTGGGCTCCTGTAGTGAGGCATCCCCTGTCCCTACAGAGGTGGATGGACCAATTGGGCTCTCTGCAATGAGGCATCCTCTGTCCCTGCAGAGGTGGAGGGAGTGATTGGGCTCCTGTAATGAGGCATCCTCTGTCCCTGCAGAGGTGGAGGGGCTGATTGAACTCTCTGCAATGAGGCATCCTCTGTCCCTGCAGAGGTGGAAGGGCTGATTGGGCTCCTGTAATGAGGCATCCTCTGTCCCTGCAGAGGTGGAGAGACCGATTGGGCTCTCTGTAAAGAGGCATCCTCTGTCCCTGCAGAGGTGGAAGGGCTGATTGGGCTCTCTGTAATGAGGCATCCTCTGTCCCTGCAGAGGTGGAGGGGCTGATTGGGCTCTCTGTAATGAGGCATTCCCTGTCCCTACAGAGGTGGAGGGACCAATTGGGCTCTCTGTAATGAGGCATCCTCTGTCCCTGCAGAGGTGGAGGGGCTGATTGGGCTCTCTGTAATGAGGCATTCCCTGTCCCTACAGAGGTGGAGGGACCGATTGGGCTCTCTGTAATGAGGCATCCTCTGTCCCTGCAGAGGTGGAGGGGCCGATTGGGCTCTCTGCAATGAAGCATCCTCTGTCCCTGCAGAGGTGAAGGGGCTGATTGAGATCTCTGTAATGAGGCATCCTATGTCCCTGAAGAGGTGAAGGGACTGATTGGGCTCCTGTAATGAGGCATCTTCTGTCCCTGTAGAAGTTTAGGGGCCTATTGGGCTCTCTGTAATGAGGCATCCTCTGTCCCTGAAGAGGTGGAAGGGCTGATTGGGCTCTCTGTAATGAGGCATCTTCTGTCCCTGCAGAGGTGGAGGGGCTGATTGGTCTCTCTGCAATGAGGCATCCTCTGTCCCTGCAGAGGTGGAGGGGCTGATTGGGCTCTCTGCAATGAGGCATCCTCTGTCCCTGCAGAGGTGGAGGTACTGATTGGGCTCTCTGCAATGAGGAATCCTCTGTCCCTGCAGAGGTGGAGGGGCTGATTGGGCTCTCTGTAATGAGGCATCCTCTGTCCCTGCAGAGGTGGAGGGGCTGATTGAGCTCTCTGTAATGAGGCATCCTCTGTCCCTGCAGAGGTGCAGGGACTGATTGGGCTCCTGTAATGAGGCATCTTCTGTCCCTGTAGAGGTGGAGGGGCTGATTGGGCTCTCTGTAATGAGGCATCCTCTGTCCCTGCAGAGGTGGAGGGGCTGATTGAGCTCTCTGTAATGAGGCATCCTCTGTCCCTGCAGAGGTGGAGGGGCTGTTTGGGCTCCTGTAATGAGGCATCCTCTGTCCCTGCAGAGGTGGACGGGCTGATTGGGCTCCTGTAGTGAGGCATCCCCTGTCCCTACAGAGGTGGATGGACCAATTGGGCTCTCTGCAATGAGGCATCCTCTGTCCCTGCAGAGGTGGAGGGGCTGATTGGGCTCTATGCAATGAGGCATCCTCTGTCCCTGCAGAGGTGGAGGGGCTGATTGGGCTCTCTGTAATGAGGCATCCTCTGTCCCTGCAGAGTTGGGGTGGCTGATAGGGCTCCTGTAGTGAGGCATCCTCTGTCCCTGCAGAGGTGGAGGGACCAATTGGGCTCTCTGTAATGAGGCATCATCTGTCCCTGCAGAGGTGGAAGGGCTGATTGGGCTCTCTGTAATGAGGCATCCTCTGTCCCTGCAGAGGTGGAAGGGCTGATTGGGCTCTCTGTAATGAGGCATACTCTGTCCCTGCAGAGGTGAAGGGAGTGATTGGGCTCCTGTAATGAGGCATCCTCTGTCCCTGCAGAGGTGGAGGGACCAATTGGGCTCTCTGTATTGGGGCATCCTCTGTCCCTTCAGAGGTGGGGGGAGTGATTGGGCTCCTGTAATGAGACATCCTCTGTCCCTGCAGAGGTGGGGGGAGTGATTGGGCTCCTGTAATGAGGAATCCTCTGTCCCTGCAGAGGTGGAGGGGCTGATTGGGCTCCTGTAATGAGGCATCATCTGTCCCTGCAGAGGTGAGGGGGTGATTGGGCTCCTGTAATGAGGCATCCTCTGTCCCTGCAGAGGTGGCGGGGCTGATTGGGCTCTCTGTAATGAGGCATTCCCTGTCCCTACAGAGGTGGAGGGACCAATTGGGCTCTCTGCAAGGTGGCATCCTCTGTCCCTGCAGAGGTGGAGGGACCGATTGGGCTCTCTGTAATGAGGCATCCTCTGTCCCTGCAGAGGTGGAGGGGCTGATTGGGCTCTCTGCAATGAGGCATCCTCTGTCCCTGCAGAGGTGAAGGGGCTGATTGAGATCTCTGTAATGAGGCATCCTCTGTCCCTGCAGAGGTGAAGGGACTGATTGGGCTTCTGTAATGAGGCATCTTCTGTCCCTGTAGAAGTTTAGGGGCCTATTGGGCTCTCTGTAATGAGGCATCCTCTGTCCCTGCAGAGGTGGAAGGGCTGATTGGGCTCTCTGTAATGAGGCATCTTCCGTCCCTGCAGAGGTGGAGGGGCTGATTGGGCTCTCTGCAATGAGGCATCCTCTGTCCCTGCAGAGGTGGGGGGGCTGATTGGGCTCTCTGCAATGAGGCATCCTCTGTCCCTGCAGAGGTGGAGGTACTGATTGGGCTCTCTGCAATGAGGAATCCTCTGTCCCTGCAGAGGTGGAGGGGCTGATTGGGCTCTCTGTAATGAGGCATCCTCTGTCCCTGCAGAGGTGGAGGGGCTGATTGAGCTCTCTGTAATGAGGCATCCTCTGTCCCTGCAGAGGTGCAGGGACTGATTGGGCTCCTGTAATGAGGCATCTTCTGTCCCTGTAGAGGTGGAGGGGGTGATTGGGATCTCTGTAATGAGGCATCCTCTGTCCCTGCAGAGGTGGAGGGGCTGATTGAGCTCTCTGTAATGAGGCATCCTCTGTCCCTGCAGAGGTGGAGGGGCTGTTTGGGCTCCTGTAATGAGGCATCCTCTGTCCCTGCAGAGGTGGACGGGCTGATTGGGCTCCTGTAGTGAGGCATCCCCTGTCCCTACAGAGGTGGATGGACCAATTGGGCTCTCTGCAATGAGGCATCCTCTGTCCCTGCAGAGGTGGAGGGGCTGATTGGGCTCTATGCAATGAGGCATCCTCTGTCCCTGCAGAGGTGGAGGGGCTGATTGGGCTCTCTGTAATGAGGCATCCTCTGTCCCTGCAGAGGTGGGGTGGCTGATAGGGCTCCTGTAGTGAGGCATCCTCTGCCCTGCAGAGGTGGAGGGACCAATTGGACTCTCTGTAATGAGGCATCATCTGTCCCTGCAGAGGTGGAAGGGCTGATTGGGATCTCTGTAATGAGGCATCCTCTGTCCCTGCAGAGGTGGAAGGGCTGATTGGGCTCTCTGTAATGAGGCATACTCTGTCCCTGCAGAGGTAGAGGGAGTGATTGGGCTCCTGTAATGAGGCATCCTCTGTCCCTGCAGAGGTGGAGGGACCAATTGGGCTCTCTGTATTGGGGCATCCTCTGTCCCTTCAGAGGTGGGGGGAGTGATTGGGCTCCTGTAATGAGACATCCTTTGTCCCTGCAGAGGTGGGGGAGTGATTGGGCTCCTGTAATGAGGAATCCTCTGTCCCTGCAGAGGTGGAGGGGCTGATTGGGCTCCTGTAATGAGGCATCATCTGTCCCTGCAGAGGTGAGGGGGTGATTGGGCTCCTGTAATGAGGCATCCTCTGTCCCTGCAGAGGTGGAGGGACCGATTGGGCTCTCTGTAATGAGGCATCCTCTGTCCCTGCAGAGGTGGAGGGGCTGATTGGGCTCTCTGCAATGAGGCATCCTCTGTCCCTGCAGAGGTGAAGGGGCTGATTGAGATCTCTGTAATGAGGCATCCTCTGTCCCTGCAGAGGTGAAGGGACTGATTGGGCTTCTGTAATGAGGCATCTTCTGTCCCTGTAGAAGTTTAGGGGCCTATTGGGCTCTCTGTAATGAGGCATCCTCTGTCCCTGCAGAGGTGGAAGGGCTGATTGGGCTCTCTGTAATGAGGCATCTTCCGTCCCTGCAGAGGTGGAGGGGCTGATTGGGCTCTCTGCAATGAGGCATCCTCTGTCCCTGCAGAGGTGGGGGGGCTGATTGGGCTCTCTGCAATGAGGCATCCTCTGTCCCTGCAGAGGCGGAGGTACTGATTGGGCTCTCTGCAATGAGGAATCCTCTGTCCCTGCAGAGGTGGAGGGGCTGATTGGGCTCTCTGTAATGAGGCATCCTCTGTCCCTGCAGAGGTGGAGGGGCTGATTGAGCTCTCTGTAATGAGGCATCCTCTGTCCCTGCAGAGGTGCAGGGACTGATTGGGCTCCTGTAATGAGGCATCTTCTGTCCCTGTAGAGGTGGAGGGGGTGATTGGGCTCTCTGTAATGAGGCATCCTCTGTCCCTGCAGAGGTGGAGGGGCTGATTGAGCTCTCTGTAATGAGGCATCCTCTGTCCCTGCAGAGGTGGAGGGGCTGTTTGGGCTCCTGTAATGAGGCATCCTCTGTCCCTGCAGAGGTGGACGGGCTGATTGGGCTCCTGTAGTGAGGCATCCCCTGTCCCTACAGAGGTGGATGGACCAATTGGGCTCTCTGCAATGAGGCATCCTCTGTCCCTGCAGAGGTGGAGGGGCTGATTGGGCTCTATGCAATGAGGCATCCTCTGTCCCTGCAGAGGTGGAGGGGCTGATTGGGCTCTCTGTAATGAGGCATCCTCTGTCCCTGCAGAGGTGGGGTGGCTGATAGGGCTCCTGTAGTGAGGCATCCTCTGCCCTGCAGAGGTGGAGGGACCAATTGGACTCTCTGTAATGAGGCATCATCTGTCCCTGCAGAGGTGGAAGGGCTGATTGGGATCTCTGTAATGAGGCATCCTCTGTCCCTGCAGAGGTGGAAGGGCTGATTGGGCTCTCTGTAATGAGGCATACTCTGTCCCTGCAGAGGTGGAGGGAGTGATTGGGCTCCTGTAATGAGGCATCCTCTGTCCCTGCAGAGGTGGAGGGACCAATTGGGCTCTCTGTATTGGGGCATCCTCTGTCCCTTCAGAGGTGGGGGGAGTGATTGGGCTCCTGTAATGAGACATCCTCTGTCCCTGCAGAGGTGGGGGGAGTGATTGGGCTCCTGTAATGAGGAATCCTCTGTCCCTGCAGAGGTGGAGGGGCTGATTGGGCTCCTGTAATGAGGCATCATCTGTCCCTGCAGAGGTGAGGGGGTGATTGGGCTCCTGTAATGAGGCATCCTCTGTCCCTGCAGAGGTGGAGGGACCAATTGGGCTCTCTGCAAGGTGGCATCCTCTGTCCCTGCAGAGGTGGAGGGACCGATTGGGCTCTCTGTAATGAGGCATCCTCTGTCCCTGCAGAGGTGGAGGGGCTGATTGGGCTCTCTGCAATGAGGCATCCTCTGTCCCTGCAGAGGTGAAGGGGCTGATTGAGATCTCTGTAATGAGGCATCCTCTGTCCCTGCAGAGGTGAAGGGACTGATTGGGCTTCTGTAATGAGGCATCTTCTGTCCCTGTAGAAGTTTAGGGGCCTATTGGGCTCTCTGTAATGAGGCATCCTCTGTCCCTGCAGAGGTGGAAGGGCTGATTGGGCTCTCTGTAATGAGGCATCTTCCGTCCCTGCAGAGGTGGAGGGGCTGATTGGGCTCTCTGCAATGAGGCATCCTCTGTCCCTGCAGAGGTGGGGGGGCTGATTGGGCTCTCTGCAATGAGGCATCCTCTGTCCCTGCAGAGGTGGAGGTACTGATTGGGCTCTCTGCAATGAGGCATCCTCTGTCCCTGCAGAGGTGGAGCGGCTGATTGGGCTCTCTGTAATGAGGCATCCTCTGTCCCTGCAGAGGTGGAGGGGCTGATTGAGCTCTCTGTAATGAGGCATCCTCTGTCCCTGCAGAGGTGCAGGGACTGATTGGGCTCCTGTAATGAGGCATCTTCTGTCCCTGCAGAGTTGGAGGGGCTGATTGTGCTCGCTGTAATGAGGCATCCTCTGTCCCTGCAGAGGTGGAGGGAGTGACTGGGCTCCTGTAATGAGGCATCTTCTGTCCCTGCAGAGGTGGAGCGGCTGATTGAGCTCTCTGTAATGAGGCATCCTCTGTCCCTGCAGAGGTGGAGGGACTGATTGGGTCCTGTAATGAGGCATCTTCTGTCCCTCTAGAAGTTTAGGGGCCTATTGGGCTCTCTGTAATGAGGCATCATCTGTCCCTGCAGAGGTGGAGGGACTGATTGAGCTCTCTGTAATGAGGCATCCTCTGTCCCTGCAGAGGTGGAGGGAGTGACTGGGCTCCTGTAATGAGGCATCTTCTGTCCCTGCAGAGATGGAGGGACCAATTGGGCTCTCTGCAATGAGGCATCCTCTGTCCCTGCAGAGGTGGAGGGGCTGATTGAGCTCTCTGTAATGAGGCATCCTCTGTCCCTGCAGAGGTGCAGGGACTGATTGGGCTCCTGTAATGAGGCATCTTCTGTCCCTGCAGAGGTGGAGGGGCTGATTGTGCTCGCTGTAATGAGGCATCCTCTGTCCCTGCAGAGGTGGAGGGAGTGACTGGGCTCCTGTAATGAGGCATCTTCTGTCCCTGCAGAGTTGGAGCGGCTGATTGAGCTCTCTGTAATGAGGCATCCACTGTCCCTGCAGAGGTGGAGGGACTGATTGGGTCCTGTAATAAGGCATCTTCTGTCCCTCTAGAAGTTTAGGGGCCTATTGGGCTCTCTGTAATGAGGCATCATCTGTCCCTGCAGAGGTGGAGGGGCTGATTGAGCTCTCTGTAATGAGGCATCCTCTGTCCCTGCAGAGGTGGAGGGACTGATTGGGTCCTGTAATGAGGCATCTTCTGTCCCTCTAGAAGTTTAGGGGCCTATTGGGCTCTCTGTAATGAGGCATCCTCTGTCCCTGCAGAGGTGGAGGGACTGATTGAGCTCTCTGTAATGAGGCATCCTCTGTCCCTGCAGAGGTGGAGGGGCTGTTTGGGCTCCTGTAATGAGGCATCCTCTGTCCCTGCAGAGGTGGACGGGCTGATTGGGCTCCTGTAGTGAGGCATCCCCTGTCCCTACAGAGGTGGATGGACCAATTGGGCTCTCTGCAATGAGGCATCCTCTGTCCCTGCAGAGGTGGAGGGGCTGATTGGGCTCTATGCAATGAGGCATCCTCTGTCCCTGCAGAGGTGGAGGGGCTGATTGGGCTCTCTGTAATGAGGCATCCTCTGTCCCTGCAGAGGTGGGGTGGCTGATAGGGCTCCTATAGTGAGGCATCCTCTGTCCCTGCAGAGGTGGAGGGACCAATTGGGCTCTCTGTAATGAGGCATCATCTTTCCCTGCAGAGGTGGAAGGGCTGATTGGGCTCTCTGTAATGAGGCATCCTCTGTCCCTGCAGAGGTGGAAGGGCTGATTGGGCTCTCTGTAATGAGGCATCCTCTGTCCCTGCAGAGGTGGAGGGAGTGATTGGGCTCCTGTAATGAGGCATCCTCTGTCCCTGCAGAGGTGGAGGGACCAATTGGGCTCTCTGTATTGGGGCATCCTCTGTCCCTGCAGAGGTGGGGGGAGTGATTGGGCTCCTGTAATGAGGCATCCTCTGTCCCTGCAGAGGTGGGGGGAGTGATTGGGCTCCTGTAATGAGGAATCCTCTGTCTCTGCAGAGGTGGAGGGGCTGATTGGGCTCCTGTAATGAGGCATCATCTGTCCCTGCAGAGGTGGGGGTGGTGATTGGGCTCCTGTAAGGAGGCATCCTCTGTCCCTGCAGAGGTGGAGGGGCTGATTGAGCTCTCTGTAATGAGGCATCCTCTGTCCCTGCAGAGGTGGAAGGGCTGATTGGGCTCTCTGTAATGAGGCATCCTCTGTCCCTGCAGAGGTGGAGGGGCTGATTGGGCTCTCTGTAATGAGGCATTTCCTGTCCCTACAGAGGTGGAGGGACCAATTAGGCTCTCTGCAAGGTGGCATCCTCTGTCCCTGCAGAGGTGGAGGGACCGATTGGGCTCTCTGTAATGAGGCATCCTCTGTCCCTGCAGAGGTGGAGGGTCTGATTGGGCTCTCTGCAATGAGGCATCCTCTGTCCCTGCAGAGTTGAAGGGGCTGATTGAGATCTCTGTAATGAGGCATCCTCTGTCCCTGCAGAGGTGAAGGGACTGATTGGGCTCCTGTAATGAGGCATCTTCTGTCCCTGTAGAAGTTTAGGGGCCTATTGGGCTCTCTGTAATGAGGCATCCTCTGTCCCTGCAGAGGTGGAAGGGCTGATTGGGCTCTCTGTAATGAGGCATCTTCTGTCCCTGCAGAGGTGGAGGGGCTGATTGGGCTCTCTGCAATGAGGCATCCTCTGTCCCTGCAGAGGTGGGGGGGCTGATTGGGCTCTCTGCAATGAGGCATCCTCTGTCCCTGCAGAGGTGGAGGTACTGATTGGGCTCTCTGCAATGAGGAATCCTCTGTCCCTGCAGAGGTGGAGGGGCTGATTGGGCTCTCTGTAATGAGGCATCCTCTGTCCCTGCAGATGTGGAGGGGCTCATTAAGCTCTCTGTAATGAGGCATCCTCTGTCCCTGCAGAGGTGGAGGGACTGATTGGGCTCCTGTAATGAGGCATCTTCTGTCCCTGCAGAGGTGGAGGGACTGATTGGGCTCTCTGTAATGAGGCATCCTCTGTCCCTGCAGAGGTGGAGGGGCTGATTGAGCTCTCTGTAATGAGGCATCCTCTGTCACTGCAGAGGTGCAGGGACTGATTGGGCTCCTGTAATGAGGCATCTTCTGTCCCTGTAGAGGTTTATGGGCCTATTGGGCTCTCTGTAATGAGGCATCCTCTGTCCCTGCAGAGGTGGAGGGACTGATTGAGCTCTCTGCAATGAGGCATCCTCTGTCACTGTAGAGGTGGAGGGGCTGATTGGGCTCTCTGTAATGAGGCATCCTCTGTCCCTGCAGAGGTGGAGGGGCTGTTTGGGCTCCTGTAATGAGGCATCCCCGGTCCCTACAGAGGTGGAGGGACCAATTGGGCTCTCTGCAATGAGGCATCCTCTGTCCCTGCAGAGGTGAAGGGGCTGATTGAGATCTCTGTAATGAGGCATCCTCTGTCCCTGCAGAGGTGCAGGGACTGGTTTGGCTCCTGTAATGAGGCATCTTATGTCCCTGTAGAAGTTTAGGGGCCTATTGGGCTCTCTGTAATGAGGCATCCTCTGTCCCTGCAGAGGTGGAAGGGCTGATTGGGCTCTCTGTAATGAGGCATCTTCTGTCCCTGCAGAGGTGGAGGGGCTGATTGGGCTCTCTGCAATGAGGCATCCTCTGTCCCTGCAGAGGTGGAGGGGCTGATTGGGCTCTCTGCAATGAGGCATCCTCTGTCCCTGCAGAGGTGGAGGGACTGATTGGGCTCTCTGCAATGAGACATCCTCTGTCCCTGCAGAGGTGGAGGGGATGATTGGGCTCTCTGTAATGAGGCATCCTCTGTCCCTGCAGAGGTGGAGGGGCTGATTGAGCTCTCTGTAATGAGGCATCCTCTGTCCCTGCAGAGGTGCAGGGACTGGTTTGGCTCCTGTAATGAGGCATCTTATGTCCCTGTAGAAGTTTAGGGGCCTATTGGGCTCTCTGTAATGAGGCATCCTCTGTCCCTGCAGAGGTGGAAGGGCTGATTGGGCTCTCTGTAATGAGGCATCTTCTGTCCCTGCAGAGGTGGAGGGGCTGATTGGGCTCTCTGCAATGAGGCATCCTCTGTCCCTGCAGAGGTGGAGGGGCTGATTGGGCTCTCTGCAATGAGGCATCCTCTGTCCCTGCAGAGGTGGAGGGACTGATTGGGCTCTCTGCAATGAGACATCCTCTGTCCCTGCAGAGGTGGAGGGGATGATTGGGCTCTCTGTAATGAGGCATCCTCTGTCCCTGCAGAGGTGGAGAAGCTGATTGAGCTCTCTGTAATGAGGCATCCTCTGTCACTGCAGAGGTGCAGGGACTGATTGGGCTCCTGTAATGAGGCATCTTCTGTCCCTGTAGAGGTTTATGGGCCTATTGGGCTCTCTGTAATGAGGCATCCTCTGTCCCTGCAGAGGTGGAGGGACTGATTGAGCTCTCTGCAATGAGGCATCCTCTGTCACTGTAGAGGTGGAGGGGCTGATTGGGCTCTCTGTAATGAGGCATCCTCTGTCCCTGCAGAGGTGGAGGGGCTGTTTGGGCTCCTGTAATGAGGCATCCCCGGTCCCTACAGAGGTGGAGGGACCAATTGGGCTCTCTGCAATGAGGCATCCTCTGTCCCTGCAGAGGTGAAGGGGCTGATTGAGATCTCTGTAATGAGGCATCCTCTGTCCCTGCAGAGGTGCAGGGACTGGTTTGGCTCCTGTAATGAGGCATCTTATGTCCCTGTAGAAGTTTAGGGGCCTATTGGGCTCTCTGTAATGAGGCATCCTCTGTCCCTGCAGAGGTGGAAGGGCTGATTGGGCTCTCTGTAATAAGGCATCTTCTGTCCCTGCAGAGGTGGAGGGGCTGATTGGGCTCTCTGCAATGAGGCATCCTCTGTCCCTGCAGAGGTGGAGGGGCTGATTGGGCTCTCTGCAATGAGGCATCCTCTGTCCCTGCAGAGGTGGAGGGACTGATTGGGCTCTCTGCAATGAGACATCCTCTGTCCCTGCAGAGGTGGAGGGGATGATTGGGCTCTCTGTAATGAGGCATCCTCTGTCCCTGCAGAGGTGGAGGGGCTGATTGAGCTCTCTGTAATGAGGCATCCTCTGTCCCTGCAGAGGTGCAGGGACTGATTGGGCTCCTGTAATGAGGCATCTTCTGTCCCTGTAGAGGTTTAGGGGCCTATTGGGCTCTCTGTAATGAGGCATCCTCTGTCCCTGCAGAGGTGGAGGGACTGATTGAGCTGTCTGCAATGAGGCATCCTCTGTCACTGCAGAGGTGGAGGGGCTGATAGGGCTCTCTGCAATGAGGCATCCTCTGTCCCTGCAGAGGTGGAGGGACTGATTGGGCTCTCTGCAATGAGACATCCTCTGTCCCTGCAGAGGTGGAGGGGATGATTGGGCTCTCTGTAATGAGGCATCCTCTGTCCCTGCAGAGGTGGAGGGGCTGATTGAGCTCTCTATAATGAGGCATCCTCTGTCCCTGCAGAGGTGCAGGGACTGATTGGGCTCCTGTAATGAGGCATCTTCTGTCCCTGTAGAGGTTTAGGGGCCTATTGGGCTCGCTGTAATGAGGCATCCTCTGTCCCTGCAGAGGTGGAGGAACTGATTGAGCTGTCTGCAATGAGGCATCCTCTGTCACTGCAGAGGTGGAGGGGCTGATTGGGCTCTCTGCAATGAGGCATCCTCTGTCCCTGCAGAGGTGGAGGGACTGATTGGGCTCTCTGCAATGAGACATCCTCTGTCCCTGCAGAGGTGGAGGGGATGATTGGGCTCTCTGTAATGAGGCATCCTCTGTCACTGCAGAGGTGGAGTGGCTGATTGAGCTCTCTGTAATGAGGCATCCTCTGTCCCTGCAGAGGTGCAGGGACTGATTGGGCTCCTGTAATGAGGCATCTTCTGTCCCTGTAGAGGTTTAGGGGCCTATTGGGCTCTCTGTAATGAGGCATCCTCTGTCCCTGCAGAGGTGGAGGGACTGATTGAGCTGTCTGCAATGAGGCATCCTCTGTCACTGCAGAGGTGGAGGGGCTGATAGGGCTCTCTGTAATGAGGCATCCTCTGTCCCTGCAGAGGTGGAGGGGCTGTTTGGGCTCTGGTAATGAGGCATCCCCTGTCCCTACAGAGGTGGAGGGACCAATTGGGCTCTCTGCAATGAGGCATCCTCTGTCCCTGCAGAGGTGGAGGGGCTGATTGAGCTCTCTGTAATGAGGCATCCTCTGTCCCTGCAGAGGTGGAGGGACTGATTGGGCTCCTGTAATGAGGCATCTTCTGTCCCTGCAGAGGTGGAGGGACTGATTGGGCTCTCTGTAATGAGGCATCCTCTGTCCCTGCAGAGGTGGAGGGGCTGATTGAGCTCTCTGTAATGAGGCATCCTCTGTCACTGCAGAGGTGCAGGGACTGATTGGGCTCCTGTAATGAGGCATCTTCTGTCCCTGTAGAGGTTTATGGGCCTATTGGGCTCTCTGTAATGATGAGGCATCCTCTGTCCCTGCAGAGGTGGAGGGACTGATTGAACTCTCTGCAATGAGGCATCCTCTGTCACTGTAGAGGTGGAGGGGCTGATTGGGCTCTCTGTAATGAGGCATCCTCTGTCCCTGCAGAGGTGGAGGGGCTGTTTGGGCTCCTGTAATGAGGCATCCCCGGTCCCTACAGAGGTGGAGGGACCAATTGGGCTCTCTGCAATGAGGCATCCTCTGTCCCTGCAGAGGTGGAAGGGCTGATTGAGCTCTCTGTAATGAGGCATCCTCTGTCCCTGGAGAGGTGGAGGGACTGATTGGGCTCCTGTAATGAGGCATTTTCTCTCCCTCTAGAAGTTTAGGGGCCTATTGGGCTCTCTGTAATGAGGCATCCTCTGTCCCTGCAGAGGTGGAGGGACTGATTTAGCTCTCTATAATGAGGCATCCTCTGTCCCTGCAGAGGTGGAGGGGCTGTTTGGGCTCCTGTAATGAGGCATCCTCTGTCCCTGCAGTGGTGGACGGGCTGATTGGGCTCCTGTAGTGAGGCATCCTGTGTCCCTACAGAGGTGGATGGACCAATTGGGCTCTCTGCAATGAGGCATCCTCTGTCCCTGCAGAGGTGGAGGGGCTGATTGGGCTCTGTGCAATGAGGCATCCTCTGTCCCTGCAGAGGTGGACGGGCTGATTGGGCTCCTGTAGTGAGGCATCCCCTGTCCCTACAGAGGTGGATGGACCAATTGGGCTCTCTGCAATGAGGCATCCTCTGTCCCTGCAGAGGTGGAGGGACTGATTGGGCTCCTGTAATGAGGCATCTTCTGTCCCTGCAGAGGTGGAGGGACTGATTGGGCTCTCTGTAATGAGGCATCCTCTGTCCCTGCAGAGGTGGAGGGGCTGATTGAGCTCTCTGTAATGAGGCATCCTCTGTCACTGCAGAGGTGCAGGGACTGATTGGGCTCCTGTAATGAGGCATCTTCTGTCCCTGTAGAGGTTTATGGGCCTATTGGGCTCTCTGTAATGAGGCATCCTCTGTCCCTGCAGTGGTGGACGGGCTGATTGGGCTCCTGTAGTGAGGCATCCTGTGTCCCTACAGAGGTGGATGGACCAATTGGGCTCTCTGCAATGAGGCATCCTCTGTCCCTGCAGAGGTGGACGGGCTGATTGGGCTCCTGTAGTGAGGCATCCTGTGTCCCTACAGAGGTGGATGGACCAATTGGGCTCTCTGCAATGAGGCATCCTCTGTCCCTGCAGAGGTGGAGGTACTGATTGGGCTCTCTGCAATGAGGAATCCTCTGTCCCTGCAGAGGTGGAGGGGCTGATTGGGCTCTCTGTAATGAGGCATCCTCTGTCCCTGCAGAGGTGGAGGGGCTCATTAAGCTCTCTGTAATGAGGCATCCTCTGTCCCTGCAGAGGTGGAGGGACTGATTGGGCTCCTGTAATGAGGCATCTTCTGTCCCTGCAGAGGTGGAGGGACTGATTGGGCTCTCTGTAATGAGGCATCCTCTGTCCCTGCAGAGGTGGAGGGGCTGATTGAGCTCTCTGTAATGAGGCATCCTCTGTCACTGCAGAGGTGCAGGGACTGATTGGGCTCCTGTAATGAGGCATCTTCTGTCCCTGTAGAGGTTTATGGGCCTATTGGGCTCTCTGTAATGAGGCATCCTCTGTCCCTGCAGAGGTGGAGGGACTGATTGAGCTCTCTGCAATGAGGCATCCTCTGTCACTGTAGAGGTGGAGGGGCTGATTGGGCTCTCTGTAATGAGGCATCCTCTGTCCCTGCAGAGGTGGAGGGGCTGTTTGGGCTCCTGTAATGAGGCATCCCCGGTCCCTACAGAGGTGGAGGGACCAATTGGGCTCTCTGCAATGAGGCATCCTCTGTCCCTGCAGAGGTGAAGGGGCTGATTGAGATCTCTGTAATGAGGCATCCTCTGTCCCTGCAGAGGTGCAGGGACTGGTTTGGCTCCTGTAATGAGGCATCTTATGTCCCTGTAGAAGTTTAGGGGCCTATTGGGCTCTCTGTAATGAGGCATCCTCTGTCCCTGCAGAGGTGGAAGGGCTGATTGGGCTCTCTGTAATGAGGCATCTTATGTCCCTGCAGAGGTGGAGGGGCTGATTGGGCTCTCTGCAATGAGGCATCCTCTGTCCCTGCAGAGGTGGAGGGGCTGATTGGGCTCTCTGCAATGAGGCATCCTCTGTCCCTGCAGAGGTGGAGGGACTGATTGGGCTCTCTGCAATGAGACATCCTCTGTCCCTGCAGAGGTGGAGGGGATGATTGGGCTCTCTGTAATGAGGCATCCTCTGTCCCTGCAGAGGTGGAGGGGCTGATTGAGCTCTCTGTAATGAGGCATCCTCTGTCCCTGCAGAGGTGCAGGGACTGATTGGGCTCCTGTAATGAGGCATCTTCTGTCCCTGTAGAGGTTTAGGGGCCTATTGGGCTCTCTGTAATGAGGCATCCTCTGTCCCTGCAGAGGTGGAGGGACTGATTGAGCTGTCTGCAATGAGGCCTCCTCTGTCACTGCAGAGGTGGAGGGGCTGATAGGGCTCTCTGCAATGAGGCATCCTCTGTCCCTGCAGAGGTGGAGGGACTGATTGGGCTCTCTGCAATGAGACATCCTCTGTCCCTGCAGAGGTGGAGGGGATGATTGGGCTCTCTGTAATGAGGCATCCTCTGTCCCTGCAGAGGTGGAGGGGCTGATTGAGCTCTCTATAATGAGGCATCCTCTGTCCCTGCAGAGGTGCAGGGACTGATTGGGCTCCTGTAATGAGGCATCTTCTGTCCCTGTAGAGGTTTAGGGGCCTATTGGGCTCGCTGTAATGAGGCATCCTCTGTCCCTGCAGAGGTGGAGGAACTGATTGAGCTGTCTGCAATGAGGCATCCTCTGTCACTGCAGAGGTGGAGGGGCTGATTGGGCTCTCTGCAATGAGGCATCCTCTGTCCCTGCAGAGGTGGAGGGACTGATTGGGCTCTCTGCAATGAGACATCCTCTGTCCCTGCAGAGGTGGAGGGGATGATTGGGCTCTCTGTAATGAGGCATCCTCTGTCACTGCAGAGGTGGAGGGGCTGATTGAGCTCTCTGTAATGAGGCATCCTCTGTCCCTGCAGAGGTGCAGGGACTGATTGGGCTCCTGTAATGAGGCATCTTCTGTCCCTGTAGAGGTTTAGGGGCCTATTGGGCTCTCTGTAATGAGGCATCCTCTGTCCCTGCAGAGGTGGAGGGACTGATTGAGCTGTCTGCAATGAGGCATCCTCTGTCACTGCAGAGGTGGAGGGGCTGATAGGGCTCTCTATAATGAGGCATCCTCTGTCCCTGCAGAGGTGGAGGGGCTGTTTGGGCTCTGGTAATGAGGCATCCCCTGTCCCTACAGAGGTGGAGGGACCAATTGGGCTCTCTGCAATGAGGCATCCTCTGTCCCTGCAGAGTTGGAGGGGCTGATTGAGCTCTCTGTAATGAGGCATCCTCTGTCCCTGCAGAGGTGGAGGGACTGATTGGGCTCCTGTAATGAGGCATCTTCTGTCCCTGCAGAGGTGGAGGGACTGATTGGGCTCTCTGTAATGAGGCATCCTCTGTCCCTGCAGAGGTGGAGGGGCTGATTGAGCTCTCTGTAATGAGGCATCCTCTGTCACTGCAGAGGTGCAGGGACTGATTGGGCTCCTGTAATGAGGCATCTTCTGTCCCTGTAGAGGTTTATGGGCCTATTGGGCTCTCTGTAATGATGAGGCATCCTCTGTCCCTGCAGAGGTGGAGGGACTGATTGAACTCTCTGCAATGAGGCATCCTCTGTCACTGTAGAGGCGGAGGGGCTGATTGGGCTCTCTGTAATGAGGCATCCTCTGTCCCTGCAGAGGTGGAGGGGCTGTTTGGGCTCCTGTAATGAGGCATCCCCGGTCCCTACAGAGGTGGAGGGACCAATTGGGCTCTCTGCAATGAGGCATCCTCTGTCCCTGCAGAGGTGGAAGGGCTGATTGAGCTCTCTGTAATGAGGCATCCTCTGTCCCTGCAGAGGTGGAGGGACTGATTGGGCTCCTGTAATGAGGCATTTTCTCTCCCTCTAGAAGTTTAGGGGCCTATTGGGCTCTCTGTAATGAGGCATCCTCTGTCCCTGCAGAGGTGGAGGGACTGATTGAGCTCTCTATAATGAGGCATCCTCTGTCCCTGCAGAGGTGGAGGGGCTGTTTGGGCTCCTGTAATGAGGCATCCTCTGTCCCTGCAGTGGTGGACGGGCTGATTGGGCTCCTGTAGTGAGGCATCCTGTGTCCCTACAGAGGTGGATGGACCAATTGGGCTCTCTGCAATGAGGCATCCTCTGTCCCTGCAGAGGTGGAGGGGCTGATTGGGCTCTGTGCAATGAGGCATCCTCTGTCCCTGCAGAGGTGGACGGGCTGATTGGGCTCCTGTAGTGAGGCATCCCCTGTCCCTACAGAGGTGGATGGACCAATTGGGCTCTCTGCAATGAGGCATCCTCTGTCCCTGCAGAGGTGGAGGGGCTGATTGGGCTCTGTGCAATGAGGCATCCTCTGTCCCTGCAGAGGTGGAGGGGCTGATTGGGCTCTCTGTAATGAGGCATCCTCTGTCCCTGCAGAGGTGGAGGGGCTGATATGGCTCCTGTAGTGAGGCATCCTCTGTCCCTGCAGAGGTGGAGGGACCAATTGGGCTCTCTGTAATTAGGCATCATCTGTCCCTGCAGAGGTGGAAGGGCTGATTGGGCTCTCTGTAATGAGGCATCCTCTGTCCCTGCAGAGGTGGAAGGGCTGATTGGGCTCTCTGTAATGAGGCATCCTCTGTCCCTGCAGAGGTGGAGGGGCTGATTGAGCTCTCTGTAATGAGGCATCCTCTGTCCCTGCAGAGGTGGAGGGACTGATTGGGCTCCTGTAATGAGGCATCTTCTGTCCCTGCAGAGGTGGAGGGACTGATTGGGCTCTCTGTAATGAGGCATCCTCTGTCCCTGCAGAGGTGGAGGGGCTGATTGAGCTCTCTGTAATGAGGCATCCTCTGTCCCTGCAGAGGTGGAGGGACTGATTGGGCTCCTGTAATGAGGCATCTTCTGTCCCTGCAGAGGTGGAGGGACTGATTGGGCTCTCTGTAATGAGGCATCCTCTGTCCCTGCAGAGGTGGAGGGGCTGATTGGGCTCTCTGTAATGAGGCATCCTCTGTCACTGCAGAGGTGCAGGGACTGATTGGGCTCCTGTAATGAGGCATCTTCTGTCCCTGTAGAGGTTTATGGGCCTATTGGGCTCTCTGTAATGAGGCATCCTCTGTCCCTGCAGAGGTGGAGGGACTGATTGAGCTCTCTGCAATGAGGCATCCTCTGTCACTGTAGAGGTGGAGGGGCTGATTGGGCTCTCTGTAATGAGGCATCCTCTGTCCCTGCAGAGGTGGAGGGGCTGTTTGGGCTCCTGTAATGAGGCATCCCCGGTCCCTACAGAGGTGGAGGGACCAATTGGGCTCTCTGCAATGAGGCATCCTCTGTCCCTGCAGAGGTGGAAGGGCTGATTGAGCTCTCTGTAATGAGGCATCCTCTGTCCCTGCAGAGGTGGAGGGACTGATTGGGCTCCTGTAATGAGGCATTTTCTGTCCCTCTAGAAGTTTAGGGGCCTATTGGGCTCTCTGTAATGAGGCATCCTCTGTCCCTGCAGAGGTGGAGGGACTGATTGAGCTCTCTATAATGAGGCATCCTCTGTCCCTGCAGAGGTGGAGGGGCTGTTTGGGCTCCTGTAATGAGGCATCCTCTGTCCCTGCAGTGGTGGACGGGCTTATTGGGCTCCTGTAGTGAGGCATCCCGTGTCCCTACAGAGGTGGATGGACCAATTGGGCTCTCTGCAATGAGGCATCCTCTGTCCCTGCAGAGGTGGAGGGGCTGATTGGGCTCTGTGCAATGAGGCATCCTCTGTCCCTGCAGAGGTGGACGGGCTGATTGGGCTCCTGTAGTGACGCATCCCCTGTCCCTACAGAGGTGGATGGACCAATTGGGCTCTCTGCAATGAGGCATCCTCTGTCCCTGCAGAGGTGGAGGGGCTGATTGGGCTCTGTGCAATGAGGCATCCTCTGTCCCTGCAGAGGTAGAGGGGCTGATTGGGCTCTCTGTAATGAGGCATCCTCTGTCCCTGCAGAGGTGGAGGGGCTGATATGGCTCCTGCAGTGAGGCATCCTCTGTCCCTGCAGAGGTGGAGGGACCAATTGGGCTCTCTGTAATTAGGCATCATCTGTCCCTGCAGAGGTGGAAGGGCTGATTGGGCTCTCTGTAATGAGGCATCCTCTGTCCCTGCAGAGGTGGAAGGGCTGATTGGGCTCTCTGTAATGAGGCATCCTCTGTCCCTGCAGAGGTGGAGGGGCTGATTGAGCTCTCTGTAATGAGGCATCCTCTGTCCCTGCAGAGGTGGAGGGACTGATTGGGCTCCTGTAATGAGGCATCTTCTGTCCCTGCAGAGGTGGAGGGACTGATTGGGCTCTCTGTAATGAGGCATCCTCTGTCCCTGCAGAGGTGGAGGGGCTGATTGAGCTCTCTGTAATGAGGCATCCTCTGTCACTGCAGAGGTGCAGGGACTGATTGGGCTCTCTGTAATGAGGCATCCTCTGTCCCTGCAGAGGTGGAGGGACTGATTGAGCTCTCTGCAATGAGGCATCCTCTGTCACTGTAGAGGTGGAGGGGCTGATTGGGCTCTCTGTAATGAGGCATCCTCTGTCCCTGCAGAGGTGGAGGGGCTGTTTGGGCTCCTGTAATGAGGCATCCCCGGTCCCTACAGAGGTGGAGGGACCAATTGGGCTCTCTGCAATGAGGCATCCTCTGTCCCTGCAGAGGTGAAGGGGCTGATTGAGATCTCTGTAATGAGGCATCCTCTGTCCCTGCAGAGGTGCAGGGACTGGTTGGGCTCCTGTAATGAGGCATCTTATGTCCCTGTAGAAGTTTAGGGGCCTATTGGGCTCTCTGTAATGAGGCATCCTCTGTCCCTGCAGAGGTGGAAGGGCTGATTGGGCTCTCTGTAATGAGGCATCTTCTGTCCCTGCAGAGGTGGAGGGGCTGATTGGGCTCTCTGCAATGAGGCATCCTCTGTCCCTGCAGAGGTGGAGGGGCTGATTGGGCTCTCTGCAATGAGGCATCCTCTGTCCCTGCAGAGGTGGAGGGACTGATTGGGCTCTCTGCAATGAGACATCCTCTGTCCCTGCAGAGGTGGAGGGGATGATTGGGCTCTCTGTAATGAGGCATCCTCTGTCCCTGCAGAGGTGGAGGGGCTGATTGAGCTCTCTGTAATGAGGCATCCTCTGTCCCTGCAGAGGTGCAGGGACTGATTGGGCTCCTGTAATGAGGCATCTTCTGTCCCTGTAGAGGTTTAGGGGCCTATTGGGCTCTCTGTAATGAGGCATCCTCTGTCCCTGCAGAGGTGGAGGGACTGATTGAGCTGTCTGCAATGAGGCATCCTCTGTCACTGCAGAGGTGGAGGGGCTGATAGGGCTCTCTGCAATGAGGCATCCTCTGTCCCTGCAGAGGTGGAGGGACTGATTGGGCTCTCTGCAATGAGACATCCTCTGTCCCTGCAGAGGTGGAGGGGATGATTGGGCTCTCTGTAATGAGGCATCCTCTGTCCCTGCAGAGGTGGAGGGGCTGATTGAGCTCTCTGTAATGAGGCATCCTCTGTCCCTGCAGAGGTGCAGGGGCTGATTGGGCTCCTGTAATGAGGCATCTTCTGTCCCTGTAGAGGTTTAGGGGCCTATTGGGCTCTCTGTAATGAGGCATCCTCTGTCCCTGCAGAGGTGGAGGGACTGATTGAGCTGTCTGCAATGAGGCATCCTCTGTCACTGCAGAGGTGGAGGGGCTGATTGGGCTCTCTGCAATGAGGCATCCTCTGTCCCTGCAGAGGTGGAGGGACTGATTGGGCTCTCTGCAATGAGACATCCTCTGTCCCTGCAGAGGTGGAGGGGATGATTGGGCTCTCTGTAATGAGGCATCCTCTGTCCCTGCAGAGGTGGAGGGGCTGATTGAGCTCTCTGTAATGAGGCATCCTCTGTCCCTGCAGAGGTGCAGGGACTGATTGGGCTCCTGTAATGAGGCATCTTCTGTCCCTGTAGAGGTTTAGGGGCCAATTGGGCTCTCTGTAATGAGGCATCCTCTGTCCCTGCAGAGGTGGAGGGACTGATTGAGCTGTCTGCAATGAGGCATCCTCTGTCACTGCAGAGGTGGAGGGGCTGATAGGGCTCTCTGTAATGAGGCATCCTCTGTCCCTGCAGAGGTGGAGGGGCTGTTTGGGCTCTGGTAATGAGGCATCCCCTGTCCCTACAGTGGTGGAGGGACCAATTGGGCTCTCTGCAATGAGGCATCCTCTGTCTCTGCAGAGGTGGAGGGGCTGATTGAGCTCTCTGTAATGAGGCATCCTCTGTCCCTGCAGAGGTGGAGGGACTGATTGGGCTCCTGTAATGAGGCATCTTCTGTCCCTGCAGAGGTGGAGGGACTGATTGGGCTCTCTGTAATGAGGCATCCTCTGTCCCTGCAGAGGTGGAGGGGCTGATTGAGCTCTCTGTAATGAGGCATCCTCTGTCACTGCAGAGGTGCAGGGACTGATTGAGCTCCTGTAATGAGGCATCTTCTGTCCCTGTAGAGGTTTATGGGCCTATTGGGCTCTCTGTAATGATGAGGCATCCTCTGTCCCTGCAGAGGTGGAGGGACTGATTGAGCTCTCTGCCATGAGGCATCCTCTGTCACTGTAGAGGTGGAGGGGCTGATTGGGCTCTCTGTAATGAGGCATCCTCTGTCCCTGCAGAGGTGGAGGGGCTGTTTGGGCTCCTGTAATGAGGCATCCCCGGTCCCTACAGAGGTGGAGGGGCTGATAGGGCTCTCTGCAATGAGGCATCCTCTGTCCCTGCAGAGGTGGAGGGACTGATTGGGCTCTCTGCAATGAGACATCCTCTGTCCCTGCAGAGGTGGAGGGGATGATTGGGCTCTCTGTAATGAGGCATCCTCTGTCCCTGCAGAGGTGGAGGGGCTGATTGAGCTCTCTGTAATGAGGCATCCTCTGTCCCTGCAGAGGTGCAGGGGCTGATTGGGCTCTCTGTAATGAGGCATCCTCTGTCCCTGCAGAGGTGGAGGGGCTGATTGAGCTCTCTGTAATGAGGCATCCTCTGTCCCTGCAGAGGTGCAGGGGCTGATTGGGCTCCTGTAATGAGGCATCTTCTGTCCCTGTAGAGGTTTAGGGGCCTATTGGGCTCTCTGTAATGAGGCATCCTCTGTCCCTGCAGAGGTGGAGGGACTGATTGAGCTGTCTGCAATGAGGCATCCTCTGTCACTGCAGAGGTGGAGGGGCTGATTGGGCTCTCTGCAATGAGGCATCCTCTGTCCCTGCAGAGGTGGAGGGACTGATTGGGCTCTCTGCAATGAGACATCCTCTGTCCCTGCAGAGGTGGAGGGGATGATTGGGCTCTCTGTAATGAGGCATCCTCTGTCCCTGCAGAGGTGGAGGGGCTGATTGAGCTCTCTGTAATGAGGCATCCTCTGTCCCTGCAGAGGTGCAGGGACTGATTGGGCTCCTGTAATGAGGCATCTTCTGTCCCTGTAGAGGTTTAGGGGCCAATTGGGCTCTCTGTAATGAGGCATCCTCTGTCCCTGCAGAGGTGGAGGGACTGATTGAGCTGTCTGCAATGAGGCATCCTCTGTCACTGCAGAGGTGGAGGGGCTGATAGGGCTCTCTGTAATGAGGCATCCTCTGTCCCTGCAGAGGTGGAGGGGCTGTTTGGGCTCTGGTAATGAGGCATCCCCTGTCCCTACAGTGGTGGAGGGACCAATTGGGCTCTCTGCAATGAGGCATCCTCTGTCTCTGCAGAGGTGGAGGGGCTGATTGAGCTCTCTGTAATGAGGCATTCTCTGTCCCTGCAGAGGTGGAGGGACTGATTGGGCTCCTGTAATGAGGCATCTTCTGTCCCTGCAGAGGTGGAGGGACTGATTGGGCTCTCTGTAATGAGGCATCCTCTGTCCCTGCAGAGGTGGAGGGGCTGATTGAGCTCTCTGTAATGAGGCATCCTCTGTCACTGCAGAGGTGCAGGGACTGATTGAGCTCCTGTAATGAGGCATCTTCTGTCCCTGTAGAGGTTTATGGGCCTATTGGGCTCTCTGTAATGATGAGGCATCCTCTGTCCCTGCAGAGGTGGAGGGACTGATTGAGCTCTCTGCCATGAGGCATCCTCTGTCCCTGCAGAGGTGGAGGGGCTGTTTGGGCTCCTGTAATGAGGCATCCCCGGTCCCTACAGAGGTGGAGGGACCAATTGGGCTCTCTGCAATGAGGCATACTCTGTCCCTGTAGAGGTGGAAGGGCTGATTGAGCTCTCTGTAATGAGGCATCCTCTGTCCCTGCAGAGGTGGAGGGACTGATTGGGCTCCTGTAATGAGGCATTTTCTGTCCCTCTAGAAGTTAAGGGGCCTATTGGGCTCTCTGTAATGAGGCATCCTCTGTCCCTGCAGAGGTGGAGGGACTGATTGAGCTCTCTATAATGAGGCATCCTCTGTCCCTGCAGAGGTGGAGGGGCTGTTTGGGCTCCTGTAATGAGGCATCCTCTGTCCCTGCAGTGGTGGACGGGCTGATTGGGCTCCTGTAGTGAGGCATCCCGTGTCCCTACAGAGGTGGATGGACCAATTGGGCTCTCTGCAATGAGGCATCCTCTGTCCCTGCAGAAGTGGAGGGGCTGATTGGGCTCTGTGCAATGAGGCATCCTCTGTCCCTGCAGAGGTGGACGGGCTGATTGGGCTCCTGTAGTGAGGCATCCCCTGTCCCTACAGAGGTGGATGGACCAATTGGGCTCTCTGCAATGAGGCATCCTCTGTCCCTGCAGAGGTGGAGGGGCTGATTGGGCTCTGTGCAATGAGTCATTCTCTGTCCCTGCAGAGGTGGAGGGGCTGATTGGGCTCTCTGTAATGAGGCATCCTCTGTCCCTGCAGAGGTGGAGGGGCTGATATGGCTCCTGTAGTGAGGCATCCTCTGTCCCTGCAGAGGTGGAGGGACCAATTGGGCTCTCTGTAATTAGGCATCATCTGTCCCTGCAGAGGTGGAAGGGCTGATTGGGCTCTCTGTAATGAGGCATCCTCTGTCCCTGCAGAGGTGGAAGGGCTGATTGGGCTCTCTGTAATGAGGCATCCTCTGTCCCTGCAGAGGTGGAGGGGCTGATTGAGCTCTCTGTAATGAGGCATCCTCTGTCCCTGCAGAGGTGGAGGGACTGATTGGGCTGCTGTAATGAGGCATCTTCTGTCCCTGCAGAGGTGGAGGGACTGATTGGGCTCTCTGTAATGAGGCATCCTCTGTCCCTGCAGAGGTGGAGGGGCTGATTGAGCTCTCTGTAATGAGGCATCCTCTGTCACTGCAGAGGTGCAGGGACTGATTGGGCTCCTGTAATGAGGCATCTTCTGTCCCTGTAGAGGTTTATGGGCCTATTGGGCTCTCTGTAATGAGGCATCCTCTGTCCCTGCAGAGGTGGAGGGACTGATTGAGCTCTCTGCAATGAGGCATCCTCTGTCACTGTAGAGGTGGAGGGGCTGATTGGGCTCTCTGTAATGAGGCATCCTCTGTCCCTGCAGAGGTGGAGGGACTGTTTGGGCTCCTGTAATGAGGCATCCCCGGTCCCTACAGAGGTGGAGGGACCAATTGGGCTCTCTGCAATGAGGCATCCTCTGTCCCTGCAGAGGTGGAAGGGCTGATTGAGCTCTCTGTAATGAGGCATCCTCTGTCCCTGCAGAGGTGGAGGGACTGATTGGGCTCCTGTAATGAGGCATTTTCTGTCCCTCTAGAAGTTTAGGGGCCTATTGGGCTCTCTGTAATGAGGCATCCTCTGTCCCTGCAGAGGTGGAGGGACTGATTGAGCTCTCTATAATGAGGCATCCTCTGTCCCTGCAGAGGTGGAGGGGCTGTTTGGGCTCCTGTAATGAGGCATCCTCTGTCCCTGCAGTGGTGGACGGGCTGATTGGGCTCCTGTAGTGAGGCATCCCGTGTCCCTACAGAGGTGGATGGACCAATTGGGCTCTCTGTAATTAGGCATCATCTGTCCCTGCAGAGGTGGAAGGGCTGATTGGGCTCTCTGTAATGAGGCATCCTCTGTCCCTGCAGAGGTGGAAGGGCTGATTGGGCTCTCTGTAATGAGGCATCCTCTGTCCCTGCAGAGGTGGAGGGAGTGATTGGGCTCCTGTAATGAGGCATCCTCTGTCCCTGCAGAGGTGGAGGGACCAATTGGGCTCTCTGTATTGAGGCATTCTCTGTCCCTGCAGAGGTGGTGGGGTGATTGGGCTCCTGTAATGAGGCATCCTGTGTCCCTGCAGAGGTGGGGGGAGTGATTGGGCTCCTGTAATGAGGCATCCTCTGTCCCTTCAGAGGTGGAGGGGCTGATTGAACTCTCTGCAATGAGGCATCCTCTGTCCCTGCAGAGGTGGAAGGGCTGATTGGGCTCCTGTAATGAGGCATCCTCTGTCCCTGCAGAGGTGGGGTGGCTGATAGGGCTCCTGTAGTGAGGCATCCTCTGTCCCTGCAGAGGTGGAGGGACCAATTGGGCTCTCTGTAATGAGGCATCATCTGTCCCTGCAGAGGTGGAAGGGCTGATTGGGCTCTCTGTAATGAGGCATCATCTGTCCCTGCAGAGGTGGAAGGGCTGATTGGGCTCTCTGTAATGAGGCATCCTCTGTCCCTGCAGAGGTGGAGGGAGTGATTGGGCTCCTGTAATGAGGCATCCTCTGTCCCTGCAGAGGTGGAAGGGCTGATTGGGCTCCTGTAGTGAGGCATCCCCTGTCCCTACAGAGGTGGATGGACCAATTGGGCTCTCTGCAATGAGGCATCCTCTGTCCCTGCAGAGGTGGAGTGGCTGATTGGGCTCTGTGCAATGAGGCATCCTCTGTCCCTGCAGAGGTGGAGGGGCTGATTGGTCTCCTGTAATGAGGCATCTTCTGTCCCTGTAGAGGTTTAGGGGCCTATTGGGCTCTCTGTAATGAGGCATCCTCTGTCCCTGCAGAGGTGGAGGGACTGATTGAGCTCTCTGCAATTAGGCATCATCTGTCCCTGCAGAGGTGGAAGGGCTGATTGGGCTCTCTGTAATGAGGCATCCTCTGTCCCTGCAGAGGTGGAAGGGCTGATTGGGCTCTCTGTAATGAGGCATCCTCTGTCCCTGCAGAGTTGGAGGGAGTGATTGGGCTCCTGTAATGAGGCATCCTCTGTCCCTGCAGAGGTGGAGGGACTGATTGAGCTCTCTGCAATTAGGCATCATCTGTCCCTGCAGAGGTGGAGGGGCTGTTTGGGCTCCTGTAATGAGGCATCCCCTGTCCCTACAGAGGTGGAGGGCCTATTGGGTATCTGTAATGAGGCATCCTCTGTCCCTGCAGAGGTGTAGGGGCTGATAGGGCTCTCTGTAATGAGGCATCCTCTGTCACTGCAGGAGTGGAGGGGCTGATTGGGCTCTCTGTAATGAGGCATCCTCTGTCCCTGCAGAGGTGGAGGGGCTGATTGAGCTCTCTGTAATGAGGCATCCTCTGTCCCTGCAGAGGTGCAGGGACTGATTGGGCTCCTGTAACGAGGCATCTTCTGTCCCTGTAGAGGTTTAGGGGCCTTTTGGGCTCTCTGTAATGAGGCATCCTCTGTCCCTGCAGAGGTGGAGGGACTGATTGAGCTCTCTGCAATGAGGCATCCTCTGTCACTGCAGGAGTGGAGGGGCTGATTGGGCTCTCTGTAATGAGGCATTCTCTGTCCCTGCAGAGGTGGAGGGGCTGTTTGGGCTCCTGTAATGAGGCATCCCCTGTCCCTACAGAGGTGGAGGGACCAATTGGGCTCTCTGCAATGAGGCATCCTCTGTCCCTGCAGAGGTGGAGGGGCTGATTGAGCTCTCTGTAATGAGGCATCCTCTGTCCCTGCAGAGGTGGAGGGACTGATTGGGCTCCTGTAATGAGGCATTTTCTGTCCCTCTAGATGTTTAGGGGCCTATTGGGCTCTCTGTAATGAGGCATCCTCTGTCCCTCAAGAGGTGGAGGGACTGATTGAGCTCTCTGTAATGAGGCATCCTCTGTCCCTGCAGAGGTGGAGGGGCTGTTTGGGCTCCTGTAATGAGGCATCCTTTGTCCCTGCAGAGGTGGACGGGCTGATTGGGCTCCTGTAGTGAGGCATCCCCTGTCCCTACAGAGGTGGATGGACCAATTGGGCTCTCTGCAATGAGGCATCCTCTGTCCCTGCAGAGGTGGAGGGGCTGATTGGGCTCTGTGCAATGAGGCATCCTCTGTCCCTGCAGAGGTGGAGGGGCTGATTGGGCTCTCTGTAATGAGGCATCCTCTGTCCCTGCAGAGGTGGAGTGGCTGATATGGCTCATGTAGTGAGGCATCCTCTGTCCCTGCAGAGGTGGAGGGACCAATTGGGCTCTCTGTAATTAGGCATCATCTGTCCCTGCAGAGGTGGAAGGGCTGATTGGGCTCTCTGTAATGAGGCATCCTCTGTCCCTGCAGAGGTGGAAGGGCTGATTGGGCTCTCTGTAATGAGGCATCCTCTGTCCCTGCAGAGGTGGAGGGAGTGATTGGGCTCCTGTAATGAGGCATCTTCTGTCCCTGTAGAGGTTTGGGGGCCTATTGGGCTCTCTGTAATGAGCCATCCTCTGTCCCTGAAGAGGTGGAAGGGCTGATTGGGCTCTCTGTAATGAGGCATCTTCTGTCCCTGCAGAGGTGGAGGGGCTGATTGGTCTCTCTGCAATGAGGCATCCTCTGTCCCTGCAGAGGTGGAGGGGCTGATTGGGCTCTCTGCAATGAGGCATCCTCTGTCCCTGCAGAGGTGGAGGTACTGATTGGGCTCTCTGCAATGAGGAATCCTCTGTCCCTGCAGAGGTGGAGGGGCTGATTGGGCTCTCTGTAATGAGGCATCCTCTGTCCCTGCAGAGGTGGAGGGGCTGATTGAGCTCTCTGTAATGAGGCATCCTCTGTCCCTGCAGAGGTGCAGGGACTGATTGGGCTCCTGTAATGAGGCATCTTCTGTCCCTGTAGAGGTGGAGGGGCTGATTGGGCTCTCTGTAATGAGGCATCCTCTGTCCCTGCAGAGGTGGAGGGGCTGATTGAGCTCTCTGTAATGAGGCATCCTCTGTCCCTGCAGAGGTGGAGGGGCTGTTTGGGCTCCTGTAATGAGGCATCCTCTGTCCCTGCAGAGGTGGACGGGCTGATTGGGCTCCTGTAGTGAGGCATCCCCTGTCCCTACAGAGGTGGATGGACCAATTGGGCTCTCTGCAATGAGGCATCCTCTGTCCCTGCAGAGGTGGAGGGGCTGATTGGGCTCTATGCAATGAGGCATCCTCTGTCCCTGCAGAGGTGGAGGGGCTGATTGGGCTCTCTGTAATGAGGCATCCTCTGTCCCTGCAGAGTTGGGGTGGCTGATAGGGCTCCTGTAGTGAGGCATCCTCTGTCCCTGCAGAGGTGGAGGGACCAATTGGGCTCTCTGTAATGAGGCATCATCTGTCCCTGCAGAGGTGGAAGGGCTGATTGGGCTCTCTGTAATGAGGCATCCTCTGTCCCTGCAGAGGTGGAAGGGCTGATTGGGCTCTCTGTAATGAGGCATACTCTGTCCCTGCAGAGGTGGAGGGAGTGATTGGGCTCCTGTAATGAGGCATCCTCTGTCCCTGCAGAGGTGGAGGGACCAATTGGGCTCTCTGTATTGGGGCATCCTCTGTCCCTTCAGAGGTGGGGGGAGTGATTGGGCTCCTGTAATGAGACATCCTCTGTCCCTGCAGAGGTGGGGGGAGTGATTGGGCTCCTGTAATGAGGAATCCTCTGTCCCTGCAGAGGTGGAGGGGCTGATTGGGCTCCTGTAATGAGGCATCATCTGTCCCTGCAGAGGTGAGGGGGTGATTGGGCTCCTGTAATGAGGCATCCTCTGTCCCTGCAGAGGTGGCGGGGCTGATTGGGCTCTCTGTAATGAGGCATTCCCTGTCCCTACAGAGGTGGAGGGACCAATTGGGCTCTCTGCAAGGTGGCATCCTCTGTCCCTGCAGAGGTGGAGGGACCGATTGGGCTCTCTGTAATGAGGCATCCTCTGTCCCTGCAGAGGTGGAGGGGCTGATTGGGCTCTCTGCAATGAGGCATCCTCTGTCCCTGCAGAGGTGAAGGGGCTGATTGAGATCTCTGTAATGAGGCATCCTCTGTCCCTGCAGAGGTGAAGGGACTGATTGGGCTTCTGTAATGAGGCATCTTCTGTCCCTGTAGAAGTTTAGGGGCCTATTGGGCTCTCTGTAATGAGGCATCCTCTGTCCCTGCAGAGGTGGAAGGGCTGATTGGGCTCTCTGTAATGAGGCATCTTCCGTCCCTGCAGAGGTGGAGGGGCTGATTGGGCTCTCTGCAATGAGGCATCCTCTGTCCCTGCAGAGGTGGGGGGGCTGATTGGGCTCTCTGCAATGAGGCATCCTCTGTCCCTGCAGAGGTGGAGGTACTGATTGGGCTCTCTGCAATGAGGAATCCTCTGTCCCTGCAGAGGTGGAGGGGCTGATTGGGCTCTCTGTAATGAGGCATCCTCTGTCCCTGCAGAGGTGGAGGGGCTGATTGAGCTCTCTGTAATGAGGCATCCTCTGTCCCTGCAGAGGTGCAGGGACTGATTGGGCTCCTGTAATGAGGCATCTTCTGTCCCTGTAGAGGTGGAGGGGGTGATTGGGCTCTCTGTAATGAGGCATCCTCTGTCCCTGCAGAGGTGGAGGGGCTGATTGAGCTCTCTGTAATGAGGCATCCTCTGTCCCTGCAGAGGTGGAGGGGCTGTTTGGGCTCCTGTAATGAGGCATCCTCTGTCCCTGCAGAGGTGGACGGGCTGATTGGGCTCCTGTAGTGAGGCATCCCCTGTCCCTACAGAGGTGGATGGACCAATTGGGCTCTCTGCAATGAGGCATCCTCTGTCCCTGCAGAGGTGGAGGGGCTGATTGGGCTCTATGCAATGAGGCATCCTCTGTCCCTGCAGAGGTGGAGGGGCTGATTGGGCTCTCTGTAATGAGGCATCCTCTGTCCCTGCAGAGGTGGGGTGGCTGATAGGGCTCCTGTAGTGAGGCATCCTCTGCCCTGCAGAGGTGGAGGGACCAATTGGACTCTCTGTAATGAGGCATCATCTGTCCCTGCAGAGGTGGAAGGGCTGATTGGGATCTCTGTAATGAGGCATCCTCTGTCCCTGCAGAGGTGGAAGGGCTGATTGGGCTCTCTGTAATGAGGCATACTCTGTCCCTGCAGAGGTGGAGGGAGTGATTGGGCTCCTGTAATGAGGCATCCTCTGTCCCTGCAGAGGTGGAGGGACCAATTGGGCTCTCTGTATTGGGGCATCCTCTGTCCCTTCAGAGGTGGGGGGAGTGATTGGGCTCCTGTAATGAGACATCCTCTGTCCCTGCAGAGGTGGGGGGAGTGATTGGGCTCCTGTAATGAGGAATCCTCTGTCCCTGCAGAGGTGGAGGGGCTGATTGGGCTCCTGTAATGAGGCATCATCTGTCCCTGCAGAGGTGAGGGGGTGATTGGGCTCCTGTAATGAGGCATCCTCTGTCCCTGCAGAGGTGGAGGGACCGATTGGGCTCTCTGTAATGAGGCATCCTCTGTCCCTGCAGAGGTGGAGGGGCTGATTGGGCTCTCTGCAATGAGGCATCCTCTGTCCCTGCAGAGGTGAAGGGGCTGATTGAGATCTCTGTAATGAGGCATCCTCTGTCCCTGCAGAGGTGAAGGGACTGATTGGGCTTCTGTAATGAGGCATCTTCTGTCCCTGTAGAAGTTTAGGGGCCTATTGGGCTCTCTGTAATGAGGCATCCTCTGTCCCTGCAGAGGTGGAAGGGCTGATTGGGCTCTCTGTAATGAGGCATCTTCCGTCCCTGCAGAGGTGGAGGGGCTGATTGGGCTCTCTGCAATGAGGCATCCTCTGTCCCTGCAGAGGTGGGGGGGCTGATTGGGCTCTCTGCAATGAGGCATCCTCTGTCCCTGCAGAGGTGGAGGTACTGATTGGGCTCTCTGCAATGAGGAATCCTCTGTCCCTGCAGAGGTGGAGGGGCTGATTGGGCTCTCTGTAATGAGGCATCCTCTGTCCCTGCAGAGGTGGAGGGGCTGATTGAGCTCTCTGTAATGAGGCATCCTCTGTCCCTGCAGAGGTGCAGGGACTGATTGGGCTCCTGTAATGAGGCATCTTCTGTCCCTGTAGAGGTGGAGGGGGTGATTGGGCTCTCTGTAATGAGGCATCCTCTGTCCCTGCAGAGGTGGAGGGGCTGATTGAGCTCTCTGTAATGAGGCATCCTCTGTCCCTGCAGAGGTGGAGGGGCTGTTTGGGCTCCTGTAATGAGGCATCCTCTGTCCCTGCAGAGGTGGACGGGCTGATTGGGCTCCTGTAGTGAGGCATCCCCTGTCCCTACAGAGGTGGATGGACCAATTGGGCTCTCTGCAATGAGGCATCCTCTGTCCCTGCAGAGGTGGAGGGGCTGATTGGGCTCTATGCAATGAGGCATCCTCTGTCCCTGCAGAGGTGGAGGGGCTGATTGGGCTCTCTGTAATGAGGCATCCTCTGTCCCTGCAGAGGTGGGGTGGCTGATAGGGCTCCTGTAGTGAGGCATCCTCTGCCCTGCAGAGGTGGAGGGACCAATTGGACTCTCTGTAATGAGGCATCATCTGTCCCTGCAGAGGTGGAAGGGCTGATTGGGATCTCTGTAATGAGGCATCCTCTGTCCCTGCAGAGGTGGAAGGGCTGATTGGGCTCTCTGTAATGAGGCATACTCTGTCCCTGCAGAGGTGGAGGGAGTGATTGGGCTCCTGTAATGAGGCATCCTCTGTCCCTGCAGAGGTGGAGGGACCAATTGGGCTCTCTGTATTGGGGCATCCTCTGTCCCTTCAGAGGTGGGGGGAGTGATTGGGCTCCTGTAATGAGACATCCTCTGTCCCTGCAGAGGTGGGGGGAGTGATTGGGCTCCTGTAATGAGGAATCCTCTGTCCCTGCAGAGGTGGAGGGGCTGATTGGGCTCCTGTAATGAGGCATCATCTGTCCCTGCAGAGGTGAGGGGGTGATTGGGCTCCTGTAATGAGGCATCCTCTGTCCCTGCAGAGGTGGAGGGACCAATTGGGCTCTCTGCAAGGTGGCATCCTCTGTCCCTGCAGAGGTGGAGGGACCGATTGGGCTCTCTGTAATGAGGCATCCTCTGTCCCTGCAGAGGTGGGGGGAGTGATTGGGCTCCTGTAATGAGGAATCCTCTGTCCCTGCAGAGGTGGAGGGGCTGATTGGGCTCCTGTAATGAGGCATCATCTGTCCCTGCAGAGGTGAGGGGGTGATTGGGCTCCTGTAATGAGGCATCCTCTGTCCCTGCAGAGGTGGAGGGACCGATTGGGCTCTCTGTAATGAGGCATCCTCTGTCCCTGCAGAGGTGGAGGGGATGATTGGGCTCTCTGCAATGAGGCATCCTCTGTCCCTGCAGAGGTGAAGGGGCTGATTGAGATCTCTGTAATGAGGCATCCTCTGTCCCTGCAGAGGTGAAGGGACTGATTGGGCTTCTGTAATGAGGCATCTTCTGTCCCTGTAGAAGTTTAGGGGCCTATTGGGCTCTCTGTAATGAGGCATCCTCTGTCCCTGCAGAGGTGGAAGGGCTGATTGGGCTCTCTGTAATGAGGCATCTTCCGTCCCTGCAGAGGTGGAGGGGCTGATTGGGCTCTCTGCAATGAGGCATCCTCTGTCCCTGCAGAGGTGGGGGGGCTGATTGGGCTCTCTGCAATGAGGCATCCTCTGTCCCTGCAGAGGTGGAGGTACTGATTGGGCTCTCTGCAATGAGGAATCCTCTGTCCCTGCAGAGGTGGAGGGGCTGATTGGGCTCTCTGTAATGAGGCATCCTCTGTCCCTGCAGAGGTGGAGGGGCTGATTGAGCTCTCTGTAATGAGGCATCCTCTGTCCCTGCAGAGGTGCAGGGACTGATTGGGCTCCTGTAATGAGGCATCTTCTGTCCCTGTAGAGGTGGAGGGGGTGATTGGGCTCTCTGTAATGAGGCATCCTCTGTCCCACGAGGTGGAGGGGCTGATTGAGCTCTCTGTAATGAGGCATCCTCTGTCCCTGCAGAGGTGGAGGGGCTGTTTGGGCTCCTGTAATGAGGCATCCTCTGTCCCTGCAGAGGTGGACGGGCTGATTGGGCTCCTGTAGTGAGGCATCCCCTGTCCCTACAGAGGTGGATGGACCAATTGGGCTCTCTGCAATGAGGCATCCTCTGTCCCTGCAGAGGTGGAGGGGCTGATTGGGCTCTATGCAATGAGGCATCCTCTGTCCCTGCAGAGGTGGAGGGGCTGATTGGGATCTCTGTAATGAGGCATCCTCTGTCCCTGCAGAGGTGGGGTGGCTGATAGGGCTCCTGTAGTGAGGCATCCTCTGCCCTGCAGAGGTGGAGGGACCAATTGGACTCTCTGTAATGAGGCATCATCTGTCCCTGCAGAGGTGGAAGGGCTGATTGGGATCTCTGTAATGAGGCATCCTCTGTCCCTGCAGAGGTGGAAGGGCTGATTGGGCTCTCTGTAATGAGGCATACTCTGTCCCTGCAGAGGTGGAGGGAGTGATTGGGCTCCTGTAATGAGGCATCCTCTGTCCCTGCAGAGGTGGAGGGACCAATTGGGCTCTCTGTATTGGGGCATCCTCTGTCCCTTCAGAGGTGGGGGGAGTGATTGGGCTCCTGTAATGAGACATCCTCTGTCCCTGCAGAGGTGGGGGGAGTGATTGGGCTCCTGTAATGAGGAATCCTCTGTCCCTGCAGAGGTGGAGGGGCTGATTGGGCTCCTGTAATGAGGCATCATCTGTCCCTGCAGAGGTGAGGGGGTGATTGGGCTCCTGTAATGAGGCATCCTCTGTCCCTGCAGAGGTGGAGGGACCAATTGGGCTCTCTGCAAGGTGGCATCCTCTGTCCCTGCAGAGGTGGAGGGACCGATTGGGCTCTCTGTAATGAGGCATCCTCTGTCCCTGCAGAGGTGGAGGGGCTGATTGGGCTCTCTGCAATGAGGCATCCTCTGTCCCTGCAGAGGTGAAGGGGCTGATTGAGATCTCTGTAATGAGGCATCCTCTGTCCCTGCAGAGGTGAAGGGACTGATTGGGCTTCTGTAATGAGGCATCTTCTGTCCCTGTAGAAGTTTAGGGGCCTATTGGGCTCTCTGTAATGAGGCATCCTCTGTCCCTGCAGAGGTGGAAGGGCTGATTGGGCTCTCTGTAATGAGGCATCTTCCGTCCCTGCAGAGGTGGAGGGGCTGATTGGGCTCTCTGCAATGAGGCATCCTCTGTCCCTGCAGAGGTGGAGGTACTGATTGGGCTCTCTGCAATGAGGCATCCTCTGTCCCTGCAGAGGTGGAGCGGCTGATTGGGCTCTCTGTAATGAGGCATCCTCTGTCCCTGCAGAGGTGGAGGGGCTGATTGAGCTCTCTGTAATGAGGCATCCTCTGTCCCTGCAGAGGTGCAGGGACTGATTGGGCTCCTGTAATGAGGCATCTTCTGTCCCTGCAGAGGTGGAGGGGCTGATTGTGCTCGCTGTAATGAGGCATCCTCTGTCCCTGCAGAGGTGGAGGGAGTGACTGGGCTCCTGTAATGAGGCATCTTCTGTCCCTGCAGAGGTGGAGCGGCTGATTGAGCTCTCTGTAATGAGGCATCCTCTGTCCCTGCAGAGGTGGAGGGACTGATTGGGTCCTGTAATGAGGCATCTTCTGTCCCTCTAGAAGTTTAGGGGCCTATTGGGCTCTCTGTAATGAGGCATCATCTGTCCCTGCAGAGGTGGAGGGACTGATTGAGCTCTCTGTAATGAGGCATCCTCTGTCCCTGCAGAGGTGGAGGGAGTGACTGGGCTCCTGTAATGAGGCATCTTCTGTCCCTGCAGAGATGGAGGGACCAATTGGGCTCTCTGCAATGAGGCATCCTCTGTCCCTGCAGAGGTGGAGGGGCTGATTGAGCTCTCTGTAATGAGGCATCCTCTGTCCCTGCAGAGGTGCAGGGACTGATTGGGCTCCTGTAATGAGGCATCTTCTGTCCCTGCAGAGGTGGAGGGGCTGATTGTGCTCGCTGTAATGAGGCATCCTCTGTCCCTGCAGAGGTGGAGGGAGTGACTGGGCTCCTGTAATGAGGCATCTTCTGTCCCTGCAGAGTTGGAGCGGCTGATTGAGCTCTCTGTAATGAGGCATCCTCTGTCCCTGCAGAGGTGGAGGGACTGATTGGGTCCTGTAATAAGGCATCTTCTGTCCCTCTAGAAGTTTAGGGGCCTATTGGGCTCTCTGTAATGAGGCATCATCTGTCCCTGCAGAGGTGGAGGGGCTGATTGAGCTCTCTGTAATGAGGCATCCTCTGTCCCTGCAGAGGTGGAGGGACTGATTGGGTCCTGTAATGAGGCATCTTCTGTCCCTCTAGAAGTTTAGGGGCCTATTGGGCTCTCTGTAATGAGGCATCCTCTGTCCCTGCAGAGGTGGAGGGACTGATTGAGCTCTCTGTAATGAGGCATCCTCTGTCCCTGCAGAGGTGGAGGGGCTGTTTGGGCTCCTGTAATGAGGCATCCTCTGTCCCTGCAGAGGTGGACGGGCTGATTGGGCTCCTGTAGTGAGGCATCCCCTGTCCCTACAGAGGTGGATGGACCAATTGGGCTCTCTGTAATGAGGCATCCTCTGTCCCTGCAGAGGTGGAGGGGCTGATTGGGCTCTATGCAATGAGGCATCCTCTGTCCCTGCAGAGGTGGAGGGGCTGATTGGGCTCTCTGTAATGAGGCATCCTCTGTCCCTGCAGAGGTGGGGTGGCTGATAGGGCTCCTATAGTGAGGCATCCTCTGTCCCTGCAGAGGTGGAGGGACCAATTGGGCTCTCTGTAATGAGGCATCATCTGTCCCTGCAGAGGTGGAAGGGCTGATTGGGCTCTCTGTAATGAGGCATCCTCTGTCCCTGCAGAGGTGGAAGGGCTGATTGGGCTCTCTGTAATGAGGCATCCTCTGTCCCTGCAGAGGTGGAGGGAGTGATTGGGCTCCTGTAATGAGGCATCCTCTGTCCCTGCAGAGGTGGAGGGACCAATTGGGCTCTCTGTATTGGGGCATCCTCTGTCCCTGCAGAGGTGGGGGGAGTGATTGGGCTCCTGTAATGAGGCATCCTCTGTCCCTGCAGAGGTGGGGGGAGTGATTGGGCTCCTGTAATGAGGAATCCTCTGTCCCTGCAGAGGTGGAGGGGCTGATTGGGCTCCTGTAATGAGGCATCATCTGTCCCTGCAGAGGTGGGGGTGGTGATTGGGCTCCTGTAAGGAGGCATCCTCTGTCCCTGCAGAGGTGGAGGGGCTGATTGAGCTCTCTGTAATGAGGCATCCTCTGTCCCTGCAGAGGTGGAAGGGCTGATTGGGCTCTCTGTAATGAGGCATCCTCTGTCCCTGCAGAGGTGGAGGGGCTGATTGGGCTCTCTGTAATGAGGCATTTCCTGTCCCTACAGAGGTGGAGGGACCAATTAGGCTCTCTGCAAGGTGGCATCCTCTGTCCCTGCAGAGGTGGAGGGACCGATTGGGCTCTCTGTAATGAGGCATCCTCTGTCCCTGCAGAGGTGGAGGGTCTGATTGGGCTCTCTGCAATGAGGCATCCTCTGTCCCTGCAGAGTTGAAGGGGGTGATTGAGATCTCTGTAATGAGGCATCCTCTGTCCCTGCAGAGGTGAAGGGACTGATTGGGCTCCTGTAATGAGGCATCTTCTGTCCCTGTAGAAGTTTAGGGGCCTATTGGGCTCTCTGTAATGAGGCATCCTCTGTCCCTGCAGAGGTGGAAGGGCTGATTGGGCTCTCTGTAATGAGGCATCTTCTGTCCCTGCAGAGGTGGAGGGGCTGATTGGGCTCTCTGCAATGAGGCATCCTCTGTCCCTGCAGAGGTGGGGGGGCTGATTGGGCTCTCTGCAATGAGGCATCCTCTGTCCCTGCAGAGGTGGAGGTACTGATTGGGCTCTCTGCAATGAGGAATCCTCTGTCCCTGCAGAGGTGGAGGGGCTGATTGGGCTCTCTGTAATGAGGCATCATCTGTCCCTGCAGAGGTGGAGGGGCTCATTGAGCTCTCTGTAATGAGGCATCCTCTGTCCCTGCAGAGGTGGAGGGACTGATTGGGCTCCTGTAATGAGGCATCTTCTGTCCCTGCAGAGGTGGAGGGACTGATTGGGCTCTCTGTAATGAGGCATCCTCTGTCCCTGCAGAGGTGGAGGGGCTGATTGAGCTCTCTGTAATGAGGCATCCTCTGTCACTGCAGAGGTGCAGGGACTGATTGGGCTCCTGTAATGAGGCATCTTCTGTCCCTGTAGAGGTTTATGGGCCTATTGGGCTCTCTGTAATGAGGCATCCTCTGTCCCTGCAGAGGTGGAGGGACTGATTGAGCTCTCTGCAATGAGGCATCCTCTGTCACTGTAGAGGTGGAGGGGCTGATTGGGCTCTCTGTAATGAGGCATCCTCTTTCCCTGCAGAGGTGGAGGGGCTGTTTGGGCTCCTGTAATGAGGCATCCCCGGTCCCTACAGAGGTGGAGGGACCAATTGGGCTCTCTGCAATGAGGCATCCTCTGTCCCTGCAGAGGTGAAGGGGCTGATTGAGATATCTGTAATGAGGCATCCTCTGTCCCTGCAGAGGTGCAGGGACTGGTTTGGCTCCTGTAATGAGGCATCTTATGTCCCTGTAGAAGTTTAGGGGCCTATTGGGCTCTCTGTAATGAGGCATCCTCTGTCCCTGCAGAGGTGGAAGGGCTGATTGGGCTCTCTGTAATGAGGCATCTTCTGTCCCTGCAGAGGTGGAGGGGCTGATTGGGCTCTCTGCAATGAGGCATCCTCTGTCCCTGCAGAGGTGGAGGGGCTGATTGGGCTCTCTGCAATGAGGCATCCTCTGTCCCTGCAGAGGTGGAGGGACTGATTGGGCTCTCTGCAATGAGACATCCTCTGTCCCTGCAGAGGTGGAGGGGATGATTGGGCTCTCTGTAATGAGGCATCCTCTGTCCCTGCAGAGGTGGAGGGGCTGATTGAGCTCTCTGTAATGAGGCATCCTCTGTCCCTGCAGAGGTGCAGGGACTGATTGGGCTCCTGTAATGAGGCATCTTCTGTCCCTGTAGAGGTTTAGGGGCCTATTGGGCTCTCTGTAATGAGGCATCCTCTGTCCCTGCAGAGGTGGAGGGACTGATTGAGCTGTCTGCAATGAGGCATCCTCTGTCACTGCAGAGGTGGAGGGGCTGATAGGGCTCTCTGCAATGAGGCATCCTCTGTCCCTGCAGAGGTGGAGGGACTGATTGGGCTCTCTGCAATGAGACATCCTCTGTCCCTGCAGAGGTGGAGGGGATGATTGGGCTCTCTGTAATGAGGCATCCTCTGTCCCTGCAGAGGTGGAGGGGCTGATTGAGCTCTCTATAATGAGGCATCCTCTGTCCCTGCAGAGGTGGAAGGGCTGATTGGGCTCTCTGTAATGAGGCATCCTCTGTCCCTGCAGAGGTGGAGGGGCTGATTGGGCTCTCTGTAATGAGGCATTCCCTGTCCCTACAGAGGTGGAGGGACCAATTGGGCTCTCTGTAATGAGGCATCCTCTGTCCCTGCAGAGATGGAGGGGCTGATTGGGCTCTCTGTAATGAGGCATTCCCTGTCCCTACAGAGGTGGAGGGACCGATTGGGCTCTCTGTAATGAGGCATCCTCTGTCCCTGCAGAGGTGGAGGGGCCGATTGGGCTCTCTGCAATGAAGCATCCTCTGTCCCTGCAGAGGTGAAGGGGCTGATTGAGATCTCTGTAATGAGGCATCCTATGTCCCTGAAGAGGTGAAGGGACTGATTGGGCTCCTGTAATGAGGCATCTTCTGTCCCTGTAGAAGTTTAGGGGCCTATTGGGATCTCTGTAATGAGGCATCCTCTGTCCCTGAAGAGGTGGAAGGGCTGATTGGGCTCTCTGTAATGAGGCATCTTCTGTCCCTGCAGAGGTGGAGGGGCTGATTGGTCTCTCTGCAATGAGGCATCCTCTGTCCCTGCAGAGGTGGAGGGGCTGATTGGGCTCTCTGCAATGAGGCATCCTCTGTCCCTGCAGAGGTGGAGGTACTGATTGGGCTCTCTGCAATGAGGAATCCTCTGTCCCTGCAGAGGTGGAGGGGCTGATTGGGCTCTCTGTAATGAGGCATCCTCTGTCCCTGCAGAGGGGGAGGGGCTGATTGAGCTCTCTGTAATGAGGCATCCTCTGTCCCTGCAGAGGTGGAGGGGCTGTTTGGGCTCCTGTAATGAGGCATCCTCTGTCCCTGCAGAGGTGGACGGGCTGATTGGGCTCCTGTAGTGAGGCATCCCCTGTCCCTACAGAGGTGGATGGACCAATTGGGCTCTCTGCAATGAGGCATCCTCTGTCCCTGCAGAGGTGGAGGGGCTGATTGGGCTCTATGCAATGAGGCATCCTCTGTCCCTGCAGAGATGGAGGGGCTGATTGGGCTCTCTGTAATGAGGCATCCTCTGTCCCTGCAGAGGTGGGGTGGCTGATAGGGCTCCTGTAGTGAGGCATCCTCTGTCCCTGCAGAGGTGGAGGGACCAATTGGGCTCTCTGTAATGAGGCATCATCTGTCCCTGCAGAGGTGGAAGGGCTGATTGGGATCTCTGTAATGAGGCATCCTCTGTCCCTGCAGAGGTGGAAGGGCTGATTGGGCTCTCTGTAATGAGGCATACTCTCTCCCTGCAGAGGTGGAGGGAGTGATTGGGCTCCTGTAATGAGGCATCCTCTGTCCCTGCAGAGGTGGAGTGACCAATTGGGCTCTCTGTATTGGGGCATCCTCTGTCCCTTCAGAGGTGGGGGGAGTGATTGGGCTCCCGTAATGAGACATCCTCTGTCCCTGCAGAGGTGGGGGGAGTGATTGGGCTCCTGTAATGAGGAATCCTCTGTCCCTGCAGAGGTGGAGGGGCTGATTGGGCTCCTGTAATGAGGCATCATCTGTCCCTGCAGAGGTGAGGGGGTGATTGGGCTCCTGTAATGAGGCATCCTCTGTCCCTGCAGAGGTGGCGGGGATGATTGGGCTCTCTGTAATGAGGCATTCCCTGTCCCTACAGAGGTGGAGGGACCAATTGGGCTCTCTGCAAGGTGGCATCCTCTGTCCCTGCAGAGGTGGAGGGACCGATTGGGCTCTCTGTAATGAGGCATCCTCTGTCCCTGCAGAGGTGGAGGGGCTGATTGGGCTCTCTGCAATGAGGCATCCTCTGTCCCTGCAGAGGTGAAGGGGCTGATTGAGATCTCTGTAATGAGGCATCCTCTGTCCCTGCAGAGGTGAAGGGACTGATTGGGCTTCTGTAATGAGGCATCTTCTGTCCCTGTAGAAGTTTAGGGGCCTATTGGGCTCTCTGTAATGAGGCATCCTCTGTCCCTGCAGAGGTGGAAGGGCTGATTGGGCTCTCTGTAATGAGGCATCATCCGTCCCTGCAGAGGTGGAGGGGCTGATTGGGCTCTCTGCAATGAGGCATCCTCTGTCCCTGCAGAGGTGGAGGGGCTGATTGGGCTCTCTGTAATGAGGCATCCTCTGTCCCTGCAGAGGTGGAGGGGCTGATTGAGCTCTCTGTAATGAGGCATCCTCTGTCCCTGCAGAGGTGCAGGAACTGATTGGGCTCCTGTAATGAGGCATCTTCTGTCCCTGTAGAGGTGGAGGGGCTGATTGGGCTCTCTGTAATGAGGCATCCTCTGTCCCTGCAGAGGTGGAGGGGCTGATTGAGCTCTCTGTAATGAGGCATCCTCTGTCCCTGCAGAGGTGGAGGGGCTGTTTGGGCTCCTGTAATGAGGCATCCTCTGTCCCTGCAGAGGTGGACGGGCTGATTGGGCTCCTGTAGTGAGGCATCCCCTGTCCCTACAGAGGTGGATGGACCAATTGGGCTCTCTGCAATGAGGCATCCTCTGTCCCTGCAGAGGTGGAGGGGCTGATTGGGCTCTATGCAATGAGGCAAATTCTGTCCCTGCAGAGGTGGAGGGGCTGATTGGGCTCTCTGTAATGAGGCATCCTCTGTCCCTGCAGAGGTGGGGTGGCTGATAGGGCTCCTGCAATGAGGCATCCTCTGTCCCTGCAGAGGTGGAGGGGCTGATTGGGCTCTGTGCAATGAGGCATCCTCTGTCCCTGCAGAGGTGGAGGGGCTGATTGGGCTCTCTGTAATGAGGCATCCTCTGTCCCTGCAGAGGTGGAGGGGCTGATATGGCTCCTGTAGTGAGGCATCCTCTGTCCCTGCAGAGGTGGAGGGACCAATTGGGCTCTCTGTAATTAGGCATCATCTGTCCCTGCAGAGGTGGAAGGGCTGATTGGGCTCTCTGTAATGAGGCATCCTCTGTCCCTGCAGAGGTGGAAGGGCTGATTGGGCTCTCTGTAATGAGGCATCCTCTGTCCCTGCAGAGGTGGAGGGGCTGATTGAGCTCTCTGTAATGAGGCATCCTCTGTCCCTGCAGAGGTGGAGGGACTGATTGGGCTCCTGTAATGAGGCATCTTCTGTCCCTGCAGAGGTGGAGGGACTGATTGGGCTCTCTGTAATGAGGCATCCTCTGTCCCTGCAGAGGTGGAGGGGCTGATTGAGCTCTCTGTAATGAGGCATCCTCTGTCCCTGCAGAGGTGGAGGGACTGATTGGGCTCCTGTAATGAGGCATCTTCTGTCCCTGCAGAGGTGGAGGGACTGATTGGGCTCTCTGTAATGAGGCATCCTCTGTCCCTGCAGAGGTGGAGGGGCTGATTGGGCTCTCTGTAATGAGGCATCCTCTGTCACTGCAGAGGTGCAGGGACTGATTGGGCTCCTGTAATGAGGCATCTTCTGTCCCTGTAGAGGTTTATGGGCCTATTGGGCTCTCTGTAATGAGGCATCCTCTGTCCCTGCAGAGGTGGAGGGACTGATTGAGCTCTCTGCAATGAGGCATCCTCTGTCACTGTAGAGGTGGAGGGGCTGATTGGGCTCTCTGTAATGAGGCATCCTCTGTCCCTGCAGAGGTGGAGGGGCTGTTTGGGCTCCTGTAATGAGGCATCCCCGGTCCCTACAGAGGTGGAGGGACCAATTGGGCTCTCTGCAATGAGGCATCCTCTGTCCCTGCAGAGGTGGAAGGGCTGATTGAGCTCTCTGTAATGAGGCATCCTCTGTCCCTGCAGAGGTGGAGGGACTGATTGGGCTCCTGTAATGAGGCATTTTCTGTCCCTCTAGAAGTTTAGGGGCCTATTGGGCTCTCTGTAATGAGGCATCCTCTGTCCCTGCAGAGGTGGAGGGACTGATTGAGCTCTCTATAATGAGGCATCCTCTGTCCCTGCAGAGGTGGAGGGGCTGTTTGGGCTCCTGTAATGAGGCATCCTCTGTCCCTGCAGTGGTGGACGGGCTTATTGGGCTCCTGTAGTGAGGCATCCCGTGTCCCTACAGAGGTGGATGGACCAATTGGGCTCTCTGCAATGAGGCATCCTCTGTCCCTGCAGAGGGGGAGGGGCTGATTGGGCTCTGTGCAATGAGGCATCCTCTGTCCCTGCAGAGGTGGACGGGCTGATTGGGCTCCTGTAGTGAGGCATCCCCTGTCCCTACAGAGGTGGATGGACCAATTGGGCTCTCTGCAATGAGGCATCCTCTGTCCCTGCAGAGGTGGAGGGGCTGATTGGGCTCTGTGCAATGAGGCATCCTCTGTCCCTGCAGAGGTGGAGGGGCTGATTGGGCTCTCTGTAATGAGGCATCCTCTGTCCCTGCAGAGGTGGAAGGGCTGATTGGGCTCTCTGTAATGAGGCATCCTCTGTCCCTGCAGAGGTGGAGGGAGTGATTGGGCTCCTGTAATGAGGCATCCTCTGTCCCTGCAGAGGTGGAGGGACCAATTGGGCTCTCTGTATTGAGGCATCCTCTGTCCCTGCAGAGGTGGTGGTGTGATTGGGCTCCTGTAATGAGGCATCCTGTGTCCCTGCAGAGGTGGGGGGAGTGATTGGGCTCCTGTAATGAGGCATCCTCTGTCCCTGCAGAGGTGGAGGGGCTGATTGAACTCTCTGCAATGAGGCATCCTCTGTCCCTGCAGAGGTGGAAGGGCTGATTGGGCTCCTGTAATGAGGCATCCTCTGTCCCTGCAGAGGTGGAGAGACCGATTGGGCTCTCTGTAATGAGGCATCCTCTGTCCCTGCAGAGGTGGGGGGAGTGATTGGGCTCCTGTAATGAGGCATCCTCTGTCCCTGCAGAGGTGGAGGGGCTGATTGAGCTCTCTGTAAAGAGGCATCCTCTGTCCCTGCAGAGGTGGAAGGGCTGATTGGGCTCTCTGTAATGAGGCATCCTCTGTCCCTGCAGAGGTGGAGGGGCTGATTGGGCTCTCTGTAATGAGGCATTCCCTGTCCCTACAGAGGTGGAGGGACCAATTGGGCTCTCTGTAATGAGGCATCCTCTGTCCCTGCAGAGATGGAGGGGCTGATTGGGCTCTCTGTAATGAGGCATTCCCTGTCCCTACAGAGGTGGAGGGACCGATTGGGCTCTCTGTAATGAGGCATCCTCTGTCCCTGCAGAGGTGGAGGGGCCGATTGGGCTCTCTGCAATGAAGCATCCTCTGTCCCTGCAGAGGTGAAGGGGCTGATTGAGATCTCTGTAATGAGGCATCCTATGTCCCTGAAGAGGTGAAGGGACTGATTGGGCTCCTGTAATGAGGCATCTTCTGTCCCTGTAGAAGTTTAGGGGCCTATTGGGCTCTCTGTAATGAGGCATCCTCTGTCCCTGAAGAGGTGGAAGGGCTGATTGGGCTCTCTGTAATGAGGCATCTTCTGTCCCTGCAGAGGTGGAGGGGCTGATTGGTCTCTCTGCAATGAGGCATCCTCTGTCCCTGCAGAGGTGGAGGGGCTGATTGGGCTCTCTGCAATGAGGCATCCTCTGTCCCTGCAGAGGTGGAGGTACTGATTGGGCTCTCTGCAATGAGGAATCCTCTGTCCCTGCAGAGGTGGAGGGGCTGATTGGGCTCTCTGTAATGAGGCATCCTCTGTCCCTGCAGAGGGGGAGGGGCTGATTGAGCTCTCTGTAATGAGGCATCCTCTGTCCCTGCAGAGGTGCAGGGACTGATTGGGCTCCTGTAATGAGGCATCTTCTGTCCCTGTAGAGGTGGAGGGGCTGATTGGGCTCTCTGTAATGAGGCATCCTCTGTCCCTGCAGAGGTGGAGGGGCTGATTGAGCTCTCTGTAATGAGGCATCCTCTGTCCCTGCAGAGGTGGAGGGGCTGTTTGGGCTCCTGTAATGAGGCATCCTCTGTCCCTGCAGAGGTGGACGGGCTGATTGGGCTCCTGTAGTGAGGCATCCCCTGTCCCTACAGAGGTGGATGGACCAATTGGGCTCTCTGCAATGAGGCATCCTCTGTCCCTGCAGAGGTGGAGGGGCTGATTGGGCTCTATGCAATGAGGCATCCTCTGTCCCTGCAGAGGTGGAGGGGCTGATTGGGCTCTCTGTAATGAGGCATCCTCTGTCCCTGCAGAGGTGGGGTGGCTGATAGGGCTCCTGTAGTGAGGCATCCTCTGTCCCTGCAGAGGTGGAGGGACCAATTGGGCTCTCTGTAATGAGGCATCATCTGTCCCTGCAGAGGTGGAAGGGCTGATTGGGATCTCTGTAATGAGGCATCCTCTGTCCCTGCAGAGGTGGAAGGGCTGATTGGGCTCTCTATAATGAGGCATACTCTCTCCCTGCAGAGGTGGAGGGAGTGATTGGGCTCCTGTAATGAGGCATCCTCTGTCCCTGCAGAGGTGGAGTGACCAATTGGGCTCTCTGTATTGGGGCATCCTCTGTCCCTTCAGAGGTGGGGGGAGTGATTGGGCTCCCGTAATGAGACATCCTCTGTCCCTGCAGAGGTGGGGGGAGTGATTGGGCTCCTGTAATGAGGAATCCTCTGTCCCTGCAGAGGTGGAGGGGCTGATTGGGCTCCTGTAATGAGGCATCATCTGTCCCTGCAGAGGTGAGGGGGTGATTGGGCTCCTGTAATGAGGCATCCTCTGTCCCTGCAGAGGTGGCGGGGCTGATTGGGCTCTCTGTAATGAGGCATTCCCTGTCCCTACAGAGGTGGAGGGACCAATTGGGCTCTCTGCAAGGTGGCATCCTCTGTCCCTGCAGAGGTGGAGGGACCGATTGGGCTCTCTGTAATGAGGCATCCTCTGTCCCTGCAGAGGTGGAGGGGCTGATTGGGCTCTCTGCAATGAGGCATCCTCTGTCCCTGCAGAGGTGAAGGGGCTGATTGAGATCTCTGTAATGAGGCATCCTCTGTCCCTGCAGAGGTGAAGGGACTGATTGGGCTTCTGTAATGAGGCATCTTCTGTCCCTGTAGAAGTTTAGGGGCCTATTGGGCTCTCTGTAATGAGGCATCCTCTGTCCCTGCAGAGGTGGAAGGGCTGATTGGGCTCTCTGTAATGAGGCATCTTCCGTCCCTGCAGAGGTGGAGGGGCTGATTGGGCTCTCTGCAATGAGGCATCCTCTGTCCCTGCAGAGGTGGAGGGGCTGATTGGGCTCTCTGTAATGAGGCATCCTCTGTCCCTGCAGAGGTGGAGGGGCTGATTGAGCTCTCTGTAATGAGGCATCCTCTGTCCCTGCAGAGGTGCAGGAACTGATTGGGCTCCTGTAATGAGGCATCTTCTGTCCCTGTAGAGGTGGAGGGGCTGATTGGGCTCTCTGTAATGAGGCATCCTCTGTCCCTGCAGAGGTGGAGGGGCTGATTGAGCTCTCTGTAATGAGGCATCCTCTGTCCCTGCAGAGGTGGAGGGGCTGTTTGGGCTCCTGTAATGAGGCATCCTCTGTCCCTGCAGAGGTGGACGGGCTGATTGGGCTCCTGTAGTGAGGCATCCCCTGTCCCTACAGAGGTGGATGGACCAATTGGGCTCTCTGCAATGAGGCATCCTCTGTCCCTGCAGAGGTGGAGGGGCTGATTGGGCTCTATGCAATGAGGCAAATTCTGTCCCTGCAGAGGTGGAGGGGCTGATTGGGCTCTCTGTAATGAGGCATCCTCTGTCCCTGCAGAGGTGGGGTGGCTGATAGGGCTCCTGTAGTGAGGCATCCTCTGTCCCTGCAGAGGTGGAGGGACCAATTGGGCTCTCTGTAATGAGGCATCATCTGTCCCTGCAGAGGTGGAAGGGCTGATTGGGATCTCTGTAATGAGGCATCCTCTGTCCCTGCAGAGGTGGAAGGGCTGATTGGGCTCTCTGTAATGAGGCATACTCTGTCCCTGCAGAGGTGGAGGGAGTGATTGGGCTCCTGTAATGAGGCATCCTCTGTCCCTGCAGAGGTGGAGGGACCAATTGGGCTCCTGTATTGGGGCATCCTCTGTCCCTTCAGAGGTGGGGGGAGTGATTGGGCTCCTGTAATGAGGAATCCTCTGTCCCTGCAGAGGTGGAGGGGCTGATTGGGCTCCTGTAATGAGGCATCAACTGTCCCTGCAGAGGTGAGGGGGTGATTGGGCTCCTGTAATGAGGCATCCTCTGTCCCTGCAGAGGTGGCGGGGCTGATTGGGCTCTCTGTAATGAGGCATTCCCTGTCCCTACAGAGGTGGAGGGACCAATTAGGCTCTCTGCAAGGTGGCATCCTCTGTCCTTGCAGAGGTGGAGGGACCGATTGGGCTCTCTGTAATGAGGCATCCTCTGTCCCTGCAGAGGTGGAGGGGCTGATTGGGCTCTCTGCAATGAGGCATCCTCTGTCCCTGCAGAGGTGAAGGGGCTGATTGAGATCTCTGTAATGAGGCATCCTCTGTCCCTGCAGAGGTGAAGGGACTGATTGGGCTTCTGTAATGAGGCATCTTCTGTCCCTGTAGAAGTTTAGGGGCCTATTGGGCTCTCTGTAATGAGGCATCCTCTGTCCCTGCAGAGGTGGAAGGGCTGATTGGGCTCTCTGTAATGAGGCATCTTCCGTCCCTGCAGAGGTGGAGGGGCTGATTGGGCTCTCTGCAATGAGGCATCCTCTGTCCCTGCAGAGGTGGGGGGGATGATTGGGCTCTCTGCAATGAGGCATCCTCTGTCCCTGCAGAGGTGGAGGTACTGATTGGGCTCTCTGCAATGAGGCATCCTCTGTCCCTGCAGAGGTGGAGCGGCTGATTGGGCTCTCTGTAATGAGGCATCCTCTGTCCCTGCAGAGGTGGAGGGGCTGATTGAGCTCTCTGTAATGAGGCATCCTCTGTCCCTGCAGAGGTGCAGGGACTGATTGGGCTCCTGTAATGAGGCATCCTCTGTCCCTGCAGAGGTGGAGGGGCTGATTGTGTTCGCTGTAATGAGGCATCCTCTGTCCCTGCAGAGGTGGAGGGAGTGACTGGGCTCCTGTAATGAGGCATCTTCTGTCCCTGCAGAGGTGGAGCGGCTGATTGAGCTCTCTGTAATGAGGCATCCTCTGTCCCTGCAGAGGTGGAGGGACTGATTGGGTCCTGTAATGAGGCATCTTCTGTCCCTCTAGAAGTTTAGGGGCCTATTGGGCTCTCTGTAATGAGGCATCATCTGTCCCTGCAGAGGTGGAGGGACTGATTGAGCTCTCTGTAATGAGGCATCCTCTGTCCCTGCAGAGGTGGAAGGGCTGATTGGGCTCTCTGTAATGAGGCATCCTCTGTCCCTGCAGAGGTGGAGGGGCTGATTGAGCTCTCTGTAATGAGGCATCCTCTGTCCCTGCAGAGGTGGAGGGACTGATTGGGCTCCTGTAATGAGGCATCTTCTGTCCCTGCAGAGGTGGAGGGACTGATTGGGCTCTCTGTAATGAGGCATCCTCTGTCCCTGCAGAGGTGGAGGGGCTGATTGAGCTCTCTGTAATGAGGCATCCTCTGTCCCTGCAGAGGTGGAGGGACTGATTGGGCTCCTGTAATGAGGCATCTTCTGTCCCTGCAGAGGTGGAGGGACTGATTGGGCTCTCTGTAATGAGGCATCCTCTGTCCCTGCAGAGGTGGAGGGGCTGATTGGGCTCTCTGTAATGAGGCATCCTCTGTCACTGCAGAGGTGCAGGGACTGATTGGGCTCCTGTAATGAGGCATCTTCTGTCCCTGTAGAGGTTTATGGGCCTATTGGGCTCTCTGTAATGAGGCATCCTCTGTCCCTGCAGAGGTGGAGGGACTGATTGAGCTCTCTGCAATGAGGCATCCTCTGTCACTGTAGAGGTGGAGGGGCTGATTGGGCTCTCTGTAATGAGGCATCCTCTGTCCCTGCAGAGGTGGAGGGGCTGTTTGGGCTCCTGTAATGAGGCATCCCCGGTCCCTACAGAGGTGGAGGGACCAATTGGGCTCTCTGCAATGAGGCATCCTCTGTCCCTGCAGAGGTGGAAGGGCTGATTGAGCTCTCTGTAATGAGGCATCCTCTGTCCCTGCAGAGGTGGAGGGACTGATTGGGCTCCTGTAATGAGGCATTTTCTGTCCCTCTAGAAGTTTAGGGGCCTATTGGGCTCTCTGTAATGAGGCATCCTCTGTCCCTGCAGAGGTGGAGGGACTGATTGAGCTCTCTATAATGAGGCATCCTCTGTCCCTGCAGAGGTGGAGGGGCTGTTTGGGCTCCTGTAATGAGGCATCCTCTGTCCCTGCAGTGGTGGACGGGCTTATTGGGCTCCTGTAGTGAGGCATCCCGTGTCCCTACAGAGGTGGATGGACCAATTGGGCTCTCTGCAATGAGGCATCCTCTGTCCCTGCAGAGGGGGAGGGGCTGATTGGGCTCTGTGCAATGAGGCATCCTCTGTCCCTGCAGAGGTGGACGGGCTGATTGGGCTCCTGTAGTGAGGCATCCCCTGTCCCTACAGAGGTGGATGGACCAATTGGGCTCTCTGCAATGAGGCATCCTCTGTCCCTGCAGAGGTGGAGGGGCTGATTGGGCTCTGTGCAATGAGGCATCCTCTGTCCCTGCAGAGGTGGAGGGGCTGATTGGGCTCTCTGTAATGAGGCATCCTCTGTCCCTGCAGAGGTGGAAGGGCTGATTGGGCTCTCTGTAATGAGGCATCCTCTGTCCCTGCAGAGGTGGAGGGAGTGATTGGGCTCCTGTAATGAGGCATCCTCTGTCCCTGCAGAGGTGGAGGGACCAATTGGGCTCTCTGTATTGAGGCATCCTCTGTCCCTGCAGAGGTGGTGGTGTGATTGGGCTCCTGTAATGAGGTATCCTGTGTCCCTGCAGAGGTGGGGGGAGTGATTGGGCTCCTGTAATGAGGCATCCTCTGTCCCTGCAGAGGTGGAGGGGCTGATTGAACTCTCTGCAATGAGGCATCCTCTGTCCCTGCAGAGGTGGAAGGGCTGATTGGGCTCCTGTAATGAGGCATCCTCTGTCCCTGCAGAGGTGGAGAGACCGATTGGGCTCTCTGTAATGAGGCATCCTCTGTCCCTGCAGAGGTGGGGGGAGTGATTGGGCTCCTGTAATGAGGCATCCTCTGTCCCTGCAGAGGTGGAGGGGCTGATTGAGCTCTCTGTAAAGAGGCATCCTCTGTCCCTGCAGAGGTGGAAGGGCTGATTGGGCTCTCTGTAATGAGGCATCCTCTGTCCCTGCAGAGGTGGAGGGGCTGATTGGGCTCTCTGTAATGAGGCATTCCCTGTCCCTACAGAGGTGGAGGGACCAATTGGGCTCTCTGTAATGAGGCATCCTCTGTCCCTGCAGAGATGGAGGGGCTGATTGGGCTCTCTGTAATGAGGCATTCCCTGTCCCTACAGAGGTGGAGGGACCGATTGGGCTCTCTGTAATGAGGCATCCTCTGTCCCTGCAGAGGTGGAGGGGCCGATTGGGCTCTCTGCAATGAAGCATCCTCTGTCCCTGCAGAGGTGAAGGGGCTGATTGAGATCTCTGTAATGAGGCATCCTATGTCCCTGAAGAGGTGAAGGGACTGATTGGGCTCCTGTAATGAGGCATCTTCTGTCCCTGTAGAAGTTTAGGGGCCTATTGGGCTCTCTGTAATGAGGCATCCTCTGTCCCTGAAGAGGTGGAAGGGCTGATTGGGCTCTCTGTAATGAGGCATCTTCTGTCCCTGCAGAGGTGGAGGGGCTGATTGGTCTCTCTGCAATGAGGCATCCTCTGTCCCTGCAGAGGTGGAGGGGCTGATTGGGCTCTCTGCAATGAGGCATCCTCTGTCCCTGCAGAGGTGGAGGTACTGATTGGGCTCTCTGCAATGAGGAATCCTCTGTCCCTGCAGAGGTGGAGGGGCTGATTGGGCTCTCTGTAATGAGGCATCCTCTGTCCCTGCAGAGGGGGAGGGGCTGATTGAGCTCTCTGTAATGAGGCATCCTCTGTCCCTGCAGAGGTGCAGGGACTGATTGGGCTCCTGTAATGAGGCATCTTCTGTCCCTGTAGAGGTGGAGGGGCTGATTGGGCTCTCTGTAATGAGGCATCCTCTGTCCCTGCAGAGGTGGAGGGGCTGATTGAGCTCTCTGTAATGAGGCATCCTCTGTCCCTGCAGAGGTGGAGGGGCTGTTTGGGCTCCTGTAATGAGGCATCCTCTGTCCCTGCAGAGGTGGACGGGCTGATTGGGCTCCTGTAGTGAGGCATCCCCTGTCCCTACAGAGGTGGATGGACCAATTGGGCTCTCTGCAATGAGGCATCCTCTGTCCCTGCAGAGGTGGAGGGGCTGATTGGGCTCTATGCAATGAGGCATCCTCTGTCCCTGCAGAGGTGGAGGGGCTGATTGGGCTCTCTGTAATGAGGCATCCTCTGTCCCTGCAGAGGTGGGGTGGCTGATAGGGCTCCTGTAGTGAGGCATCCTCTGTCCCTGCAGAGGTGGAGGGACCAATTGGGCTCTCTGTAATGAGGCATCATCTGTCCCTGCAGAGGTGGAAGGGCTGATTGGGATCTCTGTAATGAGGCATCCTCTGTCCCTGCAGAGGTGGAAGGGCTGATTGGGCTCTCTATAATGAGGCATACTCTCTCCCTGCAGAGGTGGAGGGAGTGATTGGGCTCCTGTAATGAGGCATCCTCTGTCCCTGCAGAGGTGGAGTGACCAATTGGGCTCTCTGTATTGGGGCATCCTCTGTCCCTTCAGAGGTGGGGGGAGTGATTGGGCTCCCGTAATGAGACATCCTCTGTCCCTGCAGAGGTGGGGGGAGTGATTGGGCTCCTGTAATGAGGAATCCTCTGTCCCTGCAGAGGTGGAGGGGCTGATTGGGCTCCTGTAATGAGGCATCATCTGTCCCTGCAGAGGTGAGGGGGTGATTGGGCTCCTGTAATGAGGCATCCTCTGTCCCTGCAGAGGTGGCGGGGCTGATTGGGCTCTCTGTAATGAGGCATTCCCTGTCCCTACAGAGGTGGAGGGACCAATTGGGCTCTCTGCAAGGTGGCATCCTCTGTCCCTGCAGAGGTGGAGGGACCGATTGGGCTCTCTGTAATGAGGCATCCTCTGTCCCTGCAGAGGTGGAGGGGCTGATTGGGCTCTCTGCAATGAGGCATCCTCTGTCCCTGCAGAGGTGAAGGGGCTGATTGAGATCTCTGTAATGAGGCATCCTCTGTCCCTGCAGAGGTGAAGGGACTGATTGGGCTTCTGTAATGAGGCATCTTCTGTCCCTGTAGAAGTTTAGGGGCCTATTGGGCTCTCTGTAATGAGGCATCCTCTGTCCCTGCAGAGGTGGAAGGGCTGATTGGGCTCTCTGTAATGAGGCATCTTCCGTCCCTGCAGAGGTGGAGGGGCTGATTGGGCTCTCTGCAATGAGGCATCCTCTGTCCCTGCAGAGGTGGAGGGGCTGATTGGGCTCTCTGTAATGAGGCATCCTCTGTCCCTGCAGAGGTGGAGGGGCTGATTGAGCTCTCTGTAATGAGGCATCCTCTGTCCCTGCAGAGGTGCAGGAACTGATTGGGCTCCTGTAATGAGGCATCTTCTGTCCCTGTAGAGGTGGAGGGGCTGATTGGGCTCTCTGTAATGAGGCATCCTCTGTCCCTGCAGAGGTGGAGGGGCTGATTGAGCTCTCTGTAATGAGGCATCCTCTGTCCCTGCAGAGGTGGAGGGGCTGTTTGGGCTCCTGTAATGAGGCATCCTCTGTCCCTGCAGAGGTGGACGGGCTGATTGGGCTCCTGTAGTGAGGCATCCCCTGTCCCTACAGAGGTGGATGGACCAATTGGGCTCTCTGCAATGAGGCATCCTCTGTCCCTGCAGAGGTGGAGGGGCTGATTGGGCTCTATGCAATGAGGCAAATTCTGTCCCTGCAGAGGTGGAGGGGCTGATTGGGCTCTCTGTAATGAGGCATCCTCTGTCCCTGCAGAGGTGGGGTGGCTGATAGGGCTCCTGTAGTGAGGCATCCTCTGTCCCTGCAGAGGTGGAGGGACCAATTGGGCTCTCTGTAATGAGGCATCATCTGTCCCTGCAGAGGTGGAAGGGCTGATTGGGATCTCTGTAATGAGGCATCCTCTGTCCCTGCAGAGGTGGAAGGGCTGATTGGGCTCTCTGTAATGAGGCATACTCTGTCCCTGCAGAGGTGGAGGGAGTGATTGGGCTCCTGTAATGAGGCATCCTCTGTCCCTGCAGAGGTGGAGGGACCAATTGGGCTCCTGTATTGGGGCATCCTCTGTCCCTTCAGAGGTGGGGGGAGTGATTGGGCTCCTGTAATGAGGAATCCTCTGTCCCTGCAGAGGTGGAGGGGCTGATTGGGCTCCTGTAATGAGGCATCAACTGTCCCTGCAGAGGTGAGGGGGTGATTGGGCTCCTGTAATGAGGCATCCTCTGTCCCTGCAGAGGTGGCGGGGCTGATTGGGCTCTCTGTAATGAGGCATTCCCTGTCCCTACAGAGGTGGAGGGACCAATTAGGCTCTCTGCAAGGTGGCATCCTCTGTCCTTGCAGAGGTGGAGGGACCGATTGGGCTCTCTGTAATGAGGCATCCTCTGTCCCTGCAGAGGTGGAGGGGCTGATTGGGCTCTCTGCAATGAGGCATCCTCTGTCCCTGCAGAGGTGAAGGGGCTGATTGAGATCTCTGTAATGAGGCATCCTCTGTCCCTGCAGAGGTGAAGGGACTGATTGGGCTTCTGTAATGAGGCATCTTCTGTCCCTGTAGAAGTTTAGGGGCCTATTGGGCTCTCTGTAATGAGGCATCCTCTGTCCCTGCAGAGGTGGAAGGGCTGATTGGGCTCTCTGTAATGAGGCATCTTCCGTCCCTGCAGAGGTGGAGGGGCTGATTGGGCTCTCTGCAATGAGGCATCCTCTGTCCCTGCAGAGGTGGGGGGGATGATTGGGCTCTCTGCAATGAGGCATCCTCTGTCCCTGCAGAGGTGGAGGTACTGATTGGGCTCTCTGCAATGAGGCATCCTCTGTCCCTGCAGAGGTGGAGCGGCTGATTGGGCTCTCTGTAATGAGGCATCCTCTGTCCCTGCAGAGGTGGAGGGGCTGATTGAGCTCTCTGTAATGAGGCATCCTCTGTCCCTGCAGAGGTGCAGGGACTGATTGGGCTCCTGTAATGAGGCATCCTCTGTCCCTGCAGAGGTGGAGGGGCTGATTGTGTTCGCTGTAATGAGGCATCCTCTGTCCCTGCAGAGGTGGAGGGAGTGACTGGGCTCCTGTAATGAGGCATCTTCTGTCCCTGCAGAGGTGGAGCGGCTGATTGAGCTCTCTGTAATGAGGCATCCTCTGTCCCTGCAGAGGTGGAGGGACTGATTGGGTCCTGTAATGAGGCATCTTCTGTCCCTCTAGAAGTTTAGGGGCCTATTGGGCTCTCTGTAATGAGGCATCATCTGTCCCTGCAGAGGTGGAGGGACTGATTGAGCTCTCTGTAATGAGGCATCCTCTGTCCCTGCAGAGGTGGAGGGAGTGACTGGGCTCCTGTAATGAGGCATCTTCTGTCCCTGCAGAGATGGAGGGACCAATTGGGCTCTCTGCAATGAGGCATCCTCTGTCCCTGCAGAGGTGGAGGGTCTGATTGAGCTCTCTGTAATGAGGCATCCTCTGTCCCTGCAGAGGTGCAGGGACTGATTGGGCTCCTGTAATGAGGCATCTTCTGTCCCTGCAGAGGTGGAGGGGCTGATTGTGCTCGCTGTAATGAGGCATCCTCTGTCCCTGCAGAGGTGGAGGGAGTGACTGGGCTCCTGTAATGAGGCATCTTCTGTCCCTGCAGAGGTGGAGCGGCTGATTGAGCTCTCTGTAATGAGGCATCCTCTGTCCCTGCAGAGGTGGAGGGACTGATTGGGTCCTGTAATGAGGCATCTTCTGTCCCTCTAGAAGTTTAGGGGCCTATTGGGCTCTCTGTAATGAGGCATCATCTGTCCCTGCAGAGGTGGAGGGGCTGATTGAGCTCTCTGTAATGAGGCATCCTCTGTCCCTGCAGAGGTGGAGGGACTGATTGGGTCCTGTAATGAGGCATCTTCTGTCCCTCTAGAAGTTTAGGGGCCTATTGGGCTCTCTGTAATGAGGCATCCTCTGTCCCTGCAGAGGTGGAGGGGCTGTTTGGGCTCCTGTAATGAGGCATCCTCTGTCCCTGCATAGGTGGACGGGCTGATTAGGCTCCTGTAGTGAGGCATCCCCTGTCCCTACAGAGGTGGATGGACCAATTGGGCTCTCTGCAATGAGGCATCCTCTGTCCCTGCAGAGGTGGAGGGGCTGATTGGGCTCTATGCAATGAGGCATCCTCTGTCCCTGCAGAGGTGGAGGGGCTGATTGGGCTCTCTGTAATGAGGCATCCTCTGTCCCTGCAGAGGTGGGGTGGCTGATAGGGCTCCTATAGTGAGGCATCCTCTGTCCCTGCAGAGGTGGAGGGACCAATTGGGCTCTCTGTAATGAGGCATCATCTGTCCCTGCAGAGGTGGAAGGGCTGATTGGGCTCTCTGTAATGAGGCATCCTCTGTCCCTGCAGAGGTGGAAGGGCTGATTGGGCTCTCTGTAATGAGGCATCCTCTGTCCCTGCAGAGGTGGAGGGAGTGATTGGGCTCCTGTAATGAGGCATCCTCTGTCCCTGCAGAGGTGGAGGGACCAATTGGGCTCTCTGTGTTGGGGCATCCTCTGTCCCTGCAGAGGTGGGGGGAGTGATTGGGCTCCTGTAATGAGGCATCCTCTGTCCCTGCAGAGGTGGGGGGAGTGATTGGGCTCCTGTAATGAGGAATCCTCTGTCCCTGCAGAGGTGGAGGGGCTGATTGGGCTCCTGTAATGAGGCATCATCTGTCCCTGCAGAGGTGGGGGGGGGGTGATTGGGCTCCTGTAAGGAAGCATCCTCTGTCCCTGCAGAGGTGGAGGGGCTGATTGAGCTCTCTGTAATGAGGCATCCTCTGTCCCTGCAGAGGTGGAAGGGCTGATTGGGCTCTCTGTAATGAGGCATCCTCTATCCCTGCAGAGGTGGAGGGGCTGATTGGGCTCTCTGTAATGAGGCATTCCCTGTCCCTACAGAGGTGGAGGGACCAATTAGGCTCTCTGCAAGGTGGCATCCTCTGTCCCTGCAGAGGTGGAGGGACCGATTGGGCTCTCTGTAATGAGGCATCCTCTGTCCCTGCAGAGGTGGAGGGTCTGAATGGGCTCTCTGCAATGAGGCATCCTCTGTCCCTGCAGAGGTGAAGGGGCTGATTGAGATCTCTGTAATGAGGCATCCTCTGTCCCTGCAGAGGTGAAGGGACTGATTGGGCTCCTGTAATGAGGCATCTTCTGTCCCTGTAGAAGTTTAGGGGCCTATTGGGCTCTCTGTAATGAGGCATCCTCTGTCCCTGCAGAGGTGGAAGGGCTGATTGGGCTCTCTGTAATGAGGCATCTTCTGTCCCTGCAGAGGTGGAGGGGCTGATTGGGCTCTCTGCAATGAGGCATCCTCTGTCCCTGCAGAGGTGGGGGGGCTGATTGGGCTCTCTGCAATGAGGCATCCTCTGTCCCTGCAGAGGTGGAGGTACTGATTGGGCTCTCTGCAATGAGGAATCCTCTGTCCCTGCAGAGGTGGAGGGGCTGATTGGGCTCTCTGTAATGAGGCATCCTCTGTCCCTGCAGAGGTGGAGGGGCTCATTGAGCTCTCTGTAATGAGGCATCCTCTGTCCCTGCAGAGGTGCAGGGACTGATTGGGCTCCTGTAATGAGGCATCTTCTGTCCCTGCAGAGGTGGAGGGGCTGATTGGGGAGGGGCTGATTGAGCTCTCTGTAATGAGGCATCCTCTGTCCCTGCAGAGGTGGAGGGAGTGATTGGGTCCTGTAATGAGGCATCTTCTGTCCCTCTAGAAGTTTAGGGGCCTATTGGGCTCTCTGTAATGAGGCATTCCCTGTCCCTACAGAGGTGGAGGGACCAATTGGGCTCTCTGTAATGAGGCATCCTCTGTCCCTGCAGAGGTGGAGGGGCTGATTGGGCTCTCTGTAATGAGGCATTCCCTGTCCCTACAGAAGTGGAGGGACCGATTGGGCTCTCTGTAATGAGGCATCCTCTGTCCCTGCAGAGGTGGAGGGGCCGATTGGGCTCTCTGCAATGAGGCATCCTCTGTCCCTGCAGAGGTGAAGGGGCTGATTGAGATCTCTGTAATGAGGCATCCTATGTCCCTGAAGAGGTGAAGGGACTGATTGGGCTCCTGTAATGAGGCATCTTCTGTCCCTGTAGAAGTTTAGGGGCCTATTGGGCTCTCTGTAATGAGGCATCCTCTGTCCCTGAAGAGGTGGAAGGGCTGATTGGGCTCTCTGTAATGAGGCATCTTCTGTCCCTGCAGAGGTGGAGGGGCTGATTGGGCTCTCTGCAATGAGGCATCCTCTGTCCCTGCAGAGGTGGAGGTACTGATTGGGCTCTCTGCAATGAGGAATCCTCTGTCCCTGCAGAGGTGGAGGGGCTGATTGGGCTTTCTGTAATGAGGCATCCTCTGTCCCTGCAGAGGTGGAGGGGCTGATTGAGCTCTCTGTAATGAGGCATCCTCTGTCCCTGCAGAGGTGCAGGGACTGATTGGGCTCCTGTAATGAGGCATCTTCTGTCCCTGCAGAGGTGGAGGGGCTGATTGGGCTCTCTGTAATGAGGCATCCTCTGTCCCTGCAGAGGTGGAAGTGCTGATTGAGCTCTCTGTAATGAGGCATCCTCTGTCCCTGCAGAGGTGGAGGGACTGATTGGGTCCTGTAATGAGGCATCTTCTGTCCCTCTAGAAGTTTAGGGGCCTATTGGGCTCTCTGTAATGAGGCATCCTCTGTCCCTGCAGAGGTTGAGGGACTGATTGAGCTCTCTGTAATGAGGCATCCTCTGTCCCTGCAGAGGTGGAGGGGCTGTTTGGGCTCCTGTAATGAGGCATCCTCTGTCCCTGCAGAGGTGGACGGGCTGATTGGGCTCCTGTAGTGAGGCATCCCCTGTCCGTACAGAGGTGGATGGACCAATTGGGCTCTCTGCAATGAGGCATCCTCTGTCCCTGCAGAGGTGGAGGGGCTGATTGGGCTCTATGCAATGAGGCATCCTCTGTCCCTGCAGAGGTGGAGGGGCTGATTGGGCTCTCTGTAATGAGGCATCCTCTGTCCCTGCAGAGGTGGGGTGGCTGATAGGGCTCCTGTAGTGAGGCATCCTCTGTCCCTGCAGAGGTGGAGGGACCAATTGGGCTCTCTGTAATGAGGCATCATCTGTCACTGCAGAGGTGGAAGGGCTGATTGGGCTCTCTGTAATGAGGCATCCTCTGTCCCTGCAGAGGTGGAAGGGCTGATTGGGCTCTCTGTAATGAGGCATCCTCTGTCCCTGCAGAGGTGGAGGGAGTGATTGGGCTCCTGTAATGAGGCATCCTCTGTCCCTGCAGATGTGGAGGGACCAATTGGGCTCTCTGTATTGGGGCATCCTCTGTCCCTGCAGAGGTGGGGGGAGTGATTGGGCTCCTGTAATGAGGCATCCTCTGTCCCTGCAGAGGTGGGGGGAGTGATTGGGCTCCTGTAATGAGGAATCCTCTGTCCCTGCAGAGGTGGAGGGGCTGATTGGGCTCTCTGTAATGAGGCATCCTCTGTCCCTGCAGAGGTGGAGGGACTGATTGGGCTCTCTGTAATGAGGCATTCCCTGTCCCTACAGAGGTGGAGGGACCAATTGGGCTCTGTGCAAGGTGGCATCCTCTGTCCCTGCAGAGGTGGAGGGACCGATTGGGCTCTCTATAATGAGGCATCCTCTGTCCCTGCAGAGGTGGAGGGGCTGATTGGGCTCTCTGCAATGAGGCATCCTCTGTCCTTGCAGAGGTGAAGGGGCTGATTGAGATCTCTGTAATGAGGCATCCTCTGTCCCTGCAGAGGTGAAGGGACTGATTGGGCTCCTGTAATGAGGCATCTTCTGTCCCTGTAGAAGTTTAGGGGCCTATTGGGCTCTCTGTAATGAGGCATCCTCTGTCCCGCAAGAGGTGGAAGGGCTGATTGGGCTATCTGTAATGAGGCATCTTCTGTCCCTGCAGAGGTGGAGGGGCTGATTGGGCTCTCTGCAATGAGGCATCCTCTGTCCCTGCAGAGGTGGGGGGGCTGATTGGGCTCTCTGCAATGAGGCATCCTCTGTCCCTGCAGAGGTGGAGGTACTGATTGGGCTCTCTGCAATGAGGCATCCTCTGTCCCTGCAGAGGTGGAGCGGCTGATTGGGCTCTCTGTAATGAGGCATCCTCTGTCCCTGCAGAGGTGGAGGGGCTGATTGAGTTCTCTGTAATGAGGCATCCTCTGTCCCTGCAGAGGTGCAGGGACTGATTGGGCTCCTGTAATGAGGCATCCTCTGTCCCTGCAGAGCTGGAGGGAGTGACTGGGCTCCTGTAATGAGGCATCTTCTGTCCCTGCAGAGGTGGAGCGGCTGATTGAGCTCTCTGTAATGAGGCATCCTCTGTCCCTGCAGAGGTGGAGGGGCTGATTGGGCTCCTGTAATGAGGCAGCATCTGTCCCTGCAGAGGTGGGGGGGTGATTGGGCTCCTGTAATGAGGCATCCTCTGTCCCTGCAGAGGTGGAGGGGCTGATTGAGCTCTCTGTAATGAGGCATCCTCTGTCCCTGCAGAGGTGGAAGGGCTGATTGGGCTCTCTGTAATGAGGCATCCTCTGTCCCTGCAGAGGTGGAGGGACTGATTGGGCTCTCTGTAATGAGGCATTCCCTGTCCCTACAGAGGTGAAGGGACTGATTGGGCTCCTGTAATGAGGCATCTTCTGTCCCTGTAGAAGTTTAGTGGCCTATTGGGCTCTCTGTAATGAGGCATCCTCTGTCCCGCAAGAGGTGGAAGGGCTGATTGGGCTATCTGTAATGAGGCATCTTCTGTCCCTGCAGAGGTGGAGGGGCTGATTGGGCTCTCTGCAATGAGGCATCCTCTGTCCCTGCAGAGGTGGGGGGGCTGATTGGGCTCTCTGCAATGAGGCATCCTCTGTCCCTGCAGAGGTGGAGGTACTGATTGGGCTCTCTGCAATGAGGCATCCTCTGTCCCTGCAGAGGTGGAGCGGCTGATTGGGCTCTCTGTAATGAGGCATCCTCTGTCCCTGCAGAGGTGGAGGGGCTGATTGAGTTCTCTGTAATGAGGCATCCTCTGTCCCTGCAGAGGTGCAGGGACTGATTGGGCTCCTGTAATGAGGCATCCTCTGTCCCTGCAGAGCTGGAGGGAGTGACTGGGCTCCTGTAATGAGGCATCTTCTGTCCCTGCAGAGGTGGAGCGGCTGATTGAGCTCTCTGTAATGAGGCATCCTCTGTCCCTGCAGAGGTGGAGGGGCTGATTGGGCTCCTGTAATGAGGCAGCATCTGTCCCTGCAGAGGTGGGGGGGTGATTGGGCTCCTGTAATGAGGCATCCTCTGTCCCTGCAGAGGTGGAGGGGCTGATTGAGCTCTCTGTAATGAGGCATCCTCTGTCCCTGCAGAGGTGGAAGGGCTGATTGGGCTCTCTGTAATGAGGCATCCTCTGTCCCTGCAGAGGTGGAGGGACTGATTGGGCTCTCTGTAATGAGGCATTCCCTGTCCCTACAGAGGTGGAGGGACCAATTGGGCTCTCTGCAAGGTGGCATCATCTGTCCCTGCAGAGGTGGAGGGACCGATTGGGCTCTCTGTAATGAGGCATCCTCTGTCCCTGCAGAGGTGGAGGGGCTGATTGGGCTCTCTGCAATGAGGCATCCTCTGTCCCTGCAGAGGTGAAGGGGCTGATTGAGATCTCTGTAATGAGGCATCCTCTGTCCCTGCAGAGGTGAAGGGACTGATTGGGCTCCTGTAATGAGGCATCTTCTGTCCCTGTAGAAGTTTAGGGGCCTATTGGGCTCTCTGTAATGAGGCATCCTCTGTCCCTGCAGAGGTGGAAGGGCTGATTGGGCTCTCTGTAATGAGGCATCTTCTGTCCCTGCAGAGGTGGAGGGGCTGATTGGGCTCTCTGCAATGAGGCATCCTCTGTCCCTGCAGAGGTGGGGGGGCTGATTGGGCTCTCTGCAATGAGGCATCCTCTGTCCCTGCAGAGGTGGAGGTACTGATTGGGCTCTCTGCAATGAGGCATCCTCTGTCCCTGCAGAGGTGGAGCGGCTGATTGGGCTCTCTGTAATGAGGCATCCTCTGTCCCTGCAGAGGTGGAGGGGCTGATTGAGCTCTCTGTAATGAGGCATCCTCTGTCCCTGCAGAGGTGCAGGGACTGATTGGGCTCCTGTAATGAGGCATCTTCTGTCCCTGCAGAGGTGGAGGGGCTGATTGGGCTCGCTGTAATGAGGCATCCTCTGTCCCTGCAGAGGTGGAGGGAGTGACTGGGCTCCTATAATGAGGCATCTTCTGTCCCTGCAGAGGTGGAGGGGCTGATTGGGCTCTCTGTAATGAAGCATTCCCTGTCCCTACAGAAGTGGAGGGACCGATTGGGCTCTCTGTAATGAAGCATCCTCTGTCCCTGCAGAGGTGGAGGGGCCGATTGGGCTCTCTGCAATGAGGCATCCTCTGTCCCTGCAGCGGTGAAGGGACTGATTGGGCTCCTGTAATGAGGCATCTTCTGTCCCCGTAGAAGTTTAGGGGCCTATTGGGCTCTCTGTAATGAGGCATCCTCTGTCCCTGCAGAGGTGGAAGGGCTGATTGTGCTCTCTGTAATGAGGCATCTTCTGTCCCTGCAGAGGTGGAGGGGCTGATTGGGCTCTCTGCAATGAGGCATCCACTGTCCCTGCAGAGGTGGAGGGGCTGATTGGGCTCTCTGCAATGAGGCATCCTCTGTCCCTGCAGAGGTGGAGGTACTGATTGGGCTCTCTGCAATGAGGAATCCTCTGTCCCTGCAGAGGTGGAGGGGCTGATTGGGCTCTCTGTAATGAGGCATCCTCTGTCCCTGCAGAGGTGGAGGGGCCGATTGAGCTCTCTGTAATGAGGCATCCTCTGTCCCTGCAGAGTTGCAGGGACTGATTGGGCTCCTGTAATGAGGCATCTTCTGTCCCTGCAGAGGTGGAGGGGCTGATTGGGCTCTCTGTAATGAGGCATCCTCTGTCCCTGCAGAGGTGCAGGGACTGATTGGGCTCCTGTAATGAGGCATCTTCTGTCCCTGCAGAGGTGGAGGGGCTGATTGGGGAGGGGCTGATTGAGCTCTCTGTAATGAGGCATCCTCTGTCCCTGCAGAGGTGGAGGGACTGATTGGGTCCTGTAATGAGGCATCTTCTGTCCCTCTAGAAGTTTAGGGGCCTATTGGGCTCTCTGTAATGAGGCATTCCCTGTCCCTACAGAGGTGGAGGGACCAATTGGGCTCTCTGTAATGAGGCATCCTCTGTCCCTGCAGAGGTGGAGGGGCTGATTGGGCTCTCTGTAATGAGGCATTCCCTGTCCCTACAGAGGTGGAGGGACCGATTGGGCTCTCTGTAATGAGGCATCCTCTGTCCCTGCAGAGGTGGAGGGGCCGATTGGGCTCTCTGCAATGAGGCATCCTCTGTCCCTGCAGAGGTGAAGGGGCTGATTGAGATCTCTGTAATGAGGCATCCTATGTCCCTGAAGAGGTGAAGGGACTGATTGGGCTCCTGTAATGAGGCATCTTCTGTCCCTGTAGAAGTTTAGGGGCCTATTGGGCTCTCTGTAATGAGGCATCCTCTGTCCCTGAAGAGGTGGAAGGGCTGATTGTGCTCTCTGTAATGAGGCATCTTCTGTCCCTGCAGAGGTGGAGGGGCTGATTGGGCTCTCTGCAATGAGGCATCCTCTGTCCCTGCAGAGGTGGAGGTACTGATTGGGCTCTCTGCAATGAGGAATCCTCTGTCCCTGCAGAGGTGGAGGGGCTGATTGGGCTTTCTGTAATGAGGCATCCTCTGTCCCTGCAGAGGTGGAGGGGCTGATTGAGCTCTCTGTAATGAGGCATCCTCTGTCCCTGCAGAGGTGCAGGGACTGATTGGGCTCCTGTAATGAGGCATCTTCTGTCCCTGCAGAGGTGGAGGGGCTGATTGGGCTCTCTGTAATGAGGCATCCTCTGTCCCTGCAGAGGTGGAAGTGCTGATTGAGCTCTCTGTAATGAGGCATCCTCTGTCCCTGCAGAGGTGGAGGGACTGATTGGGTCCTGTAATGAGGCATCTTCTGTCCCTCTAGAAGTTTAGGGGCCTATTGGGCTCTCTGTAATGAGGCATCCTCTGTCCCTGCAGAGGTGGAGGGACTGATTGAGCTCTCTGTAATGAGGCATCCTCTGTCCCTGCAGAGGTGGAGGGGCTGTTTGGGCTCCTGTAATGAGGCATCCTCTGTCCCTGCAGAGGTGGACGGGCTGATTAGGCTCCTGTAGTGAGGCATCCCCTGTCCCTACAGAGGTGGATGGACCAATTGGGCTCTCTGCAATGAGGCATCCTCTGTCCCTGCAGAGGTGGAGGGGCTGATTGGGCTCTATGCAATGAGGCATCCTCTGTCCCTGCAGAGGTGGAGGGGCTGATTGGGCTCTCTGTAATGAGGCATCCTCTGTCCCTGCAGAGGTGGGGTGGCTGATAGGGCTCCTGTAGTGAGGCATCCTCTGTCCCTGCAGAGGTGGAGGGACTGATTGGGCTCTCTGTAATGAGGCATTCCCTGTCCCTACAGAGGTGGAGGGACCAATTGGGCTCTCTGCAAGGTGGCATCCTCTGTCCCTGCAGAGGTGGAGGGACCGATTGGGCTCTCTGTAATGAGGCATCCTCTGTCCCTGCAGAGGTGGAGGGGCTGATTGGGCTCTCTGCAATGAGGCATCCTCTGTCCCTGCAGAGGTGAAGGGGCTGATTGAGATCTCTGTAATGAGGCATCCTCTGTCCCTGCAGAGGTGAAGGGACTGATTGGGCTCCTGTAATGAGGCATCTTCTGTCCCTGTAGAAGTTTAGGGGCCTATTGGGCTCTCTGTAATGAGGCATCCTCTGTCCCTGCAGAGGTGGAAGGGCTGATTGGGCTCTCTGTAATGAGGCATCTTCTGTCCCTGCAGAGGTGGAGGGGCTGATTGGGCTCTCTGCAATGAGGCATCCTCTGTCCCTGCAGAGGTGGGGGGGCTGATTGGGCTCTCTGCAATGAGGCATCCTCTGTCCCTGCAGAGGTGGAGGTACTGATTGGGCTCTCTGCAATGAGGCATCCTCTGTCCCTGCAGAGGTGGAGCGGCTGATTGGGCTCTCTGTAATGAGGCATCCTCTGTCCCTGCAGAGGTGGAGGGGCTGATTGAGCTCTCTGTAATGAGGCATCCTCTGTCCCTGCAGAGGTGCAGGGACTGATTGGGCTCCTGTAATGAGGCATCTTCTGTCCCTGCAGAGGTGGAGGGGCTGATTGGGCTCGCTGTAATGAGGCATCCTCTGTCCCTGCAGAGGTGGAGGGAGTGACTGGGCTCCTATAATGAGGCATCTTCTGTCCCTGCAGAGGTGGAGGGGCTGATTGGGCTCTCTGTAATGAGGCATTCCCTGTCCCTACAGAGGTGGAGGGACCGATTGGGCTCTCTGTAATGAGGCATCCTCTGTCCCTGCAGAGGTGGAGGGGCCGATTGGGCTCTCTGCAATGAGGCATCCTCTGTCCCTGCAGCGGTGAAGGGGCTGATTGAGATCTCTGTAATGAGGCATCCTCTGTCCCTGCAGAGGTGAAGGGACTGATTGGGCTCCTGTAATGAGGCATCTTCTGTCCCTGTAGAAGTTTAGGGGCCTATTGGGCTCTCTGTAATGAGGCATCCTCTGTCCCTGCAGAGGTGGAAGGGCTGATTGTGCTCTCTGTAATGAGGCATCTTCTGTCCCTGCAGAGGTGGAGGGGCTGATTGGGCTCTCTGCAATGAGGCATCCACTGTCCCTGCAGAGGTGGAGGGGCTGATTGGGCTCTCTGCAATGAGGCATCCTCTGTCCCTGCAGAGGTGGAGGTACTGATTGGGCTCTCTGCAATGAGGAATCCTATGTCCCTGCAGAGGTGGAGGGGCTGATTGGGCTCTCTGTAATGAGGCATCCTCTGTCCCTGCAGAGGTGGAGGGGCTGATTGAGCTCTCTGTAATGAGGCATCCTCTGTCCCTGCAGAGGTGCAGGGACTGATTGGGCTCCTGTAATGAGGCATCTTCTGTCCCTGCAGAGGTGGAGGGGCTGATTGGGCTCTCTGTAATGAGGCATCCTCTGTCCCTGCAGAGGTGGGGGGGCTGATTGGGCTCTCTGCAATGAGGCGTCCTCTGTCCCTGCAGAGGTGGGGGGGCTGATTGGGCTCTCTGCAATGAGGCATCCTCTGTCCCTGCAGAGGTGGAGGTACTGATTGGGCTCTCTGCAATGAGGAATCCTCTGTCCCTGCAGAGGTGGAGGGGCTGATTGGGCTCTCTGTAATGAGGCATCCTCTGTCCCTGCAGAGGTGGAGGGGCTCATTGAGCTCTCTGTAATGAGGCATCCTCTGTCCCTGCAGAGGTGCAGCGACTGATTGGGCTCCTGTAATGAGGCATCCTCTGTCCCTGCAGAGGTGGAGGGACTGATTGAGCTCTCTGTAATGAGGCATCCTCTGTCCCTGCAGAGGTGGAGGGGCTGATTGGGCTCCTGTAGTGAGGCATCCCCTGTCCCTACAGAGGTGGATGGACCAATTGGGCTCTCTGCAATGAGGCATCCTCTGTCCCTGCAGAGGTGGAGGGGCTGATTGGGCTCTATGCAATGAGGCATCCTCTGTCCCTGCAGAGGTGGAGGGGCTGATTGGGCTCTCTGTAATGAGGCATCCTCTGTCCCTGCAGAGGTGGGGTGGCTGATAGGGCTCCTGTAGTGAGGCATCCTCTGTCCCTGCAGAGGTGGAGGGACCAATTGGGCTCTCTGTAATGAGGCATCATCTGTCCCTGCAGAGGTGGAAGGGCTGATTGGGCTCTCTGTAATGAGGCATCCTCTGTCCCTGCAGAGGTGGAAGGGCTGATTGGGCTCTCTGTATTGAGGCATCCTCTGTCCCTGCAGAGGTGGAGGGAGTGATTGGGCTCCTGTAATGAGGCATCCTCTGTCCCTGCAGAGGTGGAGGGACCAATTGGGCTCTCTGTATTGGGGCATCCTCTGTCCCTTCAGAGGTGGGGGGAGTGATTGGGCTCCTGTAATGAGACATCCTCTGTCCCTGCAGAGGTGGGGCGAGTGATTGGGCTCCTGTAATGAGGAATCCTCTGTCCCTGCAGAGGTGGAGGGGCTGATTGGGCTCCTGTAATGAGGCATCATCTGTCCCTGCAGAGGTGAGGGGGTGATTGGGCTCCTGTAATGAGGCATCCTCTGTCCCTGCAGAGGTGGCGGGGCTGATTGGGCTCTCTGTAATGAGGCATTCCCTGTCCCTACAGAGGTGGAGGGACCAATTGGGCTCTCTGCAAGGTGGCATCCTCTGTCCCTGCAGAGGTGGAGGGACCGATTGGGCTCTCTGTAATGAGGCATCCTCTGTCCCTGCAGAGGTGGAGGGGCTGATTGGGCTCTCTGCAATGAGGCATCCTCTGTCCCTGCAGAGGTGAAGGGGCTGATTGAGATCTCTGTAATGAGGCATCCTCTGTCCCTGCAGAGGTGAAGGGACTGATTGGGCTCCTGTAATGAGGCATCTTCTGTCCCTGTAGAAGTTTAGGGGCCTATTGGGCTCTCTGTAATGAGGCATCCTCTGTCCCTGCAGAGGTGGAGGGGCTGATTGGGCTCTCTGCAATGAGGCATTCTCTGTCCCTGCAGAGGTGGGGGGGCTGATTGGGCTCTCTGTAATGAGGCATCTTCCGTCCCTGCAGAGGTGGAGGGGCTGATTGGGCTCTCTGCAATGAGGCATTCTCTGTCCCTGCAGAGGTGGGGGGGCTGATTGGGCTCTCTGCAATGAGGCATCCTCTGTCCCTGCAGAGGTGGGGGGGCTGATTGGGCTCTCTGCAATGAGGCATCCTCTGTCCCTGCAGAGGTGGAGGTACTGATTGGGCTCTCTGCAATGAGGCATCCTCTGTCCCTGCAGAGGTGGAGCGGCTGATTGGGCTCTCTGTAATGAGGCATCCTCTGTCCCTGCAGAGGTGGAGGTACTGATTGGGCTCTCTGCAATGAGGCATCCTCTGTCCCTGCAGAGGTGGAGCGGCTGATTGGGCTCTCTGTAATGAGGCATCCTCTGTCCCTGCAGAGGTGGAGGGGCTGATTGAGCTCTCTGTAATGAGGCATCCTCTGTCCCTGCAGAGGTGCAGGGACTGATTGGGCTCCTGTAATGAGGCATCTTCTGTCCCTGCAGAGGTGGAGGGGCTGATTGTGCTCGCTGTAATGAGGCATCCTCTGTCCCTGCAGAGGTGGAGGGAGTGACTGGGCTCCTGTAATGAGGCATCTTCTGTCCCTGCAGAGGTGGAGCGGCTGATTGAGCTCTCTGTAATGAGGCATCCTCTGTCCCTGCAGAGGTGGAGGGACTGATTGGGTCCTGTAATGAGGCATCTTCTGTCCCTCTAGAAGTTTAGGGGCCTATTGGGCTCTCTGTAATGAGGCATCATCTGTCCCTGCAGAGGTGGAGGGACTGATTGAGCTCTCTGTAATGAGGCATCCTCTGTCCCTGCAGAGGTGGAGGGAGTGACTGGGCTCCTGTAATGAGGCATCTTCTGTCCCTGCAGAGGTGGAGCGGCTGATTGAGCTCTCTGTAATGAGGCATCCTCTGTCCCTGCAGAGGTGGAGGGACTGATTGGGTCCTGTAATGAGGCATCTTCTGTCCCTCTAGAAGTTTAGGGGCCTATTGGGCTCTCTGTAATGAGGCATCATCTGTCCCTGCAGAGGTGGAGGGACTGATTGAGCTCTCTGTAATGGGGCATCCTCTGTCCCTGCAGAGGTGGAGGGGCTGTTTGGGCTCCTGTAATGAGGCATCCTCTGTCCCTGCAGAGGTGGACGGGCTGATTGGGCTCCTGTAGTGAGCCATCCCCTGTCCCTACAGAGGTGGATGGACCAATTGGGCTCTCTGCAATGAGGCATCCTCTGTCCCTGCAGAGGTGGAGGGGCTGATTGGGCTCTATGCAATGAGGCATCCTCTGTCCCTGCAGAGGTGGAGGGGCTGATTGGGCTCTCTGTAATGAGGCATCCTCTGTCCCTGCAGAGGTGGGGTGGCTGATAGGGCTCCTGTAGTGAGGCATCCTCTGTCCCTGCAGAGGTGGAGGGACCAATTGGGCTCTCTGTAATTAGGCATCATCTGTCCCTGCAGAGGTGGAAGGGCTGATTGGGCTCTCTGTAATGAGGCATCCTCTGTCCCTGCAGAGGTGGAGGGAGTGATTGGGCTCCTGTAATGAGGCATCCTCTGTCCCTGCAGAGGTGGAGGGACCAATTGGACTCTCTGTATTGGGGCATCCTCTGTCCCTGCAGAGGTGGGGGGAGTGATTGGGCTCCTGTAATGAGGAATCCTCTGTCCCTGCAGAGGTTGAGGGGCTGATTGGGCTCCTGTAATGAGGCATCATCTGTCCCTGCAGAGGTGGGGGGGGTGATTGGGCTCCTGTAATGAGGCATCCTCTGTCCCTGCAGAGGTGGAGGGGCTGATTGAGCTCTCTGTAATGAGGCATCCTCTGTCCCTGCAGAGGTGGAAGGGCTGATTGGGCTCTCTGTAATGAGGCATCCTCTGTCCCTGCAGAGGTGGAGGGGCTGATTGGGCTCTCTGTAATGAGGCATTCCCTGTCCCTACAGAGGTGGAGGGACCAATTAGGCTCTCTGCAAGGTGGCATCCTCTGTCCCTGCAGAGGTGGAGGGACCGATTGGGCTCTCTGTAATGAGGCATCCTCTGTCCCTGCAGAGGTGGAGGGTCTGATTGGGCTCTCTGCAATGAGGCATCCTCTGTCCCTGCAGAGGTGAAGGGGCTGATTGAGATCTCTGTAATGAGGCATCCTCTGTCCCTGCAGAGGTGAAGGGACTGATTGGGCTCCTGTAATGAGGCATCTTCTGACCCTGTAGAAGTTTAGGGGCCTATTGGGCTCTCTGTAATGAGGCATCCTCTGTCCCTGCAGAGGTCGAAGGGCTGATTGGGCTCTCTGTAATGAGGCATCTTCTGTCCCTGCAGAGGTGGAGGGGCTGATTGGGCTCTCTGCAATGAGGCATCCTCTGTCCCTGCAGAGGTGGGGGGCTGATTGGGCTCCTGTAGTGAGGCATCCCCTGTCCCTACAGAGGTGGATGGACCAATTGGGCTCTCTGCAATGAGGCATCCTCTGTCCCTGCAGAGGTGGAGGGGCTGATTGGGCTCTGTGCAATGAGGCATCCTCTGTCCCTGCAGAGGTGGAGGGGCTGATTGGGCTCTCTGTAATGAGGCATCCTCTGTCCCTGCAGAGGTGGAGGGGCTGATATGGCTCCTGTAGTGAGGCATCCTCTGTCCCTGCAGAGTTGGAGGGACCAATTGGGCTCTCTGTAATTAGGCATCATCTGTCCCTGCAGAGGTGGAAGGGCTGATTGGGCTCTCTGTAATGAGGCATCCTCTGTCCCTGCAGAGGTGGAAGGGCTGATTGGGCTCTCTGTAATGAGGCATCCTCTGTCCCTGCAGAGGTGGAGGGAGTGATTGGGCTCCTGTAATGAGGCATCCTCTGTCCCTGCAGAGGTGGAGGGACCAATTGGGCTCTCTGTATTGAGGCATCCTCTGTCCCTGCAGAGGTGGTGGGGTGATTGGGCTCCTGTAATGAGGCATCCTCTGTCCCTGCAGAGGTGGGGGGAGTGAATCGGCTCCTGTAATGAGGCATCCTCTGTCCCTGCAGAGGTGGAGGGGCTGATTGAACTCTCTGCAATGAGGCAACCTCTGTCCCTGCAGAGGTGGAAGGGCTGATTGGGCTCCTGTAATGAGGCATCCTCTGTCCCTGCAGAGGTGGAGGGGCTGATTGGGCTCCTGTAACAAGGCATCATCTGTCCCTGCAGAGGTGGGGAGAGTGATTGGGCTTCTGTAATGAGGCATCCTCTGTCCCTGCAGAGGTGGAGGGGCTGATTGAGCTCTCTGTAATGAGGCATCCTCTGTCCCTGCAGAGGTGGAAGGGCTGATTGGGCTCTCTGTAATGAGGCATCCTCTGTCCCTGCAGAGGTGGAAGGGCTGATTGGGCTCTCTGTAATGAGGCATTCCCTCTCCCTACAGAGGTGGAGGGACCAATTGGGCTCTCTGCAAGGTGGCATCCTCTGTCCCTGCAGAGGTGGAGGGACCGATTGGGCTCTCTGTAATGAGGCATCCTCTGTTCCTGCAGAGGTGGAGGGGCTGATTGGGCTCTCTGCAATGAGGTATCCTCTGTCCATGCAGAGGTGGAGGGGCTGATTGGGCTCTCTTCAATGAGGCATCCTCTGTCCCTGCAGAGGTGAAGGGGCTGATTGAGATCTCTGTAATGAGGCATCCTCTGTCCCTGCAGAGGTGCAGGGCCTGATTGGGCTCCTGTAATGAGGCATCTTCTGTCCCTGTAGAAGTTTAGGGGCCTATTGGGCTCTCTGTAATGAGGCATCCTCTGTCCCTGCAGAGGTGGAAGGGCTGATTGGGCTCTCTGTAATGAGGCATCTTCTGTCCCTGCAGAGGTGGAGGGGCTGATTGGGCTCTCTGCAATGAGGCATCCTCTGTCCCTGCAGAGGTGGAGGGGGTGATTGGGCTCTCTGCAATGAGGCATCCTCTGTCCCTGCAGAGGTGGAGGGACTGATTTGGCTCTCTGCAATGAGACATCCTCTGTCCCTGCAGAGGTGGAGGGGATGATTGGGCTCTCTGTAATGAGGCATCCTCTGTCCCTGCAGAGGTGGAGGGGCTGATTGAGCTCTCTGTAATGAGGCATCCTCTGTCCCTGCAGAGGTGCAGGGACTGATTGGGCTCCTGTAATGAGGCATCTTCTGTCCCTGTAGAGGTTTAGGGGCCTATTGGGCTCTCTGTAATGAGGCATCCTCTGTCCCTGCAGAGGTGGAGGGACTGATGGAGCTCTCTGCAATGAGGCATCCTCTGTCACTGCAGAGGTGGAGGGGCTGGTAGGGCTCTCTGTAATGAGGCATCCTCTGTCCCTGCAGAGATGGAGGGGTTGTTTGGGCTCCTGAAATGAGGCATCCCCTGTCTCTACAGAGGTGGAGGGACCAATTGGGCTCTCTGCAATGAGGCATCCTCTGTCCCTGCAGAGGTGGAGGGGCTGATTGATCTCTCTGTAATGAGGCATCCTCTGTCCCTGCAGAGGTGGAGGGACTGATTGGGCTCCTGTAATGAGGCATCTTCTGTCCCTGTAGAAGTTTAGGGGCCTATTGGGCTCTCTGTAATGAGGCATCCTCTGTCCCTGCAGAGGTGGAGGGACTGATTGAGCTCTCTGTAATGAGGCATCCTCTGTCCCTGCAGAGGTGGAGGGGCTGTTTGGGTTCCTGTAATGAGGCATCCTCTGTCCCAGCAGAGGTGGACGGGCTGATTGGGCTCCTATAGTGAGGCATCCCCTGTCCCTACAGAGGTGGAGGGACCAATTAGGCTCTCTGCAATGAGGCATCCTCTGTCCCTGCAGAGGTGGAGGGGCTGATTGGGCTCTGTGCAATGAGGCATCCTCTGTCCCTGCAGAGGTGGACGGGCTGATTGGGCTCTCTGTAATGAGGCATCCTCTGTCCCTGCAGAGGTGGAGGGGCTGATAGGGCTCCTGTAGCGAGGCATCCTCTGTCCCTGCAGAGGTGGAGGGACCAATTGGGCTCTCTGTAATGAGGCATCATCTGTCCCTGCAGAGGTGGAAGGGTTGATTGGGCTCTCTGTAATGAGTAATCCTCTGTCCCATCAGAGGTGGAAAGGCTGATTGGGCTCTCTGTAATGAGGCATCCTCTGTCCCTGCAGAGGTGGAGGGGCTGATTGGGCTCTCTGCAATGAGGCATCCTCTGTCCCTGCAGAGGTGGAGGGACTGATTGGGCTCTCTGCAATGAGGCATCCTCTGTCCCTGCAGAGGTGGAGGGGCTGATTGGGCTCTCTGTAATGAGGCATCCCCTGTCCCTGCAGAGGTGGAGGGGCTGATTGAGCTCTCTGTAATGAGGCATCCTCTGTCCCTGCAGAGGTGCAGGGACTGATTGGGCTCCTGTAATGAGGCATCTTCTGTCCCTGTAGAGGTTTAGGGGCCTATTGGGCTCTCTGTAATGAGGCATCCTCTGTCCCTGCAGAGGTGGAGGGACTGATTGAGCTCTCTGCAATGAGGCATCCTCTGTCACTGCAGAGGTGGAGGGGCTGATCGGGCTCTCTGTAATGAGGCATCCTCTGTCCCTGCAGAGGTGGAAGGGCTGATTGGGCTCCTGTAATGAGGCATCCTCTGTCCCTGCAGAGGTGGAGGGGCTGATTGGGCTCCTGTAATGAGGCATCATCTGTCCCTGCAGAGGTGGGGGGAGTGATTGGGCTTCTGTAATGAGGCATCCTCTGTCCCTGCAGAGGTGGAGGGGCTGATTGAGCTCTCTGTAATGAGGCATCCTCTGTCCCTGCAGAGGTGGAAGGGCTGATTGGGCTCTCTGTAATGAGGCATCCTCTGTCCCTGCAGAGGTGGAGGGGCTGATTGGGCTCACTGTAATGAGGCATTCCCTCTCCCTACAGAGGTGGAGGGACCAATTGGGCTCTCTGCAAGGTGGCATCCTCTGTCCCTGCAGAGGTGGAGGGACCTATTGGGCTCTCTGTAATGAGGCATCCTCTGTCCCTTCAGAGGTGCAGGGGCTGATTGGGCTCTCTGCAATGAGGCATCCTCTGTCCATGCAGAGGTGGAGGGGCTGATTGGGCTCTCTGCAATGAGGCATCCTCTGTCCCTGCAGAGGTGAAGGGGCTGATTGAGATCTCTGTAATGAGGCTTCCTCTGTCCCTGCAGAGGTGCAGGGACTGATTGGGCTCCTGTAATGAGGCATCTTCTGTCCCTGTAGAGGTTTAGGGGCCTATTGGGCTCTCTGTAATGAGGCATCCTCTGTCCCTGCAGAGGTGGAAGGGCTGATTGGGCTCTCTGTAATGAGGCATCTTCTGTCCCTGCAGAGGTGGAGGGGCTGATTGGGCTCTCTGCAATGAGGCATCCTCTGTCCCTGCAGAGGTGGAGGGGCTGATTGGGCTCTCTGCAATGAGGCATTCTCTGTCCCTGCAGAGGTGGAGGGACTGATTGGGCTCTCTGCAATGAGACATCCTCTGTCCCTGCAGAGGTGGAGGGGATGATTGGGCTCTCTATAATGAGGCATCCTCTGTCCCTGCAGAGGTGGAGGGGCTGATTGAGCTCTCTGTAATGAGGCATCCTCTGTCCCTGCAGAGGTGCAGGGACTGATTGGGCTCCTGTAATGAGGCATCTTCTGTCCCTGTAGAGGTTTAGGGGCCTATTGGGCTCTCTGTAATGAGGCATCCTCTGTCCCTGCAGAGGTGGAGGGACTGATGGAGCTCTCTGCAATGAGGCATCCTCTGTCACTGCAGAGGTGGAGGGGCTGATAGGGCTCTCTGTAATGAGGCATCCTCTGTCCCTGCAGAGGTGGAGGGGCTGTCTGGGCTCCTGTAATGAGGCATCCCCTGTCCCTACAGAGGTGGAGGGACCAATTGGGCTCTCTGCAATGAGGCATCCTCTGTCCCTGCAGAGGTGGACGGGCTGATTGGGCTCTCTGTAATGAGGCATCCTCTGTCCCTGCAGAGGTGGAGGGGCTGATAGGGCTCCTGTAGCGAGGCATCCTCCGTCCCTGCAGAGGTGGAGGGACCAATTGGGCTCTCTGTAATGAGGCATCCTCTGTCCCTGCAGAGGTGGAAGGGCTGATTGGGCTCTCTGTAATGAGTAATCCTCTGTCCCATCAGAGGTGGAAGGGCTGATTGGGCTCTCTGTAATGAGGCATCCTCTGTCCCTACAGAGGTGGAGGGGCTGATTGGGCTCTCTGTAATGAGCCATACTCTGTCCCTGCAGAGGTGGAGGGAGTGATTGGGCTCCTGTAATGAGGCATCCTCCGTCCCTGCAGAGGTGGAGGGACCAATTGGGCTCTCTGTATTGAGGCATCCTCTGTCCCTGCAGAGGTGGAGGGGCTGATAGGGCTCCTGTAGTGAGGCATCCTCTGTCCCTGCAGAGGTGGAGGGACCAATTGGGCTCTCTGTAATGAGGCATCATCTGTCCCTGCAGAGGTGAAGGGGCTGATTGGGGTCTCTGTAATGAGGCATCCTCTGTCCCTGCAGAGGTGGAGGGAGTGATTGAGCTCCTGTAATGAGGCATCTTCTGTCCCTGCAGAGGTTTAGGGGCCTACTGGGCTCTCTGTAATGAGGCATCCTCTGTCCCTGCAGAGGTGGAGGGAGTGATTGGGCTCTCTGTAATGAGGCATCTTCTATCCCTGCAGAGGTGGAGGGACTGATTGGGCTCTCTGCAATGAGACATCCTCTGTCCCTGCAGAGGTGGAGGGGCTGATAGGGCTCCTGTAGTGAGGCATCTTCTGTCCCTGCAGAGGTTTAGGGGCCTATTGGGCTCTCTGTAATGAGGCATCCTCTGTCCCTGCAGAGGTGGAGGGGGTGATTGGGCTCCTGTAATGAGGCATCCCCTGTCCCTACAGAGGTGGAGTGCCTATTGGGTATCTGTAATGAGGCATCCTCTGTCCCTGCAGAGGTGGAGGGGCTGATTGGGCTCTCTGCAATGAGGCATCCTCTGTCCCTTCAGATGTGGAGGGAGTGATTGGGCTCCTGTAATGAGGCATCTTCTGTCCCTGCAGAGGCTTAGGGGCCTATTGGTCTCTCTGTAATGAGGCATCCTCTGTCCCTGCAGAGGTGGAGGGAGTGATTGGGCTCCTGTAATGAGGCATCCCCTGTCCCTACAGAGGTGGAGGGCCTATTGGGTATCTGTAATGAGGCATCCTCTGTCCCTGCAGAGGTGGAGGGGCTGATTGGGCTCTCTGCAATGAGGCATCCTCTGTCCCTTCAGATGTGGAGGGAGTGATTGGGCTCCTGTAATGAGGCATCTTCTGTCCCTGCAGAGGCTTAGGGGCCTATTGGTCTCTCTGTAATGAGGCATCCTCTGTCCCTGCAGAGGTGGAGGGAGTGATTGGGCTCCTGTAATGAGGCATCCCCTGTCCCTACAGAGGTGGAGGGCCTATTGGGTCTCTGTATTGAGGCATCCTCTGTCCCTGCAGAGGTGGAGGGGCTGATAGGGCTCCTCTAGTGAGGTATCCTCTGTCCCTGCAGAGGTGGAGGGACCAATTGGGCTCTCTGTAATGAGGCATCATCTGTCCCTGCAGAGGTGGAGGGAGTGATTGGGCTCTCTGCAATGAGACATCCTCTGTCCCTGCAGAGGTGGAAGGGCTGATAGGGCTCCTGTAGTGAGGCATCTTCTGTCCCTGCAGAGGTTTAGGGGCCTATTGGGCTCTCTGTAATGAGGCATCCTCTGTCCATGCAGAGGTGGAGGGAGTGATTGGGCTCCTGTAATGAGGCATCCCCTGTCCCTACAGAGGTGGAGGGCCTATTGGGTCTCTGTAATGAGGCATCCTCTGTCCCTGCAGAGGTGGAGGGGCTGATTGGGCTCTCTGCAATGAGGCATCCCCTGTCCCTGCAGATGTGGAGGGAGTGATTGGGCTCCTGTAATGAGACATCTTCTGTCCCTGCAGAGGTTTAGGGGCCTATTGGGCTCTCTGTAATGAGGCATCCTCTGTCCCTGCAGAGGTGGAGGGAGTGATTGGGCTCCTGTAATGAGGCATCATCTGTCCCTGCAGAGGTGGAGGGGCTGATTGGGCTCTCTGTAATGAGGCATCCTCTGTCCCTGCAGAGGTGGAGGGGCTGATAGGGCTCCTGTAGTGAGGCATCCTCTGTCCCTGCAGAGGTGGAGGGACCAATTGGGCTCTCTGTAATGAGGCATCATCTGTCCCTGCAGAGGTGAAGGGGCTGATTGGGGTCTCTGTAATGAGGCATCCTCTGTCCCTGCAGAGGTGGAGGGAGTGATTTGGGCTCCTGTAATGAGGTACTGACTATGACCCATTAGTCCCTTATTCAAAATGGGATTTCCCGTTAGATATTGATACGATCCGGGAGTTAATTTGCAGGTGTAAGAGCTCAAGAGCCCCAGGCCCGAATGGGTTAACGAATAATACCTTTAAAGCGGACCCAAACCTTTGGGCCAATCTCTTAAGTATTGAGTTTCGAGATATATTGCAAACTGGTATTTGTCCTATCTCTTGGTCCACTGCACACGTTATTCCGATCTTCAAATGCGGTAGTAGGTCCGATCCCAAAAACTATCGGCCTATCGCTTTGATAGATGCGGATTGCAAACTCTTTTCTGCTTTTCTTCTTTCACATTTAAGGGAATGGGAAAAAACCAGCCATCCTCTGAGTCCCTTTCAAACGGGTTTCCGTAAAAACCACTCAACTAACATCAATGGTCTGGTAGTTAAGTGTATTCAGGAGACTGCCTGGAGCTCAACTAGGGGACCCATTTTTATGGCCTCAGTGGACCTCTCGGCAGCCTTTGACTGTGTTGACCGAAATAGGCTATGGCAAAAACTCTATGCCTGGGGTTTGCCAAGGGGCCTAATTAGCCTAATGGAGGGGGTTTATAACAATTCTACTATTCGAATCCGGTTAAATAAAAAGGGGGACATGTCAGATGCTGTCCGTACTCATCGTGGGGTTAGACAGGGCTGTGTGCTAGCCCCTTGGGTGTTTAATCAATATGTCTCAGATGCAGCAGAGCACCTCTTGAAAGAGGGGCTATTAGCGCCGAGTATTGGCACTTTGAAGCTTATTTGGCTGGCTTACGCTGATGATTTTGTTCTATTTGATCTAACTAAGGTGGGACTACAGCGTTTGCTGGATCTATTCGCCAATTATGCTCAACTTAATGGTCTGAACATTAATCCGGCGAAAACCAAAATCCTTGCCTTTTCTAAAGGGATTGTTAGGAAGAAAACAAATCTCTGGAAGTTAGGTGATGTGACTGTAACCTGTTCCACTTGCCTCACTTACCTGGGCTATTTCCTGGGAGCAAGCAGAGGTTCAAAAGGGCAAAACCTTCTTCTCCTGAATAAAGCTAAGGTACTGGCCAGTCAGGTCCTTAAAATTGACCGTAAATATGGCCGATTCTCTATTAGACCTGCTTTACTCTTTTTTGAGGGGAAAATCGCACCGAAATTGATACATGGCCTAGAGTTCGGCACTCGGTTAACCATCGCCAAATTGGAGGGTATTGAAGGGGACTTATGGAGACAGGTTTTACTCATCCCAAATGCGGTACCCCTTGCTGCGATTCGCTTCGAGCTAGGCTATATTTCTTTGACAGCACGAGTCGAGTGGAGGAAGCTTTTGCTCTATGCTAAACTAAAGGCCCCTACCGCCAACACGCCATACGAACTGGTTGGCAATAACATTTATCGATCGGGTTTCCTATATAAATTTGCTATGCTCTGTGAAGATATTTTGGCCAATATCGGTTCAGACTTAGAGCAACTAATCACTAACCCGATTAAAACTAAAAATGAAGCTGTGGGATTTTGATTGGTGCCGGACTACGGATGTTTTTCATGCATATGCTTCTATGTCTCACTTGGCTCATGAGCATAAAAAAAGAGGAACTCTCTCTTCAATTCTTAAGATTTTCCCAAACCGGGATCACAGACAAACACTACTCAGACTGAGGTGGAATATTCTACCTACTCGGGATACTAAGTTGAGGTGGAAACAGATTACACCGGCCAACAGTCTTTGTAGATTTTGTTACTTAGTTCCTGAAACGGCTAAACACCTTATTCTGTTTTGCACTCATCTTAATGTCCTGAGAGACTCTTGTCTGAATGCCTTGAAATTAAAATTTCTAGGTCTCTCGATTGACCTAGTATGGCAACGGTGCCTGTGTATTGGAACAAGTAGAGAGGGTTTGGCCCTATCAAGTTTTATTCGTAACCTCCATCTGGAATAGATATAGATATGCTTGTTTGTCACCATGCTGTCCTAGGATATGGGTTAAGGATTTAGGGTAATTTGTTTGTTTGTTGCTACTGTGTTTGCTCTTGCAACTTTTTGATGATTCTAGGATGTGTCTCCGATTTCTGTGCTCTTAAATATTCTTATAGCTCTTTCATTATGCTAAATCTGTAACTGTGTATCTATTTTGTGTATTTTGTGTGTTTATGTGTTTTTTTTTGTAAAGGTTTAATAAACCATATACAAATAAAAAAAAAAAAAAAAATAGTGAGGCATCCTCTGTCCCTGCAGAGGTGGAGGGACCAATTGGGCTCTCTGTAATGAGGCATCATCTGTCCCTGCAGAGGTGGAAGGGCTGATTGGGCTCTCTGTAATGAGGCATCCTCTGTCCCTGCAGAGGTGGAGGGGCTGATTGGGCTCTCTGTAACGAGGCATCCTCTGTCCCTGCAGAGGTGGAGGGGCTGATTGGGCTCTCTGTAATGAGCCATCCTCTGTCCCTGCAGAGGTGGAGGGAGTGATTGGGCTCCTGTAATGAGGCATCCTCTGTCCCTGCAGAGGTGGAGGGACCAATTGGGCTCTCTGTATTGAGGTATCCTCTGTCCCTGCAGAGGTGGAGGGGCTGATAGGGCTCCTGTAGTGAGGCATCCTCTGTCCCTGCAGAGGTGGAGGGAGTGATTGGGCTCCTGTAATGAGGCATCTTCTGTCCCTGCAGAGGTTTAGGGGCCTATTGGGCTCTCTGTAATGAGGCATCCTCTGTCCCTGCAGAGGTGGAGGGAGTGATTGGGCTCTCTGTAATGAGGCATCTTCTGTCCCTGCAGAGGTGGAGGGAGTGATTGGGCTCTCTGCAATGAGACATCCTCTGTCCCTGCAGAGGTTGAGGGCCTATTGGGTCTCTGTATTGAGGCATCCTCCGTCCCTGCAGAGGTGGAGGGACTGATTGGGCTCTCTGCAATGAGGCATCCTCTGTCCCTGCAGGTTTACAGTGAAGGGACTGAAGCGAGGACCGTAATTAAATTCCAGTAAGTCATTTTCAGCTAGTATTGCTGCCGTTGTGGATGTTTAGCATGTCCCCCATTTCATTTTCGAAAACTGGACTCTAGTAGAGAATCCAGGAATATTGAAAGCAATGTCCTTACTTTCTTTTTGTATCCGTGTTTAGAAACTCAGTGGCACTGAAAAGCCCAGCTAGTGGAGCCTATGACTAGCGAGGAGACCGGCCACTTGAAAAGCATTTTGCTTTCTCTAACAAGGATCACCCGTTTACAAAGAGCCTATGAGGCACAACAAAGGCTCAACACACGCTCTGTGTGTTCAATGTAAGTGCAGTCGCATTGTAAATTTCTATGCATAGGGGAAACAGATTTAAAGAGGCAGTACCTAGATAATGCTAAATGAGGCACCAGTGACCTTATTTAGCAGAAAATAATGCAGGGTTACATTTGGTTTCTTTCCCTAGTTGAGACAGGTACAGTTGTAGTGAATGAGAGAAATTGGTTAAATAAGGCGAGCCCCAGTATAGAAAACCGTCAGGTTAGAATGAGGAACTTTACCTGCTCCTTGTAATTGGTTGCCTTTGCAAATGTGTACGAGATAGATCGGGATGGGTATTTTGTATTTTTGTATTTTATTCATTTATAAAGCGAACCAGGCCCGAGGGCATCTGGGCGCATAATTTGGGATACAGGCATAGTCATCAGAAACAGTTACTACACAGGGAAGCATTTACACATTTACAGAATTATATACATACATAGTAAGAAATTCCAGTTAAAGTACATGGAGGGTTTTACAGATTATAAACAGACGGGGGTGGGGGGCGGGTCAAATCTGCAAGGCTAAGCTGTTACAATTAAATACACATCAGAATTTACAGGTGTGTAGCAGGTTAAAGATGGTTAGTCTAGGGAGGTGGGTGGAGTAATCAGTCTAAATCAAAGGGTGGTTGGGGCAGACAACCATGCTTTCGCTTGCCTTTTGAACGCAGGGAAGGATGGTTCAGCTCTGAGGGGGTTCGGTAGTGAGTTCCAAAGTTTTGCTGTGGGTGTCCGCCTAGGTACCCCTCTACGATACACTGAAGTCCAAATTTAATTGTGTATGTATAGCTCAAGTGACGCGATTGTGATTGAATGGTGTGTTTGTTTTAACAGATGGCAGTCTATTTTGAAGACGCACCTACTAAACTGTTTGATGCTTAATTGTTTAAAGCCACCACGATAAGCCTATTGTAGGAGACTTAGTAGCTCCTATAAGTGCAGGCTGTTTTTTCATGCTGTCTCCCTTAAGGAAGTTTCCCCTGAAGAAGTTCTTATATTTGCATTATTCTTTTTGAGAAAGGACGAAACATGTTGGGTTTTTTAGGTGTTGTACATTTTGACAGCACCAAGTAATGAACTATTGAATAGATTAGAACGTTGTGGTTGTAGACACAAGGATTCACCTAACAAGAATGCGTGTTGCTAAAAGTGATCAGCCCGCAAGGTGGGAGCTCCCTCAATCGAGTATTCCATAGATGTGGTCATTACAAGTGTAAGCTGAGTATTGCTGTTTTTTTTTGTGAGATAGTGGTTCTATGTGAGACTGATGGTGAGTTTGCACATTTGTACTTTGCAAAATAGTATGAGAAAATTATGTTAGGTAGGAGTTTTCCTGCAATGTGTTGTATTTTAACTATTGTGTAGATGTTTTTATATATATTAATATAATAAAGCTTTGTAATACATTTTTTCAGTGTTTATGAATGCTTGATATAATTCTTATGGGCACTTTTACGTTAGTGTTCTACTCTCCTTTAAAGGGACATAGCATGGAGGCAACGAGATTCTTAAGTTAAGAAGCAATAGCACACAGGTATTTGGGGATGAATCTCAGGGCCGTTAAGCTTACCCCAATGTCTTCCTAGTGTTTTTGCTGATGTCCCAGTAAGTACAATTTTCCCAAAGTACCGGTTCCTTTACTTGTAATTCATGCCCCTCTTTCCCCGGACAACCCACCCTCCTTTCCGCCACGGTGCGTCATGATTTACCAATATATCTTATCTATGATATATCTTCTAGGGCATGAGCAGAGTGGAGTAAAGGACAGGTGCAATGATGAAAGTGGAAACAGGAGGACAGGGCGCCCTTTAATATGGATAGCACCGTCCATGAACCCACAGTTTCTCTGGCCTTTCAAAGTTGGTGAGCATATGAACTGAGGCCCAGAGCCCTGACTACTCACCACAATAGAATTTCAGACTTGACTATTGTCAAGGCAATGTTGGAAGTAAACTGTGAAGGGTGGACCAGGAGGTTCAGGACACTAGGTTCAGTAATGCACCTATGCTATTCCTGTTGCTTCGTACCGTATGAGACAAGGTCATCATCCATGAACGGGACACCAAACACAAAGGGAATTTCATCCGTATGGTCCGCCTTCACGTAGGGTGGTCTGGAATCACGGAACATACTCCGGCGATGCTGAAATTCATACATGTAGACAGGAAGGCCAGCGTCTGTGGGAAGAAGAGGGAGGAAGATATTGACAATGCCTTGGGTCAGTAGCTACACCAAGAACCTAAAGAGAGCAAGAGCCAGATGACGCATTAACTCACATTAACCAGTGCAAACATTCCAACTGTGATATTGTGGAACATGTCTCTGGAGTTGCATTAATGTTCAGAGGAGGAAACAGAGCGAGGAGCTGGGGTGGTGGTACTTCTGGCTCCTCAAGTCTTCCCCTGACCCAGAGCAGGGGCCTGGGCACCTCCTCGCAGGGTGCATTGCCCGGGTGCCTGGCTTAGTCTGCCTAACTACAGCATGAGGTAGAATACTATATAGGAGTCAAAGGAGGGCCACATTATACTGAAAGTTGCAGACTGTACAAGGAGGCTGTGCAGATAGCAATTAGCACACCACAGTGATGTGATGTGAAGGCATTGAGAGCCATACATGGCTGAAAGAGTGATGCCAGAAAGAGAGACTTGCCAGGCAGAGCCATTCCAAGACAAAAGATAGATTCCAGAAAGAGCAATGGTCTAAGGAGGAAGTGTGGATAGAGAGATTGATGCCAAAGAAAGAGATTAAAAAAAGGGTGTGAGAGACAGTGCAAGAGGGATAGTATTACAAACATGAGTTTCGAAAACAAGTCATTCAATATGTGACTACCACAAGATGTCAGCCTATGCATAGCATGCAAATCTAAGTAGATACAAGCATCAGAAAGATGATTACGTTGAGTAATATATGCCATATAAGAGGGAGAAAACATGAGAGAAAGAAAGAGGGAGAGAGAGCGAGTGAGAAAGTGAGTGTAATGACAGGAAGAGCAATGATGTCAAAGAGATCAATGTGAGAGAGGACATTACTAAAATGAGTGATTCCAGAGAAATGCCAGAGAGAGTGATGCCAGAGAGCGCTCCGCCAGGGGGAAACAGCCGCAGAGAGCATGCCAGTGAGGGAATGCTCAGGAGAGCAATGCCAGTGGGTGATGCCAGAGCCAGCAATGACAATGAGGGATATGCCAGAGAGGGAGTCCAAACAGAAAAATGCCAGAGAGAACATTGCCAAATGAGTAATGCTAGAGTAATGCCAGAGAAAGTATTGCTAGAGAGTGTGGTTCCAGAAATGTCAGTACAATCTACTGCTGTGGACTGAGCAGCCAACCCTCTATTCATGTTATGGTATGCAGAATGATATAGCATTGTGTGCCACTATATTGCTTTAACGCCCTGGCCAGCACTACACGGCGCTAGCCTTAGCACCAGGAGCGAAGATGTTGCACTCCTTCTCTAGGCTCTATGCGAACAGAGGTGATTTTGATGAAACTGCATGCAAACTTAAGACCCTTTGGGTCTACTAGAACATAAAATACAGTGTTTGGAAGTGTGACTGTTTTTCCTAATTGACAACTATTTTTATTTTATCATGGTCAATTCTTGAGGGCCCTTCGATGGGCTGTAAATCAGAGGGTCCGCTGAGCACCGTAACATTGTTATACTGGGTCTGGTGCGTTGGTGGCCAATATCTATGCAATTGAGAAGGCATCAGTACCATCGATCTGACTAACAACAATGCAAAATCTTATCTTATCTTAAAAACACGTATAAAGCTCAACGTAAGCCCGAAGGCACCTTGGCGCTAAGCTAAAGCGATAAGCCCAAACAGGAATGAGAACTAAAACAGAAAAGTCTTCAGAGCCCGACGAAATGGCAGGTGGGCCTCAATGATGGGAAGGGAGAAAGGAAGTTGATTCCAAGCCTTCGTGGTCGCCACCGAAAAGGCGTGCCCACCCACCCGGGCAAGTATGGCCCTCGGAGGCTGTAATGTCTTCAAATCCTGAGAGCGGAGGGGCCTAGTAGGTACATACATGCAATATGTTTGCTGAAGAAACTCCACTCCCAGTTTATAAAAGGCTTTATGGACCTCAACAGCGAGCCAGTGGAGATGACACAACAGAGGGGTCATATGGGCGCCAAAGGGGGGGGCGAACAACCGCCCTAGCAGCCGCATTTTGTAATAGTTGGGGGCATCTAAGCAAATGTTTCCGGAGGGCCAGGTAAAGGGCATTGAGCTTAAGCCAGTTCAAGGCCATCCAGTCTCCAATCACTGTAGCACAACTACACCTGATCTACAAATAACATCCACCAATTAGGAAAACAAAGGTGTGTCCATAACTAACAACATCCAATGTAGAGTTAGTGGAATTCCCTAGGCAGGGCATCGAGTCACATTAAAATCCATAATTTCACAGGTGGTCTGATGTACATCCATTTAAAGTATTTATAATCGAAAGCATGGTGGATGCCTGAAGAGCTACACATTTGACGGACTCAGAAGAGACAACTTAGCATAACATGATGAATTAAGTAATGTGCTCTAGGGGCCTGACAACTATGCCCTCGAGGCTAGGTTCCCACACACTGTCGGAGACTGTCCTTGGTTCCCTCATACTATCTGGCGACTGGCCTTAGCTCCCTAAGGTGGTCTAAGCTCTTGCTAAGGATTATTCATTACACCTTCTCCTACTTTTCCACTTCACAGTCCTTACTATCCGTCCACTTTCACCCTAAACTCTTTTGGGACAACATTTCCACAATTCAACAGTTTTAATCACCTGCTCCCCTCCCACCTCCCATCTGGGGAGTAAAAGGTGGCTGACATCGCCCACAAAACTACTGGTAATACCCATAGATACAAGCCAGTCGGCCACCCCCCGGCCCCAGGAATGGCGAGGTGGTGCATCAGGACTGTGGTGAGGAAGAGTAGGACTAGGTGTAGTGTAGATTACCATTACATTATCCAAGCATTACCCCCATATCACCCATTCCTTGTCCCAGTCTTTACAATCTGATGAATCACAAAGACTAGGCGGTGAACAGTCACTGACACAAGAACACAAAGGAAAGGACAGGCTACTGCACGCCCAAAGCATCAACATGTGGCACCTGCTTTCTGACCCTGGTCTGGAGCGAAGTCATACGCCTCGTTGGCACAGACCAGGACCAGACCCCATGGGAACCAGACCATTCGGCCCCCTGGACCAGCTGGGTAGGATGGGGGTGCTCCACCACCTGCAAATCCATCTGCTGCTGGAAAGTGAGGAAGCCTTCTGACCCCTGTTGCCCTCAACCAAACATGACAAGCAAGCTATCAGAATATCTAAAGGAGGAAGTCTTATACAGTCGGTAGGAATCACCCTCCTCGCATCCTGAGAAGTAATCTGGTCTATAGTGTCTGAAGAAAGATCTCTTGCCCGAGACGGAATCACAATTCCTTGTGAGAGATGAAAAGGACAAATCACTTTTGGATGAAACATGAAGTTGCACCTCAATGCAGGGTGCACAATTGCTGTGACCTATTTAACTCCTTCTAGCTACGGTGAGCCTTGTAGCCATAAGCTAGAAGGAGCTACTTTTGGGTCCCCAGGCCAGCTGGTGCCTTTCAAACATGCATATGTGACATTAACGTTGAGTACCTGAGAATGCTGATAAATAACTATTAGACATTTAAACATGAGCGATCATACAGAATGCTGAAAGATTTACAGTGTGAATCTCATGTGGAAGCTAGAATTGCAGTGTGCAGGATACACACTCCTAGTTCCCCAGCGGTAGCTCCTGCCTGCTGGGTGATGCCTGACACCCAGGAGCTGGTTTTAGCTCCCGCTCATCGAATCATAATTTCGAACCCTGCAATGTAACTGCTCCTGGGAAAATAGAGAGGTAAGGAAGAGAACACAGACCTACCCCAGTGTTCCAACCCTGCGAGCAAAGACAAGGGCTGTCAAAAACACTGTTGTCAGTGTAAGGTGCTTGAGATTGGCAGTCTAAAGATGCTCAAAAGTAGGTCCCTGAGGATCCCTGAGCATCGGGGGAGATCTCAAGATGCTCACAAACGGGTCCATGAGGATCCCTGAGCACCAGGGGGAGATCTCAAGATGCTCACAAACAGGTCCCTGAGGATCCCAGAGCACCAGGAGGAGATCTCAAGATGCTCACAAACGGGTTCCTGAGGAGCCCTGAGCACCAGGGGGAGATCCAAGTGAGGAGTGAGGAACAGAACACCACAATGAGGCAAAGAAACATTCCTCAATTCCCTGGAAATGGAGAACTCAGATTAGTTGACCTCCATCCACGGTGCCCTCACAGTTTGTACAGCTTCCCACTGAGCTCTCAAAAAATTCTAGGCAGAACCTCTTCTGCAAAAATCTACCGATGTCCAGAGGCGAAATGGCATTGGGAACAGGTTGTTTCTGGCACCCCAGTGTCTGCCAAACACATGTATGGACTTCTCAACAGACAAAGGGTCTCATCACGAGTTGGGTGGTAGCCCTTAAATGCAGCGGTAACAGGGTTACCATTGCATTTACCGCTCCATCCAATCTCGAGCCCGGCGTGGCTGGGGGTAAACATGCCAGGAAAAAACCAATTTTCGGTACAATTACTGCTGGTGGTATTACCACATGGTAATTGCACCAAAAATTCCCCATTGGATCCAATGGACCCAATGAGGAATGGGGAGTAACGTTTACCGGCCAACCCATGTTCTGGCGGTAATACCGCCTGGTGGGTAGGCGCTAATGCAAATAAAGTTGGGCGGTATCCCATTTGGGATACCGCCAAACTCGTGATGAGGCTCAAACAGTTGGAAGAGGAAAGACCTTGCCATTTCATCTTCTCCATTTCGAGGACTAGACCAATCATTTGCAGTTGTGCATGGTGTTACTTCTGCCGCGAGGATTGCAGGTGGAAGTTCAGTATGGAAAGGCATGAAGCCGAAGCCAGAAGTAATAGCAGGTAGTAACAGGATCTGCAAGACACTCGAGCCTACAGAAGAATCGGGGCACAAGACATCCTGATCTGCTGCCAGAAGGAATAGCGGTGAGAAACAGAATCTGCAAGACACTCGAGCCAACAGAAGCATCGGACAGAAAACATCCGGATCTGCTGCCATAAGTAATAGTGGGGAGAAACAGGATCTGCAAGACACTCGAGCCAACAGAAGCATCGGACAGAAGACATCCTAATAGGCTGCCAGAAATAATAGCAGGGAGAAACACGATCTGCAAGACACTCGAGCCAACAGAAGCATCAGACAGGAGACATCCTGATCTGCTGCAGAAGTAATAGCAGGGAGAAACAGGATCTGCAAGACACTTGAGCCAACAGAGTCATCGGACAGAAGACATCCTGATACTTCTGCCAGAAGTAATAGTGGAGAGAAACAGAATCTGCAAGACACTCAAGCCAACAGAAGTATGGGACAGAAGACATCCTGATCTGCTGCCAGAAGTAATAGCGGGGAGAAACAGGATCTGCAAGACACTAGAGCCAACAGAGGCATCGGACAGAAGACATCCTGATCTGCTGCTAGAAGTAATAGCAGGGAGAAACAGGATCTGCAAGACACTAGAGCCAACAAAGGCATCGGAGAGAAGACATCCTGATCTGCTGCCAGAAGTAATAGCGGTGAGAAACAGAATCTGCAAGACACTCGAGCCAACAGAAGCATCGGACAGAAGACATCCTGATCTGCCGCAAGAAGTAATAGCAGGGAGAAACAGGATCTGGAAGACACTTGAGCCAACAGAAGCATCGGACAGAAGACATCTTGAAATGCTGCAAGAAGTGATAGCAGGGAGAAACAGAATCTGCAAGACACTCGAGCCAACAGAAGCATCGGACAGAAGACATCCTGATCTGCCGCAAGAAGTAATAGCAGGGAGAAACAGGATCTGCAAGACACTAGAGCCAACAGAGGCATCGGACAGAAGACATCCTGATCTGCTGCCAGAAGTAATAGTGGCGAGCAACCGAATCTGGAAGACACTCGAGCCAACAGAAGCATCGGACAGAAGACATCTTGAAATGCTGCAAGAAGTGATAGCAGGGAGAAACAGGATCTGCGAGACACTCGTGCCAACAGAAGCATCGGACAGAAGACATCCTGATCTGCTGCCAGAATTAATAGCGGCGAGAAACAGGATCTGCAAGACACTTGCGCCAACAGAAGCATCGGACAGAAGACATCGTGATCTGCTGCCGGAAGTAATAGCAGGGAGAAACAGGATCTGCAAGACACTCGAACCAACAGAAGCATCAGACAGAAGACATCCTGATCTGCTGCCAGAAGTAATAGCGGCGAGAAACAGGATCTGCAAGACACTTGAGCCAACAGAAGCATCGGACAGAAGACATCCTGATCTGCTGCCAGAAGTGATAGCGGGGAGAAACAGGATCTGCAAGACACTCGAGCCAACCGAAGCATCGGACAGAAGACATCCTGATCTGCTGCCCGAAATAATAGCGGGGAGAAACAGGATCTGCAAGACACTAGAGCCAACAGAGGCATCGGACAGAAGACATCCTGATCTGCTGCCAGAAGTAATAGTGGCGCGAAACAGAATCTGCAAGACACTAGAGCCAACAAAGGCATCGGACAGAAGACATCCTGATCTGCTGCTAGAATTAATAGCGGGGAGAAACAGGATCTGCAAGACACTAGAGCCAACAAAGGCATCGGACAGAAGACATCCTGATCTGCTGTCAGAAGTAATAGCGGTGAGAAACAGAATCTGCAAGACACTCGAGCCAACAGAAGCATCGGACAGAAGACATCCTGATCTGCTGCCAGAAGTAAAAGCGGGGAGATACAGGATCTGCAAAACACATGATCCAACAGAAGCATCAGACAGAAGACATCCTTATCGAATGCCAGAAGTAATTGCGGGGAGAAGCAGGATCTGCAACACACTCAAGCCAATGGAAGCATCGGACAGAAGACATCCTGATCTGCTGCCAGAAGTAAAAGTGGGGAGAAGCAGGATCTGCAAAACACTTGAGCCAATAGAAGCATCGGACAGAAGACATCCTGGTCTGCTGCCAGAAGTAATAGCAGGGAGAAACAGGATCTGCAAGACACTCGAGCCAACAGAAGCATTGGACAGAAGGCATCCCGGTCTGCTGCAGAAGTATAAGCAGGGAGAAACAGGATCTGCTAGACACTCGAGCCAACAGAAGCATCGGACAGAAGGCATCCCGGTCTGCTGCCAGAGGTAATAGAGGGGCGAATCAGGATCTGCAAAACACTCGAGCCAACAGAAGCATTGCACAGAAGACATCCTGATCTGCAGCCAGAAGTGATAGCGGGGAGAAAAAGGATCTGCAAGACACTGGAGCCAACAGAGGCATCGGACAGAAGACATCCTGATCTGCTGCCAGAAGTAATAGCGGGGAGAAACAGGATCTGCAAGACACTAGAGCCAACAGAAGCATCCGACAGAAGACATCCTGATCTGCTGCCAGAAGTAATAGCGGGGAGAAACAGAATCTGCAAGACACACGAGCCAACAGAAGCATCGGACAGAAGACATCCTGATCTGCCGCAAGAAGTAATAGCAGGGAGAAACAGGATCTGCAAGACACTCGAGCCAACAGAAGCATCAGACAGAAGACATCCTGATCTGCTGCCAGAAATAATAGTGGGGAGAAACAGAATCTGCAAGACACTCGAGCCAACAGAAGCATCCGACAGAAGACATCCTGATCTGCTGCCAGAAGCAATAGCGGGGAGAAACAGGATCTGCAAGACACTAGAGCCAACAGAGGCATCGGACAGAAGACATCCTGATCTGCTGCCAGAAGTAATAGTGGCAAGCAACCGAATCTGGAAGACACTCGAGCCAACAGAAGCATCGGACAGAAGACATCTTGAAATGCTGCAAGACGTGATAGCAGGGAGAAACAGGATCTGCGAGACACTCGTGCCAACAGAAGCATTGGACAGAAGACATCCTGATCTGCTGCCAGAAGTAATAGCGGCGAGAAACAGGGTCGGCAAGACACTTGAGCCAACAGAAGCATCGGACAGAAGACATCCTGATCTGATGCTAGAAGTAATAGCGGCGAGAAACAGGATCTGCAAGACACTCGAGCCAACAGAAGCATCGGACAGAAGACATCATGATCTGCTGCCAGAAGTAATAGCGGCGAGAAACAGGATCTGCAAGACACTTGAGCCAACAGAAGCATCGGACAGAAGACATCCTGATCTGCTGCCAGAAGTAATAGCATGGAGATACAGGATCTGCAAGACACTTGAGCCAACAGAAGCATTGGACAGAAGACATCCTGATCTGCTGCTAGAAGTGATAGCGGAGAGAAACAGGATCTGCAAGACACTCGAGCCAACTGAAGCATCGGACAGAAGACATCCTGATCTGCTGCCAGAAATAATAGTGGGGTGAAACAGGATCTGCAAGTCACTCCAGCCAACAGAAGCATCTGACAGAAGACATCCTGATCTGCTGCCAGATTTAATAGCGGGGAGAAACAGGATCTGCAAGACACTAGAGCCAACAGAGGCATCAGACAGAAGACATCCTGATCTGCAGCTAGAAGTAATAGTGGCGAGAAACCGAATCTGGAAGACACTCGAGCCAACAGAAGCATCAGACAGAAGACATCTTGAAATGCTGCCAGAAGTAATAGCAAGGAGAAACAGGATCTGCAAGACACTTGAGCCAACAGAAGCATCGGACAGAAGACATCCTGATCTGCTGCCAGAAGTAATAGCGGCGAGAAACAGGATCTGCAAGACACTTGAGCCAACAGAAGCATCGGACAGAAGACATCCTGATCTGCTGCCAGAAGTAATAGCATGGAGATACAGGATCTGCAAGACACTCGAGCCAACAGAAGCATTGGACAGAAGACATCCTGATCTGCTGCTAGAAGTGATAGCGGAGAGAAACAGGATCTGCAAGACACTCGAGCCAACTGAAGCATCGGACAGAAGACATCCTGATCTGCTGCCCGAAATAATAGCAGGGAGAAACAGGATCTGCAAGACACTAGAGTCAACAGAGGCATCGGACAGAAGACATCCTGATCTGCTGCCAGAAGTAATAGTGGCGAGAAACAGAATCTGCAAGACACTCGAGCCAACAGAAGTATCGAACAGAAGACATCCTGATCTGCTGCCAGAAGTAATAGCGGGGAGAAACAGGATCTGCAAGACACTAGAGCCAACAAAGGCATCGGACAGAAGACATCCTGATCTGCTGCCAGAAGTAATAGCGGTGAGAAACAGAATCTGCAAGACACTCGAGCCAACAGAAGCATCGGACAGAAGACATCCTGATCTGCAGCCAGAAGTGATAGCGGGGAGAAAAAGGATCTGCAAGACACTGGAGCCAACAGAGGCATCGGACAGAAGACATCCTGATCTGCTGCCAGAAGTAATAGCGGGGAGAAACAGGATCTGCAAAACACTAGAGCCAACAAAGGCATCGGACAGAAGACATCCTGATCTGCTGCCAGAAGTAATAGCGGTGAGAAACAGGATCTGCAAGACACTCGAGCCAACAGAAGCATCCGACAGAAGACATCCTGATCTGCTGCCAGAAAAAATAGTGGGGAGAAACAGAATCTGCAAGACACTCGAGCCAACAGAAGCATCCGACAGAAGACATCCTGATCTGCTGCCAGAAGCAATAGCGGGGAGAAACAGGATCTGCAAGACACTAGAGCCAACAGAGGCATCGGACAGAAGATATCCTGATCTGCTGCCAGAAGTAATAGTGGCGAGCAACCGAATCTGGAAGACACTCGAGCCAACAGAAGCATCGGACAGAAGACATCTTGAAATGCTGCAAGACGTGATAGCAGGGAGAAACAGGATCTGCGAGACACTCGTGCCAACAGAAGCATTGGACAGAAGACATCCTGATCTGCTGCCAGAAGTAATAGCGGCGAGAAACAGGGTCGGCAAGACACTTGAGCCAACAGAAGCATCGGACAGAAGACATCCTGATCTGCTGCTAGAAGTAATAGCAGGCAGAAACAGGATCTGCAAGACACTCGAGCCAACAGAAGCATCGGACAGAAGACATCCTGATCTGCTGCCAGAAGTAATAGCGTCAAGAATTAGGATCTGCAAGACACTTGAGCCAACAGAAGCATCGGACAGAAGACATCCTGATCTGCTGCCAGAAGTAATAGCATGGAGATACAGGATCTGCAGGACAATTGAGCCAACAGAAGCATTGGACAGAAGACATCCTGATCTGCTGCTAGAAGTGATAGCGGAGAGAAACAGGATCTGCAAGACACTCGAGCCAACTGAAGCATCGGACAGAAGACATCCTGATCTGCTGCCCGAAATAATAGCGGGGAGAAACAGGATCTGCAAGACACTAGAGTCAACAGAGGCATCAGACAGAAGACATCCTGATCTGCTGCCAGAAGTAATAGTGGCGAGAAACAGAATCTACAAGACACTCGAGCCAACAGAAGTATCGAACAGAAGACATCCTGATCTGCTGCCAGAAGTAATAGCGGGGAGAAACAGGATCTGCAAGACACTAGAGCCAACAAAGGCATCGGACAGAAGACATCCTGATCTGCTGCCAGAAGTAATAGCGGTGAGAAACAGAATCTGCAAGACACTCGAGCCAACAGAAGCATCGGACAGAAGACATCCTGATCTGCTGCAAGAAATAATAGCAGGGAGAAACAGGATCTGCAAGACACTCGAGCCAACAGAAGCATCGGACAGAAGATATCCTGATCTGCTGCCAGAAATAATAGTGGGGTGAAACAGGATCTGCAAGACACTCCAGCCAACAGAAGCATCCGACAGAAGACATCCTGATCTGCTGCCAGATGTAATAGCGGGGAGAAACAGGATCTGCAAGACACTAGAGCCAACAGAGGCATCAGACAGAAGACATCCTGATCTGCTGCCAGAAGTAATAGTGGCGAGAAACCGAATCTGGAAGACACTCGAGCCAACAGAAGCATCAGACAGAAGACATCTTGAAATGCTGCCAGAAGTAATAGCAGGGAGAAACAGGATCTGCGAGACACTCGTGCCAACAGAAGCATCGGACAGAAGACATCCTGATCTGCTGCCAGAAGTAATAGCGGCGAGAAACAGGATCTGCAAGACACTTGAGCCAACAGAAGCATCGGACAGAAGACATCCTGATCTGCTGCCAGAAGTAATAGCGGCGAGAAACAGGATCTGCAAGACACTTGAGCCAACAGAAGCATCGGACAGAAGACATCCTGATCTGCTGCCAGAAGTAATAGCATGGAGATACAGGATCTGCAAGACACTCGAGCCAACAGAAGCATTGGACAGAAGACATCCTGATCTGCTGCTAGAAGTGATAGCGGAGAGAAACAGGATCTGCAAGACACTCCAGCCAACTGAAGCATCGGACAGAAGACATCCTGATCTGCTGCCCGAAATAATATCGGGGAGAAACAGGATCTGCAAGACACTAGAGTCAACAGAGGCATCGGACAGAAGACATCCTGATCTGCTGCCAGAAGTAATAGTGGCGAGAAACAGAATCTGCAAGACACTCGAGCCAACAGAAGTATCGAACAGAAGACATCCTGATCTGCTGCCAGAAGTAATAGCGGGGAGAAACAGGATCTGCAAGACACTAGAGCCAACAAAGGCATCGGACAGAAGACATCCTGATCTGCTGCCAGAAGTAATAGCGGTGAGAAACAGAATCTGCAAGACACTCAAGCCAACAGAAGCATCGGACAGAAGACATCCTGATCTGCTGCAAGAAATAATAGCAGGGAGAAACAGGATCTGCAAGACACTCGAGCCAACAGAAGCATCGGACAGAAGACATCCTGATCTGCTGCCAGAAATAATAGTGGGGTGAAACAGAATCTGCAAGACACTCGAGCCAACAGAAGCATCCGACAGAAGACATCCTGATCTGCTGCCAGAAGCAATAGCAGGGAGAAACAGGATCTGCAAGACACTAGAGCCAACAGAAGCATTGGACAGAAGACATCCTGATCTGTTGCCAGAAGTAATAGCGGCGAGAAACAGGGTCTGCAAGACATTTGAGCCAACAGAAGCATCGGACAGAAGACATCCTGATCTGCTGCTAGAAGTAATAGCAGGCAGAAACAGGATCTGCAAGACACTCGAGCCAACAGAAGCATCGGACAGAAGACATCCTGATCTGCTGCCAGAAGTAATAGCGCTGAGAAACAGGATCTGCAAGACACTTGAGCCAACAGAAGCATCGGACAGAAGACATCTTGAAATGCTGCAAGACGTGATAGCAGGGAGAAACAGGATCTGCGAGACACTCGTGCCAACAGAAGCATTGGACAGAAGACATCCTGATCTGTTGCCAGAAGTAATAGCGGCGAGAAACAGGGTCTGCAAGACATTTGAGCCAACAGAAGCATCGGTCAGAAGACATCGTGATCTGCTGCTAGAAGTAATAGCAGGCAGAAACAGGATCTGCAAGACACTCGAGCCAACAGAAGCATCGGACAGAAGACATCCTGATCTGCTGCCAGAAGTAATAGCGCCGAGAAACAGGATCTGCAAGACACTTGAGCCAACAGAAGCATCGGACAGAAGACATCCTGATCTGCTGCCAGAAGTAATAGCATGGAGGTACAGGATCTGCAAGACACTTGAGCCAACAGAAGCATTGGACAGAAGACATCCTGATCTGCTGCTAGAAGTGATAGCGGAGAGAAACAGGATCTGCAAGACACTCGAGCCAACTGAAGCATCGGACAGAAGACATCCTGATCTGCTGCCCGAAATAATAGCGGGGAGAAACAGGATCTGCAAGACACTAGAGTCAACAGAGGCATCGGACAGAAGACATCCTGATCTGCTGCCAGAAGTAATAGTGGCGAGAAACAGAATCTGCAAGACACTCGAGCCAACAGAAGTATCGAACAGAAGACATCCTGATCTGCTGCCAGAAGTAATAGCGGGGAGAAACAGGATCTGCAAGACACCAGAGCCAACAAAGGCATCGGACAGAAGACATCCTGATCTGCTGCCAGAAGTAATAGCGGTGAGAAACAGAATCTGCAAGACACTCGAGCCAACAGAAGCATCGGACAGAAGACATCCTGATCTGCTGCAAGAAATAATAGCAGGGAGAAACAGGATCTGCAAGACACTCGAGCCAACAGAAGCATCGGACAGAAGACATCCTGATCTGCTGCCAGAAATAATAGTGGGGTGAAACAGGATCTGCAAGACACTCCAGCCAACAGAAGCATCTGACAGAAGACATCCTGATCTGCTGCCAGATGTAATAGCGGGGAGAAACAGGATCTGCAAGACACTAGAGCCAACAGAGGCATCAGACAGAAGACATCCTGATCTGCTGCCAGAAGTAATAGTGGCGAGAAACCGAATCTGGAAGACACTCGAGCCAACAGAAGCATCGGACAGAAGACATCCTGATCTGCTGCCAGAAGTAATAGCGGCGAGAAACAGGATCTGCAAGACACTTGAGCCAACAGAAGCATCGGACAGAAGACATCCTGATCTGCTGCCAGAAGTAATAGCGGCGAGAAACAGGATCTGCAAGACACTTGAGCCAACAGAAGCATCGGACAGAAGACATCCTGATCTGCTGCCAGAAGTAATAGCATGGAGATACAGGATCTGCAAGACACTCGAGCCAACAGAAGCATTGGACAGAAGACATCCTGATCTGTTGCTAGAAGTGATAGCGGAGAGAAACAGGATCTGCAAGACACTCGAGCCAACTGAAGCATCGGACAGAAGGCATCCTGATCTGCTGCCCGAAATAATAGCAGGGAGAAACAGGATCTGCAAGACACTAGAGTCAACAGAGGCATCGGACAGAAGACATCCTGATCTGCTGCCAGAAGTAATAGTGGCGAGAAACAGAATCTGCAAGACACTCGAGCCAACAGAAGCATCGGACAGAAGACATCCTGATCTGCTGCAAGAAATAATAGCAGGGAGAAACAGGATCTGCAAGACACTCGAGCCAACAGAAGCATCGGACAGAAGACATCCTGATCTGCTGCCAGAAATAATAGTGGGGTGAAACAGGATCTGCAAGACACTCCAGACAACAGAAGCATCCGACAGAAGACATCCTGATCTGCTGCCAGATGTAATAGCAGGGAGAAACAGGATCTGCAAGACACTCCAGACAACAGAAGCATCCGACAGAAGACATCCTGATCTGCTGCCAGATGTAATAGCGGTGAGAAACAGAATCTGCAAGACACTCGAGCCAACAGAAGCATCGGACAGAAGACATCCTGATCTGCTGCAAGAAATAATAGCAGGGAGAAACAGGATCTGCAAGACACTCGAGCCAACAGAAGCATCGGACAGAAGACATCCTGATCTGCTGCCAGAAATAATAGTGGGGTGAAACAGGATCTGCAAGACACTCCAGACAACAGAAGCATCCGACAGAAGACATCCTGATCTGCTGCCAGATGTAATAGCAGGGAGAAACAGGATCTGCAAGACACTCCAGACAACAGAAGCATCCGACAGAAGACATCCTGATCTGCTGCCAGATGTAATAGCGGTGAGAAACAGAATCTGCAAGACACTCGAGCCAACAGAAGCATCGGACAGAAGACATCCTGATCTGCTGCAAGAAATAATAGCAGGGAGAAACAGGATCTGCAAGACACTCGAGCCAACAGAAGCATCGGACAGAAGACATCCTGATCTGCTGCCAGAAATAATAGTGGGGTGAAACAGGATCTGCAAGACACTCCAGACAACAGAAGCATCCGACAGAAGACATCCTGATCTGCTGCCAGATGTAATAGCGGGGAGAAACAGGATCTGCAAGACACTAGAGCCAACAGAAGCATTAGACAGAAGACATCTTGAAATGCTGCCAGAAGTAATAGCAGGGAGAAACAGGATCTGCGAGACACTCGTGCCAACAGAAGCATCGGACAGAAGACATCCTGATCTGCTGCCAGAAGTAATAGCGGCGAGAAACAGGATCTGCAAGACACTTGAGCCAACAGAAGCATCGGACAGAAGACATCCTGATCTGCTGCCGGAAGTAATAGCAGGGAGAAACAGGATCTGCAAGACACTCGAGCCAACAGAAGCAACAGACAGAAGACATCCTGATCTGCTGCCAGAAGTAATAGCAGGGAGATACAGGATCTGCAAGACACTCGAGCCAACAGAGCATCGGACAGAAGGCATCCTAGTCTGGTGCTAGAAGTAATAGCAGGGAGAAACAGACTCTGCAAGACACTCAAGCCAACAGAAGCATTGGACAGAAGGCATCCTGATCTGCTGCTAGAAGTAATAGCGGGGAGAAACAGGATCTGCAAGACACTAGAGCCAACAGAGGCATCGAACAGAAGACATCCTGATCCACTATCAGAAGTAATAACGGCAAGAAACAGGATCTGCAAGACACTGGAGCAACAGAAGCATCGGACAGAAGACATCCTGATCTGCTGCCAGAAGTGATAGCGGTGAGAAACAGAATCTGCAAGACACTCGAGCCAACAGGAGCATCGGACAGAAGACATCCTGATCTGATGCCAGAAGTAATAGCGGGGAGAAGCAGGATCTCCAAAACACATGATCCAACAGAAGCATCAGACAGAAGACATCCTTATCGAATGCCAGAAGTAATTGCGGGGAAAAACAGGATCTGCAAAACACTCAAGCCAATGGAAGCATCGGACAGAAGACATACTGATCTGCTGCCAGAAGTAAAAGTGGGGAGAAGAAGGATCTGCAAAACACTTGAGCCAACAGAAGCATCGGACAGAAGACATCCTGGTCTGCTGCCAGAAGTAATAGCAGGGAGAAACAGGATCTGCAAGACACTCGAGCTAACAGAAGCATCGGGCAGAAGGCATCCCGGTCTGCTGCCAGAAGTAATAGCAGGGAGAAACAGGATCTGCTAGACACTCGAGCCAACAGAAGCATTGGACAGAAGGCATCCCGGTCTGCTGCCAGAAGTAATTGCCGGGAGAAACAGGATCTGCAAGACACTAGAGCCAACAGAGGCATCGGACAGAAGACATCCTGATCTGCTGCCAGAAGTAATAGCAGGGAGAAACAGGATCTGCAAGACACTCGAGCCAACAGAAGCATCGGACAGAAGACATCCTGATCTGCAGCCAGAAGTGATAGCGGGGAGAAACAGGATCTGCAAGACACTGGAGCCAACAGAGGCATCGGACAGAAGACATCCTGATGTGCCTTCGAATCCTGGAAATCAGAATAGGGGGAAACATCCAGAACAGGCTTGAGTGCCAAGGTACGGGAAGTGCATCTTCCACCAAATCCCTCACCGCTGCTGTCCTGGAGTCTGTGGTTGAGAAGAGAGGCACAATTGTCCATCTCCGCCCTGGAAGCCCAAAATGTTGCACATTTAACAGAAGCATCTCTGGGCTGTTTATCATCACCTGAGAAGGCTGAAATCTACAGCTGAGGGAATTTGCCAGAACGTAGTGCACTCCCCTGGTGTGGACTGTCTCCAGGGACAACAATTTCTTCTCTGCCCACAAACAGTTTGATAGACACACCTCTGCCAGGGACGATGAACTCAGGCCCCACCTGGCAATTCAGAAAGGAGACAGATGTTGAATTGGTTGGTTAAGATATAATCTGATCTGAGAACCCCAGAAGGACCCGCCAAACTGCTTCCAGATGATTTCAATTGCGGGACTGTTGAGATTCCCTGAGCAAAAATCTTCCATGCATGATCATGTTCCCAAAAACAGATCCTGCAACCATGGGCACTGGCATTGGTGGTGATCATGGCTGGCCACAAAGGATCCAAGGGAAACCCTGAGGTTAGATTGTTCAGATCAGAGGTCGAAGTGGGCGGGAGCTGTCGGGAGCGGTGCTCCCATACTTTTTATTTTTAAATTTCACTGTTCCTATACTTTTATTTTAAATAGAAACCGTTCTGGAATGGTTTAATTTTAAAATAAAAGTGTAGGAAGAAGTTGAAGCTTGTACTTCAGTGCACTGCACTTCACATTCCCATAAATAGCAGGTGTGTTTCTTTGGGGGGGTTCGGATTGTGTGTGGGAGGGGGCGCAGTGATGGGGTTTGTGAGGAATGGGGCAGACCAGCAGAGAACATAGCTCCACTACTTCTTTTCGTACACTTCGACCACTGGTTCAGATCCAACCACTGGGGAACACCACAAGTAGAGAGAGAGGTAGAAGAGAGGAAAGACCCCAGTCGGACATGAGAGTGTCAGTCGCTGAGACAGGAGGTCCGCCAGGCCAGGGCCTGATCAGTAATACCAAGGTTGTCGAGGAGGCGATTGAGCAGGATGGCATAGTTGACCGTGTCAAAATCACACGATAGATCGAGGACAAGGAGGGACTGGTTTTAAAGGCATGGGACACTGGAGGCCAATGCCACATATTGGCCGAAGGTGGAGAATTGCCCATGGCATGACAAAGATGTTGCTACTATAAGCCGTTGGACATGCAAACATCTTTTGGCTGAAGCCAGTTCAGAAAGCACAATTCCCTGACTTCTTTAATGATTCTGACAGTCCCGGACTGCGGAAGACACACCTAATTCAGAATGGTTCTGAAACAAGCCTAAATGAATAGGAGATAGTGAGAGGGTTCTGGATGAGACTTGCAGAGATTGATAAAGAACCTGTGTCATGCCAGGGTTGAGGAGACCCTAGTGACTTCTTCCATCACCTGCTGACCAGATGATTCCTGAATCACATTGGGACTCCATCCTCTGCTGACCAGATGATTCCTGAAGAACATCTCACTGATGGAACTGTTGGGAAGCAGACACGATCTTCCCACACCCCCAAGCACTTCAGAATAAAGCAAAGGACGTCGCAGATAATGTAAGAGACCAGGGTAGTGCACTTAAAGGCTTTTACACAATTACATTATTGTATGCCTTGTAGGTGCAGTGCACATGCGGGAATGGCAACCATCTTGCATATTAGCAGCCATCTTGGAGCAGAAAGCTTAAACGTAGTCCAGCAGTCAGCATCCCAGGCATAGGCCGCGAACATGAGCCAAGGAATAGGTTGCATCCCGGGCACTGATGAGAAAGTGCAGAGCTACACAGAGCCATTAACCCTTCATTGCCCTAAAATGTTACCAATATTCGTGCCCTGGGAAGAATGTGCCCTGCAAGTCCACGGGAGGATGGCTGAATATCTTTGTACGATACAATCCCACGAGAAGGAGGGTATGGTCCTCCGTCCCCCCCTATCCTGATCTATGTTATAGCACCCAAATGCCATAGCTTTAGGACCTCTGTATTTCAAGGTATCAGCCAGTCCCAGAGTACTGAGCATAAACCTGTTACACTCTTGATCGATCATGAAAGATCAGAAGGCAGGGCTTTCTTGCCTTCACTTTTAGGTCACATGATTTGTGCTGCGAGGTGAAGGGAGGGATGAAATTATAGCCCAAAATGAGGTTGCAAGAGAGATGCTGGCCTGCCTGGGATCGAGTGTAGTGTCTGAGTTAGTATGAACTTGGCTTTCCCCCCGGGCCTCTGTCTGCTCGTTCCAGGTGCTACATAGATAGAGATGTGTTCTTTACTCTGCAAAATATTTGCCAATGACCCGGCTTGTGACTGATGACGACTGCAGACTCACCCATGTGGAAGAAGATGGACAGACGGGGCTGGGTCAAATGTTATGGCATCCCCTATGGAGCAGCTAACCTATGTGTAGGGCCGCACCAAGCGGCCGCGCGGGTTTCTACGGTATGTAATGATGTCATTGATGATGCTGTGTACATTCTCAATGTGCTGCTCATTCTGATTTTGCCAGAATATTCTGGGGCAGCAGAGTTCTTTGTTGATGCTTTCCATTTTCATGTGGAAACAAACTTGCAAGAGGTGTATTGGGCCTTTTTCCCTAGTGGGTTGTATTTTTCTGGTGATGGTGTCTAGGGACTTTCCTACATTAGGTGACCCCGATGCGATCCCAGCAACCCCACAACGATGGAGGCTTCCAGGTCACTTCTCTGAAGGGGCCGCACCCACCTACAGCGGGTTCTATGTCATTTCATCGATGGGTAAAATTTCAATGTTTTTTTCCGAGTATTATTTACTGATAAACTCATCGAAATTGATTTATTTTTATTTTTTGGGGGGTCCTCCCCAACCCTCATCCCCTATTATTTTTTACCTATTCCCGACCACCCCCACCACTTATATATACTTTTCCAACACCCCTATATATTTAGATGATTTTTCTCTGTAAAATGTACTTGAAAAAAAACATCGAAATTTTACCCATCGATGAAAGAACGCTATACGGTACAGCGACAAGGCCCAAGCGCGCAAACCACAGAGGTGTGCAGGAGCCATTTTTACAGAATTCCTGCCTGCTCTTTGGAGTGGGGTGCAGCTCCTGGTAGAGTGTACGCCGTTATTGGAACCCCGTGAAGGAGGAGCTCGGGTGAAGGCGCAGATGGGAGTACACCCCTTACGAGAGATTACAATGAGGGGTAGGGTGCATGGGGGAGTGTGGTATGCATGATTGAAGGAGGAGAGTGGTAAGGCCACATGGCAAGATCTACCTTTTTTTATTGTTTTTGTTAATTTAAGAGGATTTTAGAGAGGAAAAACAGGAGTGTAGGGGGCCTTTCCGAGTGTGGGAAGATGATGGCGTCATTTCTGTTGTGATAAGGAGATAAAGGAAAAATAAGAGCTCTGTATAATTAGTGAGCTTGGTGGAAGTAGTGGTTGTTGTTTTAGCTTGTTATAAACAATGGGTGTGCAAGGGAGGCATGGTATCACAACTATGACACTGACACAAGAGTTACAAGTTTCAAAACCTTTATTATCTTTTTGGGGTTTGGAGAAACTCCTACTCGGCCCTTTAGCTAAAATGGGAGTAGTCCCTACCATCAAATGATAAAGAAAATACAGTCCTAGTCAGTCTATGCCAAATCAGAATGGCCTGTACTTACAGAACTTAATGCCTGCCCTACTACCTCTTATACAAAATGTGTGTCAAGGGGGATGTGTATGCAAAGAAATTCAGTGTTAGAACATAAAGATTCAATGTGGCTGAGTCAGCGCTCCTCCCCACATTGGACAGCATGGATTAAGGCGGCCCCAGTAAACAGTATGATACACTCTGGCTCAGATTCTCAAAACAAAGGCAGTTTAAAATGTGGATCGAGGCCCACTTGGCCTTCCATGTTAAAGTCACTTATTCCAGCTTTCAAAAGTTCCTTCACAGTTCAACAAAAGTTGATGCAAGTCTCCCCCGGTCGGGCTCGGACCTCTCAAAGCAAAAAGTTCACGCAAGTCTCCCTCGGTTGGGCTCGGACCTCTCAAACCAAAATGTTCATGTAGGTCTGCCTGAGTCGAGCTCGGACCTTTCAAACAAAAAGTACCTGATTCAACTCTGATCTCCCTCAGCCGGGCTCGGGCCTCGCAATCAAAGCACTTGCAGGGGTTCCCTTACTGAAGCTTTATTCATATTCGTTAGGGGTTCCCTTCCCCTAACTTATTACACTTCCGGTCTCGCTCAGTTGAGCTCAGACCTTTCACGGATGTCGAAGACTTTCGTATGTGCGAGGCTTTTACTATAGACCTCCGCAGGATCACTTCAACTTTCTCTTCAGCTCACACTCTTGTGTTACTTGCCCCAGTGTCTCTTGGTCTGGGTAGTTCAATATCATAAGCACAAATGTTCATAGAAATCTTTCTCTTAAAGTAGTATGTTCACTTTGCTGATTTACTACAAGATATTAAATATTTTGCAGAGACTTTCGAGTGTGCTATTTCCTGTCGCCGGACCACTCTGCTACTCTGTGTCACTGGCTTCACAGTTATCAGTAATGTAAACAACACCTCAGATCTGCCTTCTTTCGCGTCTCATCAGCACACACGCAGCCTTCGATCGTGAGCTACACTGTTGCAACTTCAATCTTTCCTTAACACACACCGGCCTTTCACGTTGTTCGCTAACTCACCGGCTGTGTGCATTCCTTTCTTGCTTTTACAGTTTTATTTCATGAGTCAAGGTTAATACTACAGGCTTGGCCTCGCCTTCCCAACTCTGTCGTTCACTGAGAGGGTCACTGACGGCCTTGAAACCCAATGCAGTCTTCTTGTCTGGATTTGGCCTTCTCTGCATATCTTTCACGGCTCTTCAGAGGCAACAACCTCCTGCAGGGATCTCCTGGGTTTTCATACCATTTTCTCTCATCCCTTGATCAGTCGATCACTCCAGTGGGTTCGCCTTTGCCCCTGAAGATCTGCTCCTTCTCGTGTTCCACCTTCCTCAGAGTCTGTCTCTATGTTCCTCCTTTTATCTGTGTGGGGAGAGCTAATGTGTATCAGGTGTATTTGATCAAAGTCAAGTGCCTGACTTTGCCTGACCCGCTAAGCGGGACATGTCCAATGAGATATGTAAGGGTTAGCCTCTTTACTCTTAGTCACCCTCTTCTTCAGCCCAGTGTGTGTGCAGAAAGCAGGGGATTGGGACATTGGAGAATCCTATAAATGGGATGGAGCATGGGGAAAGGGTGAAATACTGGGTCTCACCATCGGTTTCCTCACCCCCACCCCCCAAAAGACCCCTCACCCAGGTGATCCTCCTGCTCTGGTCCACCCCCAGGGGCTGGATCCAAAGGCGATGGCTGTGCCCTGGCAACCTGACAGAGAGATCCCCGGGGACTAGCAGGTGAGACACCCTTTGGTTTCACACGGGTGATAGAGGCAGGGTACCCACAATAGAGGGATATTAGATCACATTAGCTGCTAAATATAAGGATAAACAACTTCAGAAGAGAAAGGAGATACTAGATCTGTGGAAGATGACAGAGGATCCTGATGAAGGGGGGCTCCAACCACAAGGGAAGTGGCCATACATGTAGTGTCTGGGACAACACAGGAGAACAAAGCTGCGCTGTCGCAAACAGGGCTTCACCCACTCACCACTCGCCCAGCCACGGGATACACAAAACCAAACTGTGGTCCTACCCCAGCCACTGCCCCACTTACCTACATACAGGGGTGTAGCTAGCCTTTTGGTTGTATACCCTGATATTCTATCCAGGGCTACAACCAAAAGACCAGGAGCTACAGCCTCCTAAGCACCTCCTAGCAACGCCTCTGCCTACATACCAACACTGAGTGCTATCCCGCCTCAAAACAGTAAAGTACATAAAGAGTTAGAAGAGGCATTGGAGGCTACGCAGGTAGAATTGGCTTGGTTGAGAGAATTACAGGAAGGGGAAGGAAACAAGGGGAATGAGTTGGATGAATGAAGGGCAGGAGATATTGTGTTTAGACTTGACACTTCGACAATAAGAGATGTGCACATCGAGAAGGTGGGAGGTGGTGACGGGCAGGCAGGAAGCTCATACTATGGGACAGTAAGGTCTGACAGGGATGTGGTCCGAGAGTTAACGGAAGATGGGACACCGTGGTTTAAATTGAGGATGATGAATAGGATGCGCAAACACAGCAGGCCACACCATGGGTGGAAAGTTTGTGGGGACCATGGTTAAGGAACAGGTTGGGCGAGTGGCAGTAGGAAGGAAAAAGGGCAAATTGGATGTAAAGAAGGGAGGAGTACAGGTACCCAGATGCAGTTGATCCATAAAGGCCTAGGTAGGACGCACTATGTGCTCTGGGCACAAATAAATAAGAATAATCTGATTAAGTTGCTCGTACCCCTTCCTTCTGGGGCCTGAAAATTGATCTATGCCCACGAAAAACAGAGAGCTGGGATTTCCTTGGCTGTGGGGCAAATGAAGTGTGTTTGTCACAATAGTGGGGGCCAAACTGAAGACGTGTGGATTAAAGCAGGTTATCCAGGAGTAAAGCTAGATGATGGCGCACATGATGCGAGCCCTTTAATAATATCAGGACACAGGTATGGGATGCGCTCTGGCAAACTTACCCTGACACGCCAGACCTGCAGTCCAACATGCAGTATACCATGGTGGACAATGAGGACCCCGTGAAATACTTTATTAAGTTTCAAGAGATATGGTGTGTGGACATGGGGGCCCAGTGGGACCGATCAGTTCCCCTTTTCTATTTCGTTATCAAAGGAGTTTACCTAAGGAAGTGCAAAAGACACTCAACAAAATTGTGGGTATTAAAGCGAGATTCAAACTATAATAATACACCATTGTAAGAGGATAAAGGAGAGAGAGAAGGAAACGGCTCTGTGGCTGCAGGCTGAGGAAGTGACATTAGTACAGAAAAAGTTAGCTAAGATAGAAGTTGAAGGTGCAGTATCAACAAGCATGCCAACAGAGGTAGCAGAGCAGACCCTGGCACCTCCAGATGTCCGGATAGCAGCATTTTGTCCAGGAGGAGGACAAGGACAGTGGGGATGTGGACCTGTGCACCCCTACCCAGAGTGTCAGCAAGGCAGTCAGCAGCATGGGAGGGATGGATTCAGAGGATTTGCAGGAATTGGACCGTGGGGAGCAGGAATGGGACCTTCACATTGCTGGAGCTGTGGGAAGTGCGGACATTTCACAAGGGAGTGTAGGATCAGGCAGGGGCCGGGATGTAATCCATATATCAACTACTGCCCACCGCCCCATCCTCAACCACGAGTTCATCTCCAGAGGCTGACCTCCATACCCTATGAGATACACCAGGCATACACTCAGTTACCACCTTGAACCCCAGGTGTGCAAGTGCACAATCCGCAAGTGACACAACCATTCGTGCCACAGCAGAACGCCATGTACAGGAGTAACATGCCAATGACCGACGAAGTACCAAATGGCAACTTCGTACCCTACCGAGGAGTGAGCATAGTGGGGAACAACCCTTTCATGTTTTCTGGCACCAACACATACCCTGACTAGGACAGCCCACAGAGAACTCTTGCGTGCTCAGTCCTGTCCATGACAGTCCACCCTAATGAGGAACCCTTGCTGAGAGCTGAGATAGGCAACAAGCAATTCATCTTCATGGTTATGATATGATATTCTATTTGTATCGTGCTCGTACACAAGTGTTTCAGAGCGCGACTAGGCAAGGGAGGGGAACAGGGGAGAACACAAAACAATAGCGATCTTACAAGGCCCAGTGACATTGAGAACGCACAAGTGCATGGGAGAGGGAAAAGGGAAAAAGTGCATGGAAGGGGGAGAATGGAAAGTGATGAGCAGATAAATAAATAATAAATAAAAATAAATTGAAAATGGAGGCAATAAACAGTGGTAGTACAGCCAGCAAGTGGCAAGTGCTGTGTTTATGGTAGCGGACTGGGTAAGTCTGATAAGTGCAGAAAAAGAAGAAAAAGAGGGGGGCTGTATGGGTACAGTACAGTCCACCAGTGCAAGAGGTGGCCAGGATGCAGAGCAGGAGAGCAGCAAGGTGAGCATGTACCTGGGCCCAGGGGAAAGAGGGTGGCCAGGTGCACAGTGCCAAGGGAGAGCCGGTCAGCAGGGGAGAGGGGGAGAAAAGGGAGAAGCAAAGAGGAAGGTCTTGAGGTGCTTACGGAACTGGAGATGATTCTCCTCAAGTTTAAGAATGTTAGGGAGGCCCCAAATGAAGATAGAGATCTACCCCCAGCTCGTTTCTTTGAAAAACGATTGACCCGGAGGGAGTAAGAGGTAGAGGAGCAAAGAGCTTGAGAGGGGAGGTATATGCGGAGGGATAGCTGAAGGTATTTTGGATCCAGTCCCCAGAAAGCCTTGTGGACAATGCAGAGGGTTTTAAATTTAATCCTTGCATCCACTGGGAGCCAATGGAGAGATTTCAGAGCTGGAGAGATACGATCCCAGGGCTTGAGGCCAAGGACTAAGTCTTGAAGTCCTGTTCTGGATAAGTTGCAGAGGGCGGAGAGTAGAAGCAGGTAGCTTTAGAAAGAGGCTGTTACAATAGTCCAACCTTGAGAGAACCAGAGCTTGGGAGACAGTGAGCTTCTGAGGGAAGGAGGGGAAAGGCAGAGTACCTCTGAGGGGGTGCAGTAGGAAATTTGACTTTTTAGAGACCTCAGAGATATGGGCGAAGAAGGAAAGTGTGGATTCAAAGATGACCCTGAGGTTCTTAGCCTTGCAGGTAGGGGTAGGAGGGGGGCCAAGGGAGGCCGGCCAGAGAGTGAGGGAAAAGGACGGAGATGGTGTGCCGATGAGGAGGATCTCAACCTTTGCCGGCATTCAGACAAAGATCATTGGCAGCACACCAATCTTGAATGGTAGTCAGTGATGAGAGAGGGAGAGGAGGTGGCCAAGGGCAACCGTAAAATGAGTTGAGTGTCATCAGCATAGCACTGGAAATTTGAGCAGAAAATGGCAATGCAGTGGGCGAGAGTTGCCAGGTATTGGTTAAAAAGCCAGGGTGAGAGGTTAGACCCCTGGGGAACCCCACAGGTAGAGAGGAAGATAGATGATAGGAAGGACTCCAGTTGGGCCTGGGATGGTCGATCAGAGAGGAAAGAGGTCAGCCAAGCCAGGGCCTGATCGGTTGTCATGACCCTTGCCCCTGGCCCTCACTGGCAAATCAGCCTTCCAGTTAGGGCTAGGTCAAAGGCCTTAAAACCTCATCCAAGACTCTCTTGGAGTCAGTCCTGGCGCCTTTGGCACCAGGCTCATACTCATCATGAAGACCAACATTAGAATGGGACTATTGGGGGTTTCAGCCAACATGGAGGCACACACATAGCTCATTTACAAGGAACTGAGCTATGCGGTCTAGTCCTTTGTGTGTCGCAGGCCTGAGACTACTTTACCTGGACTACTTTACCTGAGACTATTTAAACCACACCCAAACAGCAGAACATTCTTTGAGTTTTTCTGCTGTGGGCAGCGTAACGCTCACCGTGTCCAGTTCTTTGATGCCAGCTTACCTGAAACCAAGGACCTGCAGAGAGAGAAAGAACACTACGAAACTTATCTGGAACAGTATCCTGTCTTCAATCCATCGCTGACTTCAGTTCCACTCACCTGAAGGTACGAATTCCATCATCTGGCACCACATGCATCCTGGAATACCATAACCTGGAAAGAGGAGAAAGAAAGACAGCATTAGTAAGCGTTTACTCACGTTTCCTCCCGAATGAAGAAAGCCACACAATTTTTACCTGGGTAGTCATCTCCTGGTCAGTATCATTGCTGGAACATTACAGCACTCGGAGAGGAACATCGCAACCTGCAAGGAGAGAAAAGACACAGGTTAGCAATATAAAAGGCAAAACAGCGCTGCGCATCGCGCTTTACTCACTAGACAGCATCACGCACACCGCGCTTTCTCCTAACGGCCCATGCTCATCTTCAAACTGCATGACAACACCAAAATAACTTTCCATACCTAAAAGGAAAGAAGACATTATTATTCGAACTAAGAGGAACATAAGAACTGCATATAAAGACTCTAAAGCAGCAAACCTACAGAGTCACAGCAGGCCTGGACTCCCACAGGGGGGCTTGTGCCAGTGAAGTAACTTGGTCGCTGCTCGCCCCCCACATCTACGTTCCCCTGCCATGAGAATCCACCTTTCACAATATTAAGGTGAGGAGAAAAGGCCAAAGGGGGAGGAAGGAGTTGAAGCCAAGGGAGGTGGAAAAACATAAAGACAATCTGGTATTGAATCCAGTTCCCCTATATTGCAGACCCATCTTTAACCAGAGGCCTTACCAAGGGACCGGGAGAGGGTTTGAGAGTGTAAATCATCCAACCAAGGCTGGGTGGCATCCCCGTGGATACCAGGTGAGCGTAACATCGGTGATACCCAGGTTATCACAGAGACGGTTGAGCAGGATGGTGTGGTTGACCGTGTCGAAGGCAGAAGAGAGATCAAGAAGGATAAGAACAGAGGGAATGTTAGAGTCCAGGTTGGAGAGCAGATCTTCACAGATGTTCAGGAGAGCAGTTTCTGTGCTTCTGGCCACTCTGAAGCCAGACTGGTGGCCATGGAGGGAGCCAACAGAATCTGAATGATGGATGGTACAGGTGCCACTAAATCATGCACCAGTAAGGGAAACTTCCCATTATCAGGTGAAACTCTTGACACGCAGAGCTTCTCTGGGTTCCTACACAAAAGAATTTGATATCAGAATAGGAGGAAAGATGGTGCGTGCACTTTTGTTGTATTCAGAGAGTTCTCCGATAAACTTGTTGGGGCGAGACCTGCTAGGCAAACTAAATATGACCATTTCCTTTAGCGACCAAGAATAGCGTGCACCACTCTGAGCATGTGTGCCATAGGAACGATGGTCATAATACATGTAAGGGGAGGAGAGGCAGTGGCTTGCATATCCCTGTGGACCCTGATTTGTTTGTGTGTGGCATAACATTGCTTTTCGAAGCTGTGTCTCAAATTGGTAAGGCTTGTCTGGTGGTGTCAGTTAAATGGATTGTTGCAATTGGGACTGACTCAGAGGGGTGCGAGTGCCGCACAGTGTTGTGTATTGACCCAACAATGCCTCTTAGAGACGTGACGGATGCTTGACTTGTTTGAGGATAGACCAGATGATGGCGAGATTGTACTAGTGATTCCATTCCTTGCAATATCATGGTGCAGTATCAAAAAGTGGAGTGTCCTCTGATGGCTCTCGTAGCCTCGCCCCCCTTCACTGAGACAGACTTCGAGCAGGTCCCTCAAAGGTTGTGGACAACAAATGCCCACAATGTTGGGCTCTTGCAAGGAGTGGCCCCAGTTTGAATAACACTCAAGCCAGGAGCAGTGTGGCCGAGGGCGAGGCAGTATCTCTTGTCAAGTGAGGCAGAGGAAGGGGTACGGGATACTATTGTTTCCCTACTAAATCAGGGGATAATTGTACCATCTAGTTCCCCATGCAACACAGCTATGTACCCGATAAACAAGGCAAAAGGGGGAGCTGAAGGATGAATTAGGATTTGTGCCTTCTTAATGATATACTACAAGCAGAATTTCCAGTGGTCCCAGACAATACTTTGCAACGTCCCCAAAGAGGTGACCCCTTTTTCTTCCTGCACTTATGAGACCTAAACTGTCTGCTGCTTTAAACCTAGCACTTGCAAATTGCTGGCTGCATTACCACTGTTTGTTGCCTTTATTATTTATTTATTGTTATTTATCTGTTTCTCTTCTGCTTCGCACTTTCCACTTCTCCCCCCTTCCATTCACTTTTCCCCTCCCCTCTCCCCCATGCACTTGCACGTTCTCAATGTCACTGGGCCTAGTAAGATCGCTGTTTTCTTCTCCCCTGTTCCCCTCCCTTGCCTTCTCGCGTTCCGAAACACTTGTGTATGAGCGCAATAGAAATAAAATATCAATCAATCAATCAATCAATCTGGTGGATCTCAAAAACCCTTCTTTTCTTTTCCCTTGCACCCCGATTCACAATAACTCACTGTGTTTATGCATGGGGGTATGCACTTTGAACACGCAAGATTACCTCAAGGGTACTGTGAGTCCCCTAGCATTTTTAACAGAATACCACACGCTGATTTAGGCAATATCCATGTGCCTAGTACCATTGTTCAATATGTTTTACTGGTGTGTAGTGGCAGCGAGCACCAGTGTAGAGGGACTCCATAATACTTTTACAGCTTCTGGCCCGCAAGGGGTACATGGTTGATAAGGCCAAATTACAGTACTGCCTTCAGGAAGTGCTCTATTTCGTTCAATTGATTTCTGTAAATGGCAAAAGAAGCATTCTTGATCGCGCTGCCTCTGTGCGCGCCACCCCACAGTGCAAAACAGTTAAGGAAATGCAAATGTTCTTGGGGCTCCACAATTACTGGATATTTGACTATACAGCCTCAAAGAAGCCCAAAAGAACAACAACAAGATAGTGTGGACAGAAGACATGCTCACTAACTTCAATGACCTCAAGGAGGTCATCTCCACCGCACCAGCATTAGTGACCCCAGATTGCATGCAAGAGTCCTGTTTATTTTCCCCATCCAATGGGCAATTGATGACTGCTGTGCTCACACAGATGAACACCATGGCCTCAAGTCAGTGGCGTATTACAGTGGTATGTTATATTCAGTGATGCAGGGCCAAGTTGCATGTGAACAGGCACTTGCTGCTGCTCTGCATTTGCCATCAAGAAGAGTTCTACTATCGCTATGGGATGCTTCATAACATTGCATATCGGGCATGCAGTTTTTGCCATTTTTAGAATGCCACAAATCCACACTGATCACACAGCATCCTTCTGCATACGAGGTTATTTTATCAAACCCAAAAATTCAAATTGTGAAATGCAAAATTGTTAACCCAGCCACCTTTTTGACAGAAATGTGTTCCGACGAGGACTTGGCCAACCACAACTGTGTAACTTTTGAGGGAGAGGAATATGACATTACAAAAGCACATCAGAAACCCCTCACGGGGAGCGGGGGTCCTCTTTGTTGATGGGTCAGGAACAATTGACCAGGGCACAGGATTACGGCACACTGGTCCAGCAGTGGACCGTCTAGTGGATGGGGAATACGAAACACTAGTACAGAAAGGATTGCCCATGCATTTTCCAGCTCAAGCTGCCAAACTCATAGCGCTTATTGAAGCACTTTAAGCGTCCCATGGTGCCATGTGACCATTTACTATGATTCAGAATATGTTACCACCACAGTGCATGCAGGCCTTGCACAGTGGAAGAGAAGGGGATTCAGAAGTGCGGACGGATCTCCAGTCCGACATGCAGCATTATTGGACAAGCTCATTTATGGACTGTCTCAACCATCCATAGTGGCAGTCGAAAAATGCGCAGCTGACACTAATAATACAGATGAGGTCTCTCTTGGTAATGCTGCTGCCGTAGCTGCAGCAGCGAAAGTGGCAGCTTATATCACAGTGCCACAAGTGTCAGAGTACCTTTTCCTAACGTCTAGCACTGCACACCTGCCAGCACCCTACAATGCCTTACCAATTGCGCAGTTGATTGAGTTGCAGGAAGAGAAAGAACTTTGGATGAAAAGAGGGTTTAAACAGTCCCCTACTGTTCTGTTATGGAGGCAAAAGATATCTGGGAAAGCTTGTCGTGGCTTAAGGTTGGTGGGAAGGGCTCCCTAGTTTCCTCTGGGCTCAATGGCGCTGTGACCTGCAAAAGGCCTTCTGGTTTCTCAAAGTAATTTGGGTTAGGGATTTCCAAGGGACTCAAGGCAAAGTTGAAAGGCGATGATGCGTACAGACCCATGAGTTAGACATCAATTTCAAGATTTGGGGATGCACTGGGCTAGGACTTCACTAGCCACCCTGAGGTGACAATGAGAGGGCGTCGACAGGCTCGAATGTACTAATCTGGGCACTTCACTATTGCAGCACTGCTTGGGTTCTTGGGAACTTTCCACACTTGGCACAAGTCACTGAGGACCGTTTAAGGTAAAAGCTTGCAAATGAAGGCTTCCAGGCCTCATGAAGAAAGTCTTGTTGTTTCGGACAGATGGTCCTAATGTCACTGGGGAATGTCATCGGGACTGTGCCCTGGATTCCCTCTAGCAGAATTCCACATTCAGAAGAAATGTGGGTTCACAGAGGAAGAAGTCTGACAGCGGATGGAGGGGCAGAGTCCCTGAGAATTATCAGAGCTACAATGACACCGATGTCCCTCTGGAACCTATCTCAGACAGCCCTAATGATGCGTCACCAGCGCTGGGAACACACCTTTCTTGGGCAGTTCTCAGAGATTGGGATGCCATCTTTTACACAGAGAAGTCTTTGTTGATAGTTTTTTTACTCTTCAGGGGAATTTAGGCAAATTAGGTCTGGCTCTAAACAGAGCTGCCAGGAGGAAGGCAAGGGTTCTCTCTACGACCAACACCAGAGTTCCGATGGCTGAAAAAGTGTTGTCTGGCTTTTCCAATGGCCGGTAGCAGCACTTTTTGAACCCTAAATACAAGCCTAAAAGCATTCACAATGGAAGCAGTACACTGGGCGCAGCCAACAGCTTTGCTAGTCCAGGTCCTGAACATACACACTGTGCAGGAGGGCTTTCTGAGCCGGGAATAGGCATAAATGGATGCACAGATGGAAAGGAGAGGGAACTGTATTAACATTCATTCTAGATCATGCACCATAAACATCAAAACACACACAGAACCGTTCAATCTAGGCTACCACTGGATCATACTACTAAGAGTGTGCATGGCACGGGCAGCAGCTCAACTCTAGGCTACCACTGGATCATCCTACTAAGGGTGTGCATGTCACGGGCCTGCAGCTCAGCTCTAGGCTACCAATGGATCATCCTACTAAGGGTACGCATGGCATGGGCCTGCAGCTCAGCTCTAGGCTGCCACTGGATCATCCTACTAAGGGTATGCATGCACGGGCAGCAGATCAGCTCTAGGCTACTACTGGATCATCCTACTAAAGGTATGCATGTCAAGGGCAGCAGCTCAGATCTAGGCTACCGCTGGATCATCCTACTAAGGGTATAGCTCAGCTCTAGGCTACCACTGGATCATCCTACTAAGGGTATGCATGGCACGGGCAGTGGCTCAGCTCTAGGCTACCGCCGGAACATCCTACTAAAGGTATGCATGTCACGGGCAGCACCTGAGCTCTAGGCTACTGCTGGATCATCCTTCTAAGGGTATGCATGGCACGGGCAGCAGATCAGCTCTAGGCTACTGCTGGTTCATCCTACTAAAGGTATATATGTCACGGGCAGCAGCTCAGCTCTAGGCTACCGCTGGATCATCCTACTAAGGGTGTGCATGGCACGGGCCTGCAGCTCAGCTCTAGGCTACCATTGGATCATCCTACTAAGGGTACGCATGGCATGGGCCTGCAGCTCAGCTCTAGGCTGCCACTGGATCATCCTATTAAGGGGATGCATGCACGGGCAGCAGATCAGCTCTAGGCTACTACTGGATCATCCGACTAAAGGTATGCATGTCAAGGGCAGCAGCTCAGCTCTAGGCTACCGCTGGATCATCCTACTAAGGGTATAGCTCAGCTCTAGGCTACCACTGGATCATCCTACTCAGGGTATGCATGGCACGGGCAGTGGCTCAGCTCTAGGCTACCGCTGGAACATCCTACTAAAGGTATGCATGTCACGGGCAGCACCTGAGCTCTAGGCTACTGCTGGATCATCCTACTAAGGGTATAGCTTAGCTCTAGGCTACCACTGGATCATCCTTCTAAGGGTATGCATGGCATGGGCAGCAGATCAGCTCTAGGCTATTACTGGATCATCCTACTAAGCATATGCATGGCACGGGCAGCAGCTCAGCTCTAGGCTACCACTGGATCAACCTACTAAGGGTGTGCATGGCAGTGCAGCAGCTCACAGCTCTAGCCCACCACTGGATCATCCTACTAAGGGTATGCATGGCACAGGCGGCAGCGCAGCTCTAGGCTACCACAGGATCATCCTACTAAGGGTATGCATGGCACGGGCAGCAGCTCAGCTCCAGGCTACCACTGGATCATCCTACTAAGGGTATGCATGGCACGGGCAGCAGCTCAGCTCTAGGCTACCACTGGATCATCCTGCTAAGGGTATGCATGGCACAGGCAGCAGCTCAGCTCCAGGCTACCACTGGATCATCCTACTAAGGGTATGCATGGCACGGGCAGCAGCTCAGCTCTAGGCTACCACTGGATCATCCTACTAAGCATATGCATGGCACGGGCAGCAGCTCAGCTCTAGGCTACCACTGGATCATCCTACTAAGGGTATGCATGGCACGGGCAGCAGCTCAGCTCTAGGCTACCACTGGATCATCCTACTAAGGGTATGCATGGCACAGGCAGCAGCTCAGCTCTAGGCTACACCTGGAACATCCTACTAAGGGGGTGCATGGCAGGGCAGCAGCTCACAGCTCTAGCCCACCACTGGATCATCCTACTAAGGGTATGCATGGCACAGGCGGCAGCGCAGCTCTAGGTTACCACAGGATCATCCTACTAAGGGTGTGCATGGCACGGGCAGCAGCTCAGCTCTAGGCTATGACAGGATCATCCTACTAAGGGTATGCATGGCACGGGCAGCAGCTCAGCTCTAGGCTACCACTGGATCATCCTACTAAGGGTATGCATGGCACGGGCAGCAGCTCAGCTCTAGGCTACCACTGGATCATCCTGCTAAGGGTATGCATGGCACGGGCAGCGGCTCAGCTCTAGGCTACCACTGGATCATCCTACTAAGGGTATGCATGGCACGAGCAGCGGCTCAGCTCTAGGCTACCACTGGATCAACCTACTAAGGGTATGCATGGCACGAGCAGAGGCTCAGCTCTAGGCTACCACTGGATCATCCTACTAACGGTCATGCATGGCCCAGGCAGTAGCTCAGCTCTAGGCTACCACTGGATCAACCTACTAAGGGTATGCATGGCATGGGCAGCAGCTCAGCTCTAGGCTACCACTGGATCATCTCACTAAGAGTGTGAATGGCACGGGCAGCAGCTCAGCTCTAGGCTACCACTGGATCATCCTACTAAGGGTATGCATGGCACAGGCAGTAGCTCAGCTCTAGGCTACCTCTGGATCATCCTACTAAGGGTATGTATGGCACGGGCAACAGCTCAGCTCTAGCCCACCACTGGATCATCCTACTAAGGGTATAGCTCAGCTCTAGGCTACCACTGGATCATCCTACTAATGGTATGCATGGCACGGGCAGCAGCCCAGCTCTAGGCTACCACTGGATCATCCTACTAAGGGTAGACATGGGACGGGCAGCAGCTCAGCTCTAGGCTACCACTGGATCATCCTACTAAGGGTGTGCATGGCACGGGCAGCATCTCAGTTCTAGGCTACCACTGGATCATCTTACTAAGGGTATGCATGGCACGGGCAGCAGCTCAGCTCTACGCCACCACTGGATCATCTTCCTAAGGGTGTGCATGGCACGGGCAGCAGCTCAGCTCTAGGCCACCACTGGATCATCCTAATAAGGGTATGCATGGCACGGGCAGCGCCTCAGCTCTAGGCTACCGCTGGAGCATCCTGTTAAGGGTATGCATGGCACGGGCAGCAGCTCAGCTCTAGGGTACCGCTGGAAAATCCTACTAAGGGTATGCATGGCACGGGCAGTAGCTCAGCTCTAGGCTACCACTGGATCATCCTACTAAGGTTATGCATGGCACGGGCAGTAGCTCAGCTCTAGGCTACCACGGGATCATCGGACTAAGGGTGAGCATGGCACGGGCAGCAGCTCAGCTCTAGGCCACCACTGGATCATCCTAATAAGGGTATGCATGGCACGGGCAGCGCCTCAGCTCTAGGCTACCACTGGAGCATCCTGTTAAGGGTATGCATGGCATGGGCAGCAGCTCAGCTCTAGGGTACCGCTGGAAAATCCTACTAAGGGTATGCATGGCACGGGCAGTAGCTCAGCTCTAGGCTACCACTGGATCATCCTACTAAGGTTATGCATGGCACGGGCAGTAGCTCAGCTCTAGGCTACCACGGGATCATCGGACTAAGGGTGAGCATGGCACGGGCAGCAGCTCAGCTCTAGACTACCACTGAATCTTCCTACTAAGGGTATGCATGGCACGGGCAGCAGTTCAGCTCTAGGATATCACTGGATCATCCTACTAAGGGTGTGCATGGCACGGGCAGCAGCTTAGCTCTAGGCTACCACGGGATCATCCTACTAAGGGAATGCATGGCACAGCAGCAGCTCAGCTCTAGGCTACCTCAGGATCATCCCACTAAGGGTATGCATGGCACGGGCAGCAGCTCAGCTCTAGGCTACCACTGGATCATCCTACTAAGGGTGTGCATGGCACGGGCAGCAGCTCAGCTCTAGGCTACCACGGGATCATCCTACTAAGGGTGTGCATGGCACGGGCAGCAGCTCAGCTCTAGGCCACCACTGGATCATCTTACTAAGCACATGCATGGCACGGGCAGCAGCTCAGCTCTAAGCTACCACGGGATCATCCTACTAAGGGTATGCTTGGCATGGGCAGCAGCTCAGCTCTAGGCCACAACTGGATCATCCTACTATGGATATGTATGGCACGGGCAGCGGATCAGCGCTAGGCTACCACTGGATCATACTATTAAGGGTGTGCATGGCACGGGCAGCAGCACAGCTCTAGGCTACCACGGGATCATCGGACTAAGGGTGAGCATGCCACAGGCAGCAGCTCAGCTCTAGGCTACCACTGATTCTTCCTACTAAGGGTCTGAATGGCACGGGCAGCAATTCAGCTCTAGGCTATCACTGGATTATCCTACTAAGGGTGTGCATGGCACGGGCAGCAGCTCAGCTCTAGGCTACCACGGGATCATCCTACTAAGGGAATGCATGGTAGGGGCAGCAGCTCAGCTCTAGGCTACCACTGGTTCATCTTACAAAGCACATGCATGGCACGGGCAGCAGCTCAGCTCTAGGCTACCCCTGTATCATACTATTAAGGGTGTGCATGGCACGGGCAGCAGCACAGCTCTAGGCTACCACTGGATCATTCTACTAAGGGTATGCATGCCACGGCAGCAGCTCAGCTCTAGGCTACCACGGGATCATCCTACTAAGGGTATGCACGGCACGGGCAGCAGCTCAGCTCTAGGCTTTCACTGGATCATCCTACTAAGGGTATGTATGGCGCGGGCAGCAGCTCAGCTCTAGGCTGCTACTGGATCATCCTACTAAGGGTGTGCATGGCGCGGGCAGCAGCTCAACTCTAGGCTACCACTGGATCATCCTACTAAGGGTGTGCATGGCACGGGCAGCAGCTCAGCTATAGGTTACCACTGGACCATCCTAATATGGATATGCATGGCACGGGCAGTAGCTCAGCTCTAGGCCACCACTGGATCATCCTAATACGGGTATGCATGGCACGTGCAGCAGCTCAGCTCTAGGCTACCACTGAATAATCCTACTAAGGGTGTGCATGGCACGGCAGCAGCTCAGCTCTAGGCTACCACTGGATCATCCTACTATGGGTATGCATGGCACGGGCAGCAGCTCAGCTCTAGGCTACCACTGGACCATCCTAATATGGATATGCATGGCACAGGCAGTAGCTCAGCTCTAGGCCACCACTGGATCATCCTAATACGGGAATGCATGGCACGTGCAGCAGCTCAGCTCTAGGCTACCACTGAATCATCCTACTAAGGGTATGCATGGCACAGGCAGCAGCTCAGCTCTAGGCTACCACTGGATCATCCTAATACGGATATACATGGCACAGGCAGCAGCTCAGGTGTAGGCTACCACTGGATCAACCTACTAAGGGTATGCATGGCACGGGCAGCAGATTAGCTCTAGGCTACCACTGGATCATCCTAATACGGGTATGCATGGCACGGGCAGCAGCTCAGCTATAGGCCACCACTGGATCATCCTAACACTGTTATGCATGGCATGGGCAGCAGCTCAGCTCTAGGCTACCACTGGATCATCCTAGTAAAGTGGTGCATGGCACAGGCAGCAGCTCAGCTCTAGGCTACCACTGGATCATCCTAACACTGTTATTCATGGCACGGGCAGCAGCTCAGCTCTAGGCTACCACTGGTTCATACTACTAAGGGTGTGCGTGGCACGGGCAGCAGCTCAGCTCTAGGCCACCACTGGATCATCTTACTAAGCACATGCATGGCACGGGCAGCAGCTCAGCTCTAAGCTACCACGGGATCATCCTACTAAGGGTATGCTTGGCACGGGCAGCAGCTCAGCTCTAGGCCACAACTGGATCATCCTACTATGGATATGTATGGCATGGGCAGCGGATCATCGCTAGGCTACCACTGGATCATCCTACTAAAGTGGTAGGGGCAGCAGCTCAGCTCTAGGCCATCACTGGATCATTCTACTAAGGGTATGCATGGCACGGGCAGCAGCTCAGCTCTAGGCTACCACTGTATCATACTATTAAGGGTGTGCATGGCACGGGCAGCAGCACAGCTCTAGGCTACCACGGGATCATCAGACTAAGGGTGAGCATGCCACAGGCAGCAGCTCAGCTCTAGGCTACCACTGATTCTTCCTACTAAGGGTATGAATGACACGGGCAGTGGCTCAGCTCTAGGCTACGTCTGGATCATCCCGCTAAGGGTATGCATGGCACGGCAGCAGCTTAGCTCTAGGCTACCTCTAGATCATCCCGCTAAGGGTGTGCATGGCACAGCAGCAGCTCAGCTCTAGGCTACCACTGGGTCATCCCGCTAAGGGTATGCATGGCACGGGCAGCGGCTCAGCTCTAGTCTACCACTGGATCATCCTACTAAGGGTATGCATGGCACGGGCAGCAGGTCAGCTCTAGGCTACCACTGGATCATCCTACTAAGCGTATGCATGGCACGGGCAGCAGCTCAGCTCTAGGCTACCACTGTATCATCCTAGTATGGATATGCATGGCACGGGCAGCAGCTCAGTTCTAGGCTACCACTGGATCACCCTAATATGGATATGCATGGCACGGGCAGCAGCTCAGCTCTAGGCTACCACTGGATCATCCTACTAAGGGTATGCATGGCACGGGCAGCAGCTCAGCTCTAGGCTACCACTGGATCATTCTAATAAGTTATGCATGGCACAGGCAGTAGCTCAGCTCTAGGCTACCACTGGATCATCCTGCTAAGGGTATGCATGGCAGGGCCAGCAGCTCAGCTCTAGGCTACCACTGGATCATCCTGCTAAGGGTATGCATGGCACGGGCAGCAGCTCAGCTCTAGGCTACCACTGGATCATCCTGCTAAGGGTATGCATGGCACGGGCTGCAGCTCAGCTCTAGGCAACCACTGGATCATCCTACTAAGGGTATGCCTGGCATGGGCCTGCAGCTCAGCTCTAGGCTACCATTTGATCATCCTACTAAGGGTATGCATGGCACAGGCAGTAGCTCAGCTCTAGGCTACCACTGGATCATCCTACTAAGGGTATGCATGGCACGAGCAGTGGCTCAGCTCTAGGCTACCACTGGATCATCCTACTAAGGGTATGCATGGCACGAGCAGTGGCTCAGCTCTAGGCTACCACTGGATCATCCTACTAAGGGTATGCATGACACGGGCAGTGGCTCAGCTCTAGGCTACGTCTGGATCATCCCGCTAAGGGTATGCATGGCACGGCAGCAGCTTAGCTCTCGGCTACCTCTAGATCATCCCGCTAAGGGTGTGCATGGCACAGCAGCAGCTCAGCTCTAGGCTACCACTGGATCATTCTACTAAGGGTATGCATGGCATGGGCAGCAGGTCAGCTCTAGGCTACCACTGGATCATCCTACTAAGCGTATGCATGGCACGGGCAGCAGCTCAGCTCTAGGCTACCACTGTATCATCCTAGTATGGATATGCATGGCACGGGCTGCAGCTCAGTTCTAGGCTACCACTGGATCATCCTAATATGGATATGCATGGCACGGGCAGCAGCTCAGCTCTAGGCTACCACTGGATCATCCTACTAAGGGTATGCATGGCACGGGCAGCAGCTCAGCTCTAGGCTACCACTGGATCATTCTAATAAGTTATGCATGGCACAGGCAGTAGCTCAGCTCTAGGCTACCACTGGATCATCCTGCTAAGGGTATGCATGGCAGGGCCAGCAGCTCAGCTCTAGGCTACCACTGGATCATCCTGCTAAGGGTATGCATGGCACGGGCAGCAGTTCAGCTCTAGGCTACCACTGGATCATCCTGCTAAGGGTATGCATGGCACGGGCTGCAGCTCAGCTCTAGGCAACCACTGGATCATCCTACTAAGGGTGTGCATGGCACGGGCAGCAGCTCAGCTCTAGGCTACCATTTGATCATCCTACTAAGGGTATGCATGGCACAGGCAGTAGCTCAGCTCTAGGCTACCACTGGATCATCCTACTAAGGGTATGCATGGCACGAGCAGTGGCTCAGCTCTAGGATACCACTGGATCATCCTACTAAGGGTATGCATGGCACGAGCAGTGGCTCAGCTCTAGGCTACCACTGGATCATCCTACTAAGGGTATGCATGACACGGGCAGTGGCTCAGCTCTAGGCTACGTGTGGATCATCCCGCTAAGGGTATGCATGGCACGGCAGCAGCTTAGCTCTCGGCTACCTCTAGATCATCCCGCTAAGGGTGTGCATGGCACAGCAGCAGCTCAGCTCTAGGCTACCACTGGATCATCCCGCTAAGGGTATGCATGGCACGGGCAGCGGCTCAGCTCTAGTCTACCACTGGATCATTCTACTAAGGGTATGCATGGCATGGGCAGCAGGTCAGCTCTAGGCTACCACTGGATCATCCTACTAAGCGTATGCATGGCATGGACAGCAGCTCAGCTCTAGGCTACCACTGGATCATCCATGTAGGATATGCACGGCACGGGCAATAGCTCAGCTCTAGGCTACCACTGGATCATCCTACTAAGGGTATGCATGGCACGGGCAGCAGCTCAGCTCTATGCTACCACTGGATCATCCTGCTAAGGGTATGCATGGCACGGGCAGCAGCTCAGCTCTAGGCTACCACTGGATAATCCTACTAAGGGTATGCATGGCACGGGCGGCAGCTCAGCTCTAGGCTACCACTGGATCATCCTACTAAGGGTGTGCATGGCACGGACAGCAGCTCAGCTCTATGCCACCATTGGATCATCCTAATAAGGGTATGCATGGCACGTGCAGCAGCTCAGCTCTAGGCTACCACTGGATCATCCTACTAAGGGTGTGCATGGCACGAGCAGCAGCTCAGCTGTAGGCTACCACTGGATCATCCCACTAAGGGTATGCATGGCAGGGGCAGCAGCTCAGCTCTAGGCTGCCACTGGATTATCCTACTAAGATGGTGCATGGCACGGGCAGCAGCTCAGCTCTAGGCTACCACTGGATCATCTCACTAAAGGTATGCATGGCAGGGGCAGCAGCTCAGCTCTAGGCTACCAATGGATCATCCGACTAAGGGTATGCATGGCACGGGCAGCAGCTCAGCTCTAGGCTACGACTGGATCATCCTACTAAGGGTATGCATGGCACGGGCAGCCGCTCAGTTCTAGGCTACAACTGGATCATCCTGCTAAGGGTATGCATGGAACGAGCAGCAGCTCAGCTGTAGGCTACCATTGGATCATCCGTGTAGGATATGCACGGCACGGGCAATAGCTCAGCTCTAGGCTACCACTGGATCATCCTACTAAGGGTATGCATGGCACGGACAGCAGCTCAGCTCTAGGCTACCACTGGATCATCCTACTAAGGGTATGCATGGCACGGGCAGCGGCTCAGCTCTGGGCTACCACTGGATCATCCTACTAAGGGTGTACATGGCACAGGCAGCAGCTCAGCTCTAGGCTACCACTGGATCATCCTACTAAGTGTGTGCATGGCACGGGCAGCCGCTCAGCTCTAGGCTACCACTGGATCATTCCACTAAGGGTATGCATGGCACGGGCAGCAGCTCAGCTCTAGGGAATCACTGGATCATCCTACTAAGGGTATGCATGGCAGGGGCAACATCTCAGCTCTAGGCTACCTCTGGATCATCCTATTAAGGGTGTGCATGGCACGGCAGCAGCTCAGCTCTAGGCTACCACTGGATCATCCTACTAAGGGTATGCATGGCACGGGCAGCAGCTCAGCTCTAGGCTATCACTGGATAATCCTACTAAGGGTGTGCATGGCATGGGAAGCAGCTCAGCTCTAGGCTACCGCTGGATCATCCTGTTAAGGGTATGCATGGCACGGGCGGCAGCTCAGCTCTAGGCTACCACTGGTTCATCCTGCTAAGGGTGTGCATGGCACGGGTAGCAGCTCAGCTCTAGACTACCACTGGATCATCCTACTAAGGGTGTGCATGGCACGGGCAGCAGCTCAGCTCTAGGCTACCACTGGATAATCCCGCTAAGGGTATGCATGGCACAGGCAGCCGCTCAGCTCTAGGCTACCACTGGATCATCCTTCTAAGGGTATGCATGGCACGGCTACCACTGGATCATACTAGTAAGGGTATGCATGGCACGGGCAGCAGCTCAGCTCTAGGCTACCACTGGATCATCCTACTAAGGGTATGCATGGCATGGACGGCAGCTCAGCTCTAGGCTACCACTGGATCATCCTACTAAGGGTATGCATGGCACGGCTATCACTCGATCATACTAGTAAGGGTATGCATGGCACGGGCAGCAGCTCAGCTCTAGGCTACCACTGGATCATCCTACTAAGGGTATGCATGGCAGGTGCAGCAGCTTAGCTCTAGGCTACCACTGGATCATCCTACTAAGGGTATGCATGTCACAGGCAGCAGCTCAGTTCTAGGCTACCACTGGATCATCCTACTAAGGGTATGCAAGCCACGGGCAGCAGCTCAGCTCTAGGCTACCACTGGATCATCCTACCAAGGGTTGTGCATGGCGCGGGCAGCAGCTCAGCTCTAGGCTACCACTGGATCATCCTACTAAGGGTATGCATGGCACGGGAAGCAGCTCAGCTCTAGGCTACCACAGGATTATCCTACTAAGGGTATGCATGGCACGGGCAGCAGCTCAGCTCTAGGCTACCACTGGATCATCCTACTAAGGGTATGCATTGCACGGGCAGCAGCTCAGCTCTAGGCTACCACTGGATCATCCTGCTAAGGGTATGCATGGCACGGGTAGCAGCTCTGCTCTAGGCTGCCACTGGATCATCCTACTAAGGGTATGCATGGCACAGGCAGCAACTCATCTCTAGGCTACCTCTGGATCATCCTACTAAGGGTGTGCATGGCACGGCAGCAGCTCATCTCTAGGATACCTCTGGATAATCCTACTAAGGGTATGCATGGCATGGGCAGCAGCTCAGCTCTAGGCTTCCACTGGACCATCCTACTAAGGGTATGCATGGCAGGGGCAGCAGCTCAGCTCTAGGCTACCACAGGATCATCCTACTAAGGGTGTGCATGGCACGGGCAGCAGCTCAGCTCTAGGCTACCACAGGATCATCCTACTAAGGGTATGCATGGCACAGGCAGCAGCTCAGCTCTAGGCTACCACTGGATCATCCTACTAAGGGTATGCATGGCACGGTTAGCAGCTCAGCTCTAGGCTACCACTGGATCATCCTACTAAGGGTGTGCATGTCACGGGCAGCAGTTCAGCTCTAGGCTACTGCTGGATCATCCTACTAAGGGTATGCATGGCACCGGCAGCGGCTCAGCTCTAGGCTACCACTGGATCATCCTACTAAGGGTATGCATGGCACCGGCAGCGGCTCAGCTCTAGGCTACCACAGGATCATCCTACTAAGGGTATGCATGGCACGGGCAGCAGCTCAGCTCTAGGCTACCACTGGATCATCCTACTAAGGGTATGCATGGCACGGGCAGCAGCTCAGCTCTAGGCTACCTCTGGATCATCCTACTAAGGGTGTGCATGTCACGGGCAGCAGTTCAGCTCTAGGCTACTGCTGGATCATCCTACTAAGGGTATGCATGGCACCGGCAGCGGCTCAGCTCTAGGCTACCACTGGATCATCCTACTAAGCGTATGCATGGCACGGGCAGCGGCTCAGCTCTAGGCTACCTCTGGATCATTCCGCTAAGATTGTGCATGGCACGGCAGCAGCTCAGCTCTAGGCTACCTCTGGATCATCTTGCTAAGGGTATGCATGGCACGGGCAGCAGCTGAGCTCTCGGCTACCACTGGATCATCCTACTAAGGGTATGCATGGCACGGGCAGCAGCTCAGCTCTAGGCTACCACTGGATCATCCTTGACTCTCTCTGGCATGCCACATTCCTACCACTGCTCATCCTTGGTACAACAGCTTAGGGAATGTGCTTATCCATGCTCACGCACACTCTTCCAAACCAGTTCCTATAGAGTCACCATTAATGCAACACAAAGACACTGAAAAACATAATGAAAATGGCTTTAGAGATGCACATTTTCTTGGGGCAATCTGGCTTTCGTCTCTGGCACTTGCTTCTCCTGGCAATTCTAAACTTAAATATTTTGTGAATATCCCATTCAAATTAGACTTGCCTTTGTGACATCAGTCTTTCTGCTGGCTGCAAATGTCACCTTTGTTTGATCCATCAAGCATATGACACATCACTGTTGGATATGTTTCTCAAACCTTGGACTTACCTATTTGGGAAACGCCTTTGAAACATTAGACACATCTCTGGTATCTGTCAAACATTAGACCCACCTTTGTGGGAGCTGTCTCTGAAACACTAGACACCTCAGTGGGATCTGTCAAACATTAGACTCACCTCTGTGGGATCTGTCAAATATTACACTCACCTCTGTGGGATCTGTCAAACATTAGACTCACCTCTTTGGGATATTTTAAATATTAGGCTCACCTCTGTGGGATCTGCCTTAGAAAGATTAGGCACCACAGTTGGTGTGTCCGACATTAGACTCACCTCTGTGTGAACTGACTCTGAAGCAATATTCACCTCTGTGGGTTCTGTTTCTTGAATATGCTTTATTCTGTGGACTCTGTCCTGAAACATTGGACACCGTTGTGCATCTGTCCAACAATGACTTACCTCTGTGGTATCTGGCCATCATAATGCTTGGAACAACAAAATAGGCATCCCCGAAGAACTCTAGGAAGTTGTCTCTGTACTTGAAAGGGTCCTGTATGTCCCCCAGATACTCCTCAATTAGCAGCTGTCTGAATTCAGACAGAGGTCCCTGAAGGAAGAAATGGGATGTGTGAAACGACTGCAGAAATAATATTGACAATAATGACAAGCTCCACACCCTACTTTGGACAAAATCATCCCTCTGTTTCAATGCTGACAATAACGTAGCCCACCCCCAACAGATAAACTCAGTAAGTGTCAAGAAAAAGGCATGTAGTTTAGACCCTGCGATGGTGCAGATGTGGTCAGCACCAGACCTGGCCCCACCCCCCACCTGGTTCTATAGGTGACCTAAAGTACAAGCTGATAAGTGATCTGTGAATTGCCAGTTCAACAATAGTGGTAATAGAACAGCCATAAAGAATAGAAGAGATTGTGCTATACAAGTAGGGTAGGAGGTAGCGTGCACTTAGGGAAAGGTTGCAGAATACCCAGATAGGGTTACACAAGTAGCCTGGAGATGGGCGTCGGTAGCTTTAGGTTGCTGGGAATCAACTGTGGTGGCATGCAATGCATAAGACACAAAGGACATTGACATGGTGGAGAAAGAGCTAGAGTACCACCATCTTTTGGAAATACTGAATCCTGACACTAAAACTGCTGTGCACACGATTTACTTTTTTTTGTAACACTCTATTTACTGTTGCACACAGGTTCACAGCACTTACAGTATACATCATTTACACAGTTTATACTTTAAGTCCCATGGACTTCAGACAGAAGCCCAGGCATCAAAGTTAGTACAATCGAAACCACACTAGATAACATTTCTCAGTAACCCACTGCATGCAAAGTTAATTAGTTTCTATTGGTAACAGCAAGAAAGCATATATAGCTTTGATCTCCAAGTGCAAATAGCAACCATGCCAAATGATTTCATGATGAAGAAACGCATGGTGTTCTCAGTAGTTTCTGAATAACAACGTGTACAACGTAGCATAGCACAATGTTCACTAAATAGATGAAAATTAATTCTGAACAGTGGTCTTTTACCACGTGATCGGGACAGCGATTGCTTTTTCCAGGCTTACTGAGATAGTGCACCTGCAACTCACTTGGTACATCCAGACACAGGGACAGTATGCCAAGTTCACAAACAAAATGGCAGATAAGGCCTCAAGCCTGGGAACGAGGAGGGAGGGATGTCTTCAAATGAAACAATAGCAGTCTGTTCTTCTCCTCTTCCTCGTCACGCACCCTGGCACCACATTAAAGTGCCCAATGTCGGATGAGCGACTGTTGACCAATCAGGACCCTGTCCGCCATGTTGGCTAGTGTAGTAGAATGTGATGAACTCAGGAGGAACCATCAGTCATGCAGTAGCCAATAGTAGTAGCATTTGGTTATAAAATGTACAGGTGTTATATCTTATTAACCAATAGAATAAGCCAATAGAAATGCATTCCTTATCATTGGTGACGTGTATTTGGATTAAAAGCTTGTGTTCTGTATTACAATGTTCAGAATGTTAATGTGTATTTTCCTATTTTCCCGGCACTTGGTGTTACTCTATTACTTGAGTTCCTTTTTGCTATTGATTATTGATAGGGGCTACCTTAACAACCCCATAGAATAACTAACCCCACAAAATGTGCAAAAAGGGGCAGATATGCCCATTGCTTCTATGTGTACTCACCTTTGAGAAAGTTTACAGAAATTATCATTTTCCACTGATCCCATAGGTAAATGCACCTAGGGAACAGTGTCAGTCTTTACCTCCTCCTTCCTGTCTTCTCTCCTCTGTTAATCTCACTGTTGCTGTGATTGGTGTCCTGGGCCCTTATGCATCCTCTGGGTCCCTGACCTCCCACACCCAATTGCCCCAGCTCCTGTCCACCCTCAGGACTTGCCTTGGCACTCCCTCTGCCCTGGAGGTTTGCATTTACACCTAACGCGGCTTCGGCCGTGTAGCACTCACCATACCACGCACTTCACCTGTGGCTCATCCATGAGCCCACACACCCCAGCACTTACCCGTCTACCCTCTATCTTGATGCACTTGCATATTCTCAATACTCACAAGGAATAGTAGGTTCGTCCTTTTTTTCTTTTTCCCTCCACTGCTCTTAAAAATTGTGTTTTGTAATATGTTTCACTCCCTTGTTCCATCCCTCTGCCCTGTGGGTGCTTTGAAACAGTATTTCACTTGCAGTATAAGCGTGTAACACGCAAACAATAAATAAAAATAAATAAGTGTGTGTGTTAATGTGTACAATGCTGGGTCCACAAGCTGACTGGCTCTGTCCAATGAATCCGAATCTTTGCTTGTTGACAAGATCAATCGCAGTGCAACTGACTCTGTGAAATATGTCAAGACCGCATCCTGTGTCCGAGTACCACAGACAAGCACAACCTGTGAAATGAGACAGAGAGAGGCTGGTGTACCCAAGAACCACAGGCAGCCATAACCTATGAAATGAGACAAGAGAGCATGCTGTGCCAAAGATCCACATACAAGCACAACCTGTGAAATGAGACAGAGAGCATGCTGTGCCAAGGATCCACATGCAAGCACAACCTGTGAAATGAGACAGAGAGCATGCCGTGCCAAAGATCCAAATGCAAGCACAACCTGTGAAATGAGCCAAGACATAACCTATGAAATGAGACAAGATAGCATGCTGTGCCAAAGATCCACAGGCAAGCACAACCTATGAAATGAGACAAGAGAGCATGCTATGCTCAGGACCACAGGCAAGCACAACCTGTGAAATGAGCCAAGAGAGGCTGGTGTACCCAAGAACCACAGGCAGCCATAACCTATGAAATGAGACAAGAGAGCATGCTGTGCCAAAGATCCACATGCAAGCACAACCTGTGAAATGAGACAGAGAGCATGCTGTGCCAAGGATCCACATGCAAGCACAACCTGTGAAATGAGACAGAGAGCATGCTGTGCCAAAGATCCACATGCAAGCACAACCTGTGAAATGAGCCAAGACATAACCTATGAAATGAGACAAGATAGCATGCTGTGCCAAAGATCCACAGGCAAGCACAACCTATGAAATGAGACAAGAGAGCATGCTATGCTCAGGACCACAGGCAAGCACAACCTGTGAAATGAGCCAAGAGAGGCTGGTGTACCCAGGAACCACAGGCAGCCATAACCTATGAAATGAGACAAGATAGCATGCTGTGCCAAAGATCCACAGGCAAGCACAACCTATGAAATGAGACAAGAGAGCATGCTATGCTCAGGACCACAGGCAAGCACAACCTGTGAATTGAGCCAAGAGAGGCTGGTGTACCCAAGAAGCACAGGCAACCATAACCTATGAAATGAGACAAGATAGCATGCTGTGCCAAAGATCCACAGGCAAGCACAACCTATGAAATGAGACAAGAGAGCATGCTATGCCCAGGATCCACAGGCAAGCACAACCTGTGAAATGAGACAGAGAGCATGCTGTGCCAAGGATCCACATGCAAGCACAACCTGTGAAATGAGACAGAGAGCATGCTGTGCCAAAGATCCACATGCAAGCACAACCTGTGAAATGAGCCAAGAGAGGCTGGTGTACCCAAGAACCACAGGCAGCCATAACCTATGAAATGAGACAAGATAGCATTCTGTGCCAAAGATCCACAGGCAAGCACAACCTATGAAATGAGACAAGAGAGCATGCTATGCTCAGGACCACAGGCAAGCACAACCTATGAAATGAGACAAGAGAGCATGCTATGCCCAGGATCCACAAGCAAGCACAACCTGTGAAGTGAGCTAAGAGAGGCTGGTGTACCCAAGAACCACAGGCAGCCATAACCTATGAAATGAGACAAGATAGCATGCTATGCCCAGTATCCACAAGCAAGCACAACCTGTGAAATGAGCTAAGAGAGGCTGGTGTACCCAAGAACCACAGGCAGCCATAACCTATGAAATGAGACAAGATAGCATGCTGTGCCAAAGATCCACAGGCAAGCACAACCTATGAAATGAGACAAGAGAGCATGCTATGCTCAGGACCACAGGCAAGCACAACCTGTGAATTGAGCCAAGAGAGGCTGGTGTACCCAAGAACCACGGGCAACCATAACCTGTGAAATGAGACAGAGAGCATGCTGTGCCAAAGATCCACAGGCAAGCACAACCTATGAAATGAGACAAGAGAGCATGCTATGCTCAGGAACCACAGGCATGCACAACCTGTGAATTGAGCCAAGAGAGGCTGGTGTACCCAAGAACCACAGGCAACCATAACCTGTGAAATGAGACAGAGAGCATGCTGTGCCAAAGATCCACAGGCAAGGACACCCTATGAAATGAGACAAGAGAGCATGCTATGCTCAGGAACCACAGGAAAGCACAACCTGTGAAATAAGCCAAGAGAGGCTGGTGTACCCAAGAACCACGGGCAACCATGACCTGTGAAATGAGCCAAGAGAGCATGCTGTACCCAAGAACACAAGAGAGCATACTGTACCAACGAACCACAGGCACGTACAACTTTTGAAATGAGACAAGAGAGCATGCTATGCTCAGGGACCAAAGGCAATCACAACTTGTGAATTGCACCAATAGAGGTGGTGTACCCAAGAACCACATGCAACCACAACCTATGAAATGAGACAAGAGAGCATGCTATGCTCAGGAACCACAGAAAACACAACCTGCGAAATAAGCCAAGAGAGGCTGGTCTACCCAAGAACCACAGGCAACCATAACCTATGAAATGAGACAAGAGAGCATGCTATGCTCAGTAACCACAGGCAAGCACAACCTGTGAATTGAGCCAGGAGAGGCCGGTCTACCCAAGAACTACAGGAAAGCACAACCTGTGAATTGAGCCAAGAGAGCATGCTATGCTCAGCAACCACAGGTAAGCACAACCTGTGAAATGAGCCAAGAGAGGCTGGTGTACCCAAGAACCACAGGCAACCATAACCTGTGAAATGAGGCAGAGAGCATGCTCCACAGGCAAGCACACCCTATGAAATGAGACAAGAGAGCATGCTATGCTCAGGAACCACAGGCAATCACAACCTGTGAAATGAGCCAAAAGAGGCTGGTCTACCCAAGAACCACAGGCAACCATAACCGGTGAAATGAGACAAAGAGCATGCTGTGCCAAAGATCCACAGGCCATCACAACCTGTGAAATGAGACAAGAGAGCATGCTATGCTCAGGACCACAGGCAAGCACAACCTGTGAAATGAGCCAAGAGAGGCTGGTGTACCCAAGAACCACAGGCAACCATAACCTGTGAAATGAGGTGAGCATGCAAGAACACCCTATGAAATGAGACAAGAGAGCATGCTATGCACAGGAACCACAGGAAAGCACAACCTGTGAAATGAGCCAAGAGAGGCTGATCTACCCAAGAACCACAGGCAACCATAACCGGTGAAATGAGACAGCGAGCATGCTGTGCCACAGAATCACTTGCAAGCACAACCTGTGAAATGAGCCAAGAGAGCATGCTGTATCCAAGAACCACAGGAAAGCACAACCTGTGAATTGAGCCAAGAGAGGCTGGTGTACCCAAGAACCACAAGAGAGCATACTGTGCCAACGAACCACATGCACGTACAACCTTTGAAATGAGACAAGAGAGCATCCTATGCCCAGGAACCACAGGCAAGCACAACCTGTGAATTGAGCCAAGAGAGCATGCTGTACCCAAGAACCACAAGAGAGCATACTGTACCAACGAACCACAGGCACGTAGAACCTTTGGAATGAGACAAGAGAGCATGCTATGCCCAGGAACCAAAGGCAATCACAACCTGTGAATTGCGCCAAGAGAGGCTGGTGTACCCAAGAACCACATGCAACCACAACCTATGAAATGAGACAAGAGAGCATGCTATGCTCAGGAACCACAGAAAACACAACCTGCGAAATGAGCCAAGAGAGGCTGGTCTACCCAAGAACCACAGGCAACCATAACCTGTAAAATGAGACAGCGAGCATGCTGTGCCAAAGAACCACAGGCAATCACAACCTGTGAAATGAAACAAGAGAGCATGCTATGCTCAGGAACCACAGGCAAGCACAACCTGTGAATTGAGCCAAGAGAGGCTGGTCTACCCAAGAACCACAGGCAAGCACAACCTGCGAATTGAGCCAAGAGAGCATGCTATGCTCAGGAACCACAAGCAAGCACAACCTGTGAATTGAGCCAAGAGAGGCTGGTCTACCCAAGAACCACAGGCAAGCACAACCTGTGAATTGAGCCAAGAGAGCATGCTATGCTCAGGAACCACAGGCAAGCACAACCTGTGAATTGAGCCAAGAGAGGCTGGTCTACCCAAGAACCACAGGCAAGCACAACCTGGGAATTGAGCCAAGAGAGCATGCTATGCTCAGGAATCACAGGCAAGCACAACCTGTGAATTGAGCCAAGAGAGCATGCTATGCTCAGGAACCACAGGCAAGCACAACCTGTGAATTGAGCCAAGAGAGGCTGGTGTACCCAAGAACCACAGGCAACCATAACCTGTGAAATGAGACAGAGAGCATGCTGTGCCAAAGATCCACAGGCAAGCACAACCTATGAAATGAGACAAGAGAGCATCCTATGCCCAGGAACCACAGGCAAGCACAACCTGTGAAATGAGCCACGAGAGGCTGGTGTACCCAAGAACCACAGGCAACCACAACCTGTGAAATGAGACAGCGAGCATGCTTTGCCAAAGAACCACAGGCAATCATAACCTATGAAATCAGACAAGAGAGCATGCTATGCTCAGGAACCACAGACATGCACAACCTGTGAATTGGGACAAGAGAGGCTGGTCTACCCAAGAACCACAGCCGACCACAACCTGTGAAATGAGACAGCGAGCATGCTGTGCCAAAGATCCACAGACAAGCACAACCTATGAAATGAGACAAGGGAGCATGCTATGCTCAGGAACCACAGCTAAGCACAACCTGTGAATTGAGCTAAGAGAGGCTGGTGTACCCAAGAGCCACAGCCAACCACAACCTCTGAAATGAGACAGCGAGCATGCTGTGCCAAAGATCCACAGGCAATCACAACCTGTGAAATGAGACAAGAGTGCATCCTATGCCCAGGAACCACAGGCAAGCACAACCTGTGAATTGAGCTAAGATAGGCTGGTCTACCCAAGAACCACAGGCAACCATAACTGGTGAAATGAGACAAAGAGCATGCTGTGCCAAAGATCCACAGGCAATCACAACCTGTGAAATGAGACAAGAGAGCATGCTATGCTCAGGACCACAGGAAAGCACAACCTGTGAAATGAGCCAAGAGAGGCTGGTGTACCCAAGAACCACGGGCAACCATAACCTGTGAAATGAGACAGAGAGCATGCTGTGCCAAAGATCCACAGGCAAGCACACCCTATGAAATGAGACAAGAGAGCATGCTATGCTCAGGAACCACAGGCAAGCACAACCTGTGAATTGAGACAAGAGAGGCTGGTGTACCCAAGAACCACGGGCAACCATGACCTGTGAAATGAGCCAAGAGAGCATGTTGTACCCAAGAACCACAAGAGAGCATACTGTACCAACTAACCACAGGCACGTACAACCTTTGAAATGAGACAAGAGAGCATGCTATGCTCAGGAACCACAGGCAAGCACAACCTGTGAAGTGAGCCAGGAGAGGCTGGTGTACCCAAGAACCACAGGCAAGCACAACCTGTGAATTGAGCCAAGAGAGCATGCTATGCTCAGGAACCACAGGCAAGCACAACCTGTGGATTGAGTCAAGAGAGGCTGGTCTACCCAAGAACCACAGGCAAGCACAACCTCTGAATTGAGCCAAGAGAGCATGCTATGCTCAGGAACCACAGGCAAGCACAACCTGTGAATTGTGCCAAGAGAGGCTGGTCTACCCAAGAACCACAGGCAAGCACAACCTGTGAATTGAGCCAAGAGAGCATGCTATGCTCAGGAACCACAGGCAAGCACAACCTGTGAATTGAGTCAAGAGAGGCTGGTCTACCCAAGAACCACAGGCAAGCACAACCTGTGAATTGAGCCAAGAGAGCATGCTATGCTCAGGAACCACAGGCAAGCACAACCTGTGAATTGAGTCAAGAGAGGCTGGTGTACCCAAGAACCACAGGCAACCATAACCGGTGAAATGAGACAGAGAGCATGCTGTGCCAAAGATCCACAGGCAAGCACAACCTATGAAATGAGACAAGAGAGCATCCTATGCCCAGGAACCACAGGCAAGCACAACCTGTGAAATGAGCCACGAGAGGCTGGTGTACCCAAGAACCACAGGCAACCATAACCTGTGAAATGAGACAGCGAGCATGCTGTGCCAAAGAACCACAGGCAATCATAACCTATGAAATCAGACAAGAGAGCATGCTATGCTCAGGAACCACAGGCATGCACAACCTGTGAATTGGGACAAGAGAGGCTGGTCTACCCAAGAACCACAGCTGACCACAACCTGTGAAATGAGACAGCGAGCATGCTGTGCCAAAGATCCACAGAAAAGCACAAACTATGAAATGAGACAAGGGAGCATGCTATGCTCAGGAACCACAGGCAAGCACAACCTGTGAATTGAGCTAAGAGAGGCTGGTGTACCCAAGAGCCACAGCCAACCACAACCTCTGAAATGAGACAGCGAGCATGCTGTGTGAAAGATCCACAGGCAAGCACAACCTGTGAAATGAGACAAGAGTGCATCCTATGCCCAGGAACCACAGGCAAGCACAACCTGTGAATTGAGCCAAGAGAGGCTGGTCTACCCAAGAACCACAGGCAACCATAACCGGTGAAATGAGACAAAGAGCATGCTGTGCCAAAGATCCACAGGCAATCACAACCTGTGAAATGAGACAAGAGAGCATGCTATGCTCAGGACCACAGACAGGCACAACCTGTGAAATGAGCCAAGAGAGGCTGGTGTACCCAAGAACCACAGGCAACCATAACCTGTGAAATGAGACAGAGAGCATGCTGTGCCACAGAATCACATGCAAGCACAACCTGTGAAATGAGCCAAGAGAGGCTGGTCTACCCAAGAACCACAGGCAACCATAACCGGTGAAATGAGACAGAGAGCATGCTGTGCCACAGAATCACATGCAAGCACAACCTGTGAAATGAGCCAAGAGAGCATGCTGTATCCAAGAACCACAGGAAAGCACAACCTGTGAATTGAGCCAAGAGAGGCTGGTGTACCCAAGAACCACAAGAGAGAATACTGTGCCAACGAACCACATGCACGTACAACCTTTGAAATGAGACAAGAGAGCATCCTATGCCCAGGAACCACAGGCAAGCACAACCTGTGAAATGAGCCAAGAGAGCATGCTGTACCCAAGAACCACAAGAGAGCATACTGTACCAACGAACCACAGGCACGTAGAATCTTTGGAAGGAGACAAGAGAGCATGCTATGCTCAGAACCAAAGGCAATCACAACCTGTGAATTGCGCCAAGAGAGGCTGGTCTACCCAAGAACCACAGGCAACCATAACCGGTGAAATGAGACAAAGAGCATGCTGTGCCAAAGATCCACAGGCAATCACAACCTGTGAAATGAGACAAGAGAGCATGCTATGCTCAGGACCACAGGCAAGCACAACCTGTGAATTGACCCAAGAGAGGCTGGTGTACCCAAGAACCACGGGCAACCATAACCTGTGAAATGAGACAGAGAGCATGCTGTGACAAAGATCCACAGGCAAGCACAACCCATGAAATGAGACAAGAGAGCATGCTATACTCAGGAACCACAGGCATGCACAACCTGTGAATTGAGCCAAGAGAGGCTGGTGTACCCAAGAACCACAGGCAACCATAACCTGTGAAATGAGACAGAGAGCATGCTGTGCCAAAGATCCACAGGCAAGGACACCCTATGAAATGAGACAAGAGAGCATGCTATGCTCAGGAACCACAGGAAAGCACAACCTGTGAAATAAGCCAAGAGAGGCTGGTGTACCCCAGAACCACGGGCAACCATGACCTGTGAAATGAGCCAAGAGAGCATGCTGTACCCAAGAACACAAGAGAGCATACTGTACCAACGAACCACAGGCACGTACAACTTTTGAAATGAGACAAGAGAGCATGCTATGCTCAGGAACCAAAGGCAATCACAACTTGTGAATTGCACCAATAGAGGGTGGTGTACCCAAGAACCACATGCAACCACAACCTATGAAATGAGACAAGAGAGCATGCTATGCTCAGGAACCACAGAAAACACAACCTGCGAAATGAGCCAAGAGAGGCTGGTCTACCCAAGAACCACAGGCAACCATAACCTATGAAATGAGACAAGAGAGCATGCTATGCTCAGTAACCACAGGCAAGCACAACCTGTGAAATGAGCCAAGAGAGGCTGGTGTACCCAAGAACCACAGGCAACCATAACCTGTGAAATGAGGCAGAGAGCATGCTCCACAGGCAAGCACACCCTATGAAATGAGACAAGAGAGCATGCTATGCTCAGGAACCACAGGCAATCACAACCTGTGAAATGAGCCAAGAGAGGCTGGTCTACCCAAGAACCACAGGCAACCATAACCGGTGAAATGAGACAAAGAGCATGCTGTGCCAAAGATCCACAGGCCATCACAACCTGTGAAATGAGACAAGAGAGCATGCTATGCTCAGGACCACAGGCAAGCACAACCTGTGAAATGAGCCAAGAGAGGCTGGTGTACCCAAGAACCACAGGCAACCATAACCTGTGAAATGAGGTGAGCATGCTCCACATGCAAGAACACCCTATGAAATGAGACAAGAGAGCATGCTATGCACAGGAACTACAGGAAAGCACAACCTGTGAAATGAGCCAAGAGAGGATGGTCTACCCAAGAACCACAGGCAACCATAACCGGTGAAATGAGACAGAGAGCATGCTGTGCCACAGAATCACTTGCAAGCACAACCTGTGAAATGAGCCAAGAGAGCATCCTGTATCCAAGAACCACAGGAAAGCACAACCTGTGAATTGAGCCAAGAGAGGCTGGTGTACCCAAGAACCACAAGAGAGCATACTGTGCCAACGAACCACATGCACGTACAACCTTTGAAATGAGACAAGAGAACATCCTATGTCCAGGAACCACAGGCAAGCACAACCTGTGAATTGAGCCAAGAGAGCATGCTGTACCCAAGAACCACAAGAGAGCATACTGTACCAACGAACCACAGGCACGTAGAACCTTTGGAATGAGACAAGAGAGCATGCTATGCCCAGGAACCAAAGGCAATCACAACCTGTGAATTGCGCCAAGAGAGGCTGGTGTACCCAAGAACCACATGCAACCACAACCTATGAAATGAGATAAGAGAGCATGCTATGCTCAGGAACCACAGAAAACACAACCTGCGAAATGAGCCAAGAGAGGCTGGTCTACCCAAGAACCACAGGCAACCATAACCTGTAAAATGAGACAGTGAGCATGCTGTGCCAAAGAACCACAGGCAATCACAACCTGTGAAATGAAACAAGAGAGCATGCTATGCTCAGGAACCACAGGCAAGCACAACCTGTGAATTGAGCCAAGAGAGGCTGGTCTACCCAAGAACCACAGGCAAGCACAACCTGCGAATTGAGCCAAGAGAGCATGCTATGCTCAGGAACCACAAGCAAGCACAACCTGTGAATTGAGCCAAGAGAGGCTGGTCTACCCAAGAACCACAGGCAACCACAACCTGTGAATTGAGCCAAGAGAGCATGCTATGCTCAGGAACCACAGGCAAGCACAACCTGTGAATTGAGCCAAGAGAGGCTGGTCTACCCAAGAACCACAGGCAAGCACAACCTGGGAATTGAGCCAAGAGAGCATGCTATGCTCAGGAATCACAGGCAAGCACAACCTGTGAATTGAGCCAAGAGAGCATGCTATGCTCAGGAACCACAGGCAAGCACAACCTGTGAATTGAGCCAAGAGAGGCTGGTGTACCCAAGAACCACAGGCAACCATAACCTGTGAAATGAGACAGAGAGCATGCTGTGCCAAAGATCCACAGGCAAGCACAACCTATGAAATGAGACAAGAGAGCATCCTATGCCCAGGAACCACAGACATGCACAACCTGTGAATTGGGACAAGAGAGGCTGGTCTACCCAAGAACCACAGCCGACCACAACCTGTGAAATGAGACAGCGAGCATGCTGTGCCAAAGATCCACAGACAAGCACAACCTATGAAATGAGACAAGGGAGCATGCTATGCTCAGGAACCACAGGCAAGCACAACCTGTGAATTGAGCTAAGAGAGGCTGGTGTACCCAAGAGCCACAGCCAACCACAACCTCTGAAATGAGACAGCGAGCATGCTGTGCCAAAGATCCACAGGCAATCACAACCTGTGAAATGAGACAAGAGTGCATCCTATGCCCAGGAACCACAGGCAAGCACAACCTGTGAATTGAGCTAAGAGAGGCTGGTCTACCCAAGAACCACAGGCAACCATAACCGGTGAAATGAGACAAAGAGCATGCTGTGCCAAAGATCCACAGGCAATCACAACCTGTGAAATGAGACAAGAGAGCATGCTATGCTCAGGACCACAGGAAAGCACAACCTGTGAAATGAGCCAAGAGAGGCTGGTGTACCCAAGAACCACGGGCAACCATAACCTGTGAAATGAGACAGAGAGCATGCTGTGCCAAAGATCCACAGGCAAGCACACCCTATGAAATGAGACAAGAGAGCATGCTATGCTCAGGAACCACAGGCAAGCACAACCTGTGAATTGAGACAAGAGAGGCTGGTGTACCCAAGAACCACGGGCAACCATGACCTGTGAAATGAGCCAAGAGAGCATGTTGTACCCAAGAACCACAAGAGAGCATACTGTACCAACTAACCACAGGCACGTACAACCTTTGAAATGAGACAAGAGAGCATGCTATGCTCAGGAACCAAAGGCAATCACAACCTGTGAAGTGAGCCAGGAGAGGCTGGTGTACCCAAGAACCACAGGCAAGCACAACCTGTGAATTGAGCAAAGAGAGCATGCTATGCTCAGGAACCACAGGCAAGCACAACCTGTGGATTGAGTCAAGAGAGGCTGGTCTATCCAAGAACCACAGGCAAGCACAACCTGTGAATTGAGGCAAGAGAGCATGCTATGCTCAGGAACCACAGGCAAGCACAACCTGTGAATTGTGCCAAGAGAGGCTGGTCTACCCAAGAACCACAGGCAAGCACAACCTGTGAATTGAGCCAAGAGAGCATGCTATGCTCAGGAACCACAGGCAAGCACAACCTGTGAATTGAGTCAAGAGAGGCTGGTCTACCCAAGAACCACAGGCAAGCACAACCTGTGAATTGAGCCAAGAGAGCATGCTATGCTCAGGAACCACAGGCAAGCACAACCTGTGCATTGAGTCAAGAGAGGCTGGTGTACCCAAGAACCACAGGCAACCATAACCTGTGAAATGAGACAGAGAGCATGCTGTGCCAAAGATCCACAGGCAAGCACAACCTATGAAATGAGACAAGAGAGCATCCTATGCCCAGGAACCACAGGCAAGCACAACCTGTGAAATGAGCCACGAGAGGCTGGTGTACCCAAGAACCACAGGCAACCATAACCTGTGAAATGAGACAGCGAGCATGCTGTGCCAAAGAACCACAGGCAATCATAACCTATGAAATCAGACAAGAGAGCATGCTATGCTCAGGAACCACAGGCATGCACAACCTGTGAATTGGGACAAGAGAGGCTGGTCTACCCAAGAACCACAGCTGACCACAACCTGTGAAATGAGACAGCGAGCATGTTGTGCCAAAGATCCACAGAAAAGCACAAACTATGAAATGAGACAAGGGAGCATGCTATGCTCAGGAACCACAGGCAAGCACAACCTGTGAATTGAGCTAAGAGAGGCTGGTGTACCCAAGAGCCACAGCCAACCACAACCTCTGAAATGAGACAGCGAGCATGCTGTGTGAAAGATCCACAGGCAAGCACAACCTGTGAAATGAGACAAGAGTGCATCCTATGCCCAGGAACCACAGGCAAGCACAACCTGTGAATTGAGCCAAGAGAGGCTGGTCTACCCAAGAACCACAGGCAACCATAACGGGTGAAATGAGACAAAGAGCATGCTGTGCCAAAGATCCACAGGCAATCACAACCTGTGAAATGAGACAAGAGAGCATGCTATGCTCAGGACCACAGACAGGCACAACCTGTGAAATGAGCCAAGAGAGGCTGGTGTACCCAAGAACCACAGGCAACCATAACCTGTGAAATGAGACAGAGAGCATGCTGTGCCACAGAATCACATGCAAGCACAACCTGTGAAATGAGCCAAGAGAGGCTGGTCTACCCAAGAACCACAGGCAACCATAACCGGTGAAATGAGACAGAGAGCATGCTGTGCCACAGAATCACATGCAAGCACAACCTGTGAAATGAGCCAAGAGAGCATGCTGTATCCAAGAACCACAGGAAAGCACAACCTGTGAATTGAGCCAAGAGAGGCTGGTGTACCCAAGAACCACAAGAGAGCATACTGTGCCAACGAACCACATGCACGTACAACCTTTGAAATGAGACAAGAGACCATCCTATGCCCAGGAACCACAGGCAAGCACAACCTGTGAAATGAGCCAAGAGAGCATGCTGTACCCAAGAACCACAAGAGAGCATACTGTACCAACGAACCACAGGCACGTAGAATCTTTGGAATGAGACAAGAGAGCATGCTATGCTCAGAACCAAAGGCAATCACAACCTGTGAATTGCGCCAAGAGATGCTGGTGTACCCAAGAACCACATGCAACCACAACCTATGAAATGAGACAAGACTGCATCCTATGCCCAGGAACCACAGGCAAGTACAACCTGTGAATTGAGCCAAGAGAGGCTGGTCTACCCAAGAACCACAGGCAACCATAACCAGTGAAATGAGACAAAGAGCATGCTGTGCCAAAGATACACAGGCAATCACAACCTGTGAAATGAGACAAGAGAGCATGCTATGCTCAGGACCACAGGCAAGCACAACCTGTGAATTGAGCCAAGAGAGGCTGGTGTACCCAAGAACCACGGGCAACCATAACCTGTGAAATGAGACAGAGAGCATGCTGTGACAAAGATCCACAGGCAAGCACAACCTATGAAATGAGACAAGAGAGCATGCTATGCTCAGGAACCACAGGCATGCACAACCTGTGAATTGAGCCAATAGAGGCTGCTGTACCCAAGAACCACAGGCAACCATAACCTGTGAAATGAGACAGAGAGCATGCTGTGCCAAAGATCCACAGGCAAGGACACCCTATGAAATGAGACAAGAGTGCATCCTATGCCCAGGAACCACAGGCAAGCACAACCTGTGAATTGAGCTAAGAGAGGCTGGTCTACCCAAGAACCACAGGCAACCATAACCGGTGAAATGAGACAAAGAGCATGCTGTGCCAAAGATCCACAGGCAATCACAACCTGTGAAATGAGACAAGAGAGCATGCTATGCTCAGGACCACAGGAAAGCACAACCTGTGAAATGAGCCAAGAGAGGCTGGTGTACCCAAGAACCACGGGCAACCATAACCTGTGAAATGAGACAGAGAGCATGCTGTGCCAAAGATCCACAGGCAAGCACACCCTATGAAATGAGACAAGAGAGCATGCTATGCTCAGGAACCACAGGCAAGCACAACCTGTGAATTGAGACAAGAGAGGCTGGTGTACCCAAGAACCACGGGCAACCATGACCTGTGAAATGAGCCAAGAGAGCATGTTGTACCCAAGAACCACAAGAGAGCATACTGTACCAACTAACCACAGGCACGTACAACCTTTGAAATGAGACAAGAGAGCATGCTATGCTCAGGAACCAAAGGCAATCACAACCTGTGAAGTGAGCCAGGAGAGGCTGGTGTACCCAAGAACCACAGGCAAGCACAACCTGTGAATTGAGCAAAGAGAGCATGCTATGCTCAGGAACCACAGGCAAGCACAACCTGTGGATTGAGTCAAGAGAGGCTGGTCTATCCAAGAACCACAGGCAAGCACAACCTGTGAATTGAGGCAAGAGAGCATGCTATGCTCAGGAACCACAGGCAAGCACAACCTGTGAATTGTGCCAAGAGAGGCTGGTCTACCCAAGAACCACAGGCAAGCACAACCTGTGAATTGAGCCAAGAGAGCATGCTATGCTCAGGAACCACAGGCAAGCACAACCTGTGAATTGAGTCAAGAGAGGCTGGTCTACCCAAGAACCACAGGCAAGCACAACCTGTGAATTGAGCCAAGAGAGCATGCTATGCTCAGGAACCACAGGCAAGCACAACCTGTGCATTGAGTCAAGAGAGGCTGGTGTACCCAAGAACCACAGGCAACCATAACCTGTGAAATGAGACAGAGAGCATGCTGTGCCAAAGATCCACAGGCAAGCACAACCTATGAAATGAGACAAGAGAGCATCCTATGCCCAGGAACCACAGGCAAGCACAACCTGTGAAATGAGCCACGAGAGGCTGGTGTACCCAAGAACCACAGGCAACCATAACCTGTGAAATGAGACAGCGAGCATGCTGTGCCAAAGAACCACAGGCAATCATAACCTATGAAATCAGACAAGAGAGCATGCTATGCTCAGGAACCACAGGCATGCACAACCTGTGAATTGGGACAAGAGAGGCTGGTCTACCCAAGAACCACAGCTGACCACAACCTGTGAAATGAGACAGCGAGCATGTTGTGCCAAAGATCCACAGAAAAGCACAAACTATGAAATGAGACAAGGGAGCATGCTATGCTCAGGAACCACAGGCAAGCACAACCTGTGAATTGAGCTAAGAGAGGCTGGTGTACCCAAGAGCCACAGCCAACCACAACCTCTGAAATGAGACAGCGAGCATGCTGTGTGAAAGATCCACAGGCAAGCACAACCTGTGAAATGAGACAAGAGTGCATCCTATGCCCAGGAACCACAGGCAAGCACAACCTGTGAATTGAGCCAAGAGAGGCTGGTCTACCCAAGAACCACAGGCAACCATAACGGGTGAAATGAGACAAAGAGCATGCTGTGCCAAAGATCCACAGGCAATCACAACCTGTGAAATGAGACAAGAGAGCATGCTATGCTCAGGACCACAGACAGGCACAACCTGTGAAATGAGCCAAGAGAGGCTGGTGTACCCAAGAACCACAGGCAACCATAACCTGTGAAATGAGACAGAGAGCATGCTGTGCCACAGAATCACATGCAAGCACAACCTGTGAAATGAGCCAAGAGAGGCTGGTCTACCCAAGAACCACAGGCAACCATAACCGGTGAAATGAGACAGAGAGCATGCTGTGCCACAGAATCACATGCAAGCACAACCTGTGAAATGAGCCAAGAGAGCATGCTGTATCCAAGAACCACAGGAAAGCACAACCTGTGAATTGAGCCAAGAGAGGCTGGTGTACCCAAGAACCACAAGAGAGCATACTGTGCCAACGAACCACATGCACGTACAACCTTTGAAATGAGACAAGAGACCATCCTATGCCCAGGAACCACAGGCAAGCACAACCTGTGAAATGAGCCAAGAGAGCATGCTGTACCCAAGAACCACAAGAGAGCATACTGTACCAACGAACCACAGGCACGTAGAATCTTTGGAATGAGACAAGAGAGCATGCTATGCTCAGAACCAAAGGCAATCACAACCTGTGAATTGCGCCAAGAGATGCTGGTGTACCCAAGAACCACATGCAACCACAACCTATGAAATGAGACAAGACTGCATCCTATGCCCAGGAACCACAGGCAAGTACAACCTGTGAATTGAGCCAAGAGAGGCTGGTCTACCCAAGAACCACAGGCAACCATAACCAGTGAAATGAGACAAAGAGCATGCTGTGCCAAAGATACACAGGCAATCACAACCTGTGAAATGAGACAAGAGAGCATGCTATGCTCAGGACCACAGGCAAGCACAACCTGTGAATTGAGCCAAGAGAGGCTGGTGTACCCAAGAACCACGGGCAACCATAACCTGTGAAATGAGACAGAGAGCATGCTGTGACAAAGATCCACAGGCAAGCACAACCTATGAAATGAGACAAGAGAGCATGCTATGCTCAGGAACCACAGGCATGCACAACCTGTGAATTGAGCCAATAGAGGCTGCTGTACCCAAGAACCACAGGCAACCATAACCTGTGAAATGAGACAGAGAGCATGCTGTGCCAAAGATCCACAGGCAAGGACACCCTATGAAATGAGACAAGAGAGCATGCTATGCTCAGGAACCACAGGAAAGCACAACCTGTGAAATAAGCCAAGAGAGGCTGGTGTACCCCAGAACCACGGGCAACCATGACCTGTGAAATGAGCCAAGAGAGCATGCTGTACCCAAGAACACAAGAGAGCATACTGTACCAACGAACCACAGGCACGTACAACTTTTGAAATGAGACAAGAGAGCATGCTATGCTCAGGAACCAAAGGCAATCACAACTTGTGAATTGCACCAATAGAGGGTGGTGTACCCAAGAACCACATGCAACCACAACCTATGAAATGAGACAAGAGAGCATGCTATGCTCAGGAACCACAGAAAACACAACCTGCGAAATGAGCCAAGAGAGGCTGGTCTACCCAAGAACCACAGGCAACCATAACCTATGAAATGAGTCAAGAGAGCATGCTATGCTCAGTAACCACAGGCAAGCACAACCTGTGAAATGAGCCAAGAGAGGCTGGTGTACCCAAGAACCCTAGGCAACCATAACCTGTGAAATGAGGCAGAGAGCATGCTCCACAGGCAATCACACCCTATGAAATGAGACAACAGAGCATGCTATGCTCAGGAACCACAGGCAATCACAACCTGTGAAATGAGCCAAGAGAGGCTGGTCTACCCAAGAACCACAGGCAACCATAACCGGTGAAATGAGACAAAGAGCATGCTGTGCCAAAGATCCACAGGCCATCACAACCTGTGAAATGAGACAAGAGAGCATGCTATGCTCAGGACCACAGGCAAGCACAACCTGTGAAATGAGCCAAGAGAGGCTGGTGTACCCAAGAACCACAGGCAACCATAACCTGTGAAATGAGGTGAGCATGCTCCACATGCAAGAACACCCTATGAAATGAGACAAGAGAGCATGCTATGCACAGGAACTACAGGAAAGCACAACCTGTGAAATGAGCCAAGAGAGGCTGGTCTACCCAAGAACCACAGGCAACCATAACCGGTGAAATGAGACAGAGAGCATGCTGTGCCACAGAATCACTTGCAAGCACAACCTGTGAAATGAGCCAAGAGAGCATCCTGTATCCAAGAACCACAGGAAAGCACAACCTGTGAATTGAGCCAAGAGAGGCTGGTGTACCCAAGAACCACAAGAGAGCATACTGTGCCAACGAACCACATGCACGTACAACCTTTGAAATGAGACAAGAGAGCATCCTATGCCCAGGAACCACAGGCAAGCACAACCTGTGAATTGAGCCAAGAGAGCATGCTGTACCCAAGAACCACAAGAGAGCATACTATACCAACGAACCACAGGCACGTATAACCTTTGGAATGAGACAAGAGAGCATGCTATGCCCAGGAACCAAAGGCAATCACAACCTGTGAATTGCGCCAAGAGAGGCTGGTGTACCCAAGAACCACATGCAACCACAACCTATGAAATGAGATAAGAGAGCATGCCATGCTCAGGAACCACAGAAAACACAACCTGCGAAATGAGCCAAGAGAGGCTGGTCTACCCAAGAACCACAGGCAACCATAACCTGTAAAATGAGACAGCGAGCATGCTGTGCCAAAGAACCACAGGCAATTACAACCTGTGAAATGAAACAAGAGAGCATGCTATGCTCAGGAACCACAGGCAAGCACAACCTGTGAATTGAGCCAAGAGAGGCTGGTCTACCCAAGAACCACAGGCAAGCACAACCTGCGAATTGAGCCAAGAGAGCATGCTATGCTCAGGAACCACAAGCAAGCACAACCTGTGAATTGAGCCAAGAGAGGCTGGTCTACCCAAGAACCACGGGCAACCATAACCTGTGAAATGAGACAGAGAGCATGCTGTGCCAAAGATCCACAGGCAAGCACACCCTATGAAATGAGACAAGAGAGCATGCTATGCTCAGGAACCACAGGCAAGCACAACCTGTGAATTGAGCCAAGAAAGGCTGGTCTACCCAAGAACCACAGGCAAGCACAACCTGGGAATTGAGCCAAGAGAGCATGCTATGCTCAGGAATCACAGGCAAGCACAACCTGTGAATTGAGCCAAGAGAGCATGCTATGCTCAGGAACCACAGGCAAGCACAACCTGTGAATTGAGCCAAGAGAGGCTGGTGTACCCAAGAACCACAGGCAACCATAACCTGTGAAATGAGACAGAGAGCATGCTGTGCCAAAGATCCACAGGCAAGCACAACCTATGAAATGAGACAAGAGAGCATCCTATGCCCAGGAACCACAGACATGCACAACCTATGAATTGGGACAAGATAGGCTGGTCTACCCAAGAACCACAGCCGACCACAACCTGTGAAATGAGACAGCGAGCATGCTGTGCCAAAGATCCACAGACAAGCACAACCTATGAAATGAGACAAGGGAGCATGCTATGCTCAGGAACCACAGCTAAGCACAACCTGTGAATTGAGCTAAGAGAGGCTGGTGTACCCAAGAGCCACAGCCAACCACAACCTCTGAAATGAGACAGCGAGCATGCTGTGCCAAAGATCCACAGGCAATCACAACCTGTGAAATGAGACAAGAGTGCATCCTATGCCCAGGAACCACAGGCAAGCACAACCTGTGAATTGAGCTAAGAGAGGCTGGTCTACCCAAGAACCACAGGCAACCATAACCGGTGAAATGAGACAAAGAGCATGCTGTGCCAAAGATCCACAGGCAATCACAACCTGTGAAATGAGACAAGAGAGCATGCTATGCTCAGGACCACAGGAAAGCACAACCTGTGAAATGAGCCAAGAGAGGCTGGTGTACCCAAGAACCACGGGCAACCATAACCTGTGAAATGAGACAGAGAGCATGCTGTGCCAAAGATCCACAGGCAAGCACACCCTATGAAATGAGACAAGAGAGCATGCTATGCTCAGGAACCACAGGCAAGCACAACCTGTAAATTGCGACAAGAGAGGCTGGTGTACCCAAGAACCACGGGCAACCATGACCTGTGAAATGAGCCAAGAGAGCATGTTGTACCCAAGAACCACAAGAGAGCATACTGTACCAACTAACCACAGGCACGTACAACCTTTGAAATGAGACAAGAGAGCATGCTATGCTCAGGAACCAAAGGCAATCACAACCTGTGAAGTGAGCCAGGAGAGGCTGGTCTACCCAAGAACCACAGGCAAGCACAACCTGTGAATTGAGCCAAGAGAGCATGCTATGCTCAGGAACCACAGGCAAGCACAACCTGTGAATTGAGTCAAGAGAGGCTGGTCTACCCAAGAACCACAGGCAAGCACAACCTGTGAATTGAGCCAAGAGAGCATGCTATGCTCAGGAACCACAGGCAAGCACAACCTGTGAATTGTTCCAAGAGAGGCTGGTCTACCCAAGAACCACAGGCAAGCACAACCTGTGAATTGAGCCAAGAGAGCATGCTATGCTCAGGAACCACAGGCAAGCACAACCTGTGAATTGAGTCAAGAGAGGCTGGTCTACCCAAGAACCACAGGCAAGCACAACCTGTGAATTGAGCCAAGAGAGCATGCTATGCTCAGGAACCACAGGCAAGCACAACCTGTGAATTGAGTCAAGAGAGGCTGGTGTACCCAAGAACCACAGGCAACCATAACCTGTGAAATGAGACAGCGAGCATGCTGTGCCAAAGAACCACAGGCAATCATAACCTATGAAATCAGACAAGAGAGCATGCTATGCTCAGGGACCACAGGCATGCACAACCTGTGAATTGGGACAAGAGAGGCTTGTCTACCCAAGAACCACAGCTGACCACAACCTGTGAAATGAGACAGCGAGCATGCTGTGCCAAAGATCCACAGAAAAGCACAAACTATGAAATGAGACAAGGGAGCATGCTATGCTCAGGAACCACAGACAAGCACAACCTGTGAATTGAGCTAAGAGAGGCTGGTGTACCCAAGAGCCACAGCCAACCACAACCTCTGAAATGAGACAGCGAGCATGCTGTGTGAAAGATCCACAGGCAAGCACAACCTGTGAAATGAGACAAGAGTGCATCCTATGCTCAGGACCACAGACAAGCACAACCTGTGAAATGAGCCAAGAGAGGCTGGTGTACCCAAGAACCACAGGCAACCATAACCTGTGAAATGAGACAGAGAGCATGCTGTGCCACAGAATCACATGCAAGCACAACCTGTGAAATGAGCCAAGAGAGGCTGGTCTACCCAAGAACCACAGGCAACCATAACCGGTGAAATGAGACAGAGAGCATGCTGTGCCACAGAATCACATGCAAGCACAACCTGTGAAATGAGCCAAGAGAGCATGCTGTATCCAAGAACCACAGGAAAGCACAACCTGTGAATTGAGCCAAGAGAGGCTGGTGTACCCAAGAACCACAAGAGAGCATACTGTGCCAACGAACCACATGCACGTACAACCTTTGAAATGAGACAAGAGAGCATCCTATGCCCAGGAACCACAGGCAAGCACAACCTGTGAAATGAGCCAAGAGAGCATGCTGTACCCAAGAACCACAAGAGAGCATACTGTACCAACGAACCACAGGCACGTAGAACCTTTGGAATGAGACATGAGAGCATGCTATGCTCAGAACCAAAGGCAATCACAACCTGTGAATTGCGCCAAGAGATGCTGGTGTACCCAAGAACCACATGCAACCACAACCCATGAAATGAGACAAGAGTGCATCCTATGCCCAGGAACCACAGGCAAGCACAACCTGTGAATTGAGCCAAGAGAGGCTGTTCTACCCAAGAACCACAGGCAACCATAACCGGTGAAATGAGACAAAGAGCATGCTGTGCCAAAGATCCACAGGCAATCACAACCTGTGAAATGAGACAAGAGAGCATGATATGCTCAGGACCACAGACAAGCACAACCTGTGAAATGAGCCAAGAGAGGCTGGTGTACCCAAGAACCACAGGCAACCATAACCTGTGAAATGAGACAGAGAGCATGCTGTGCCACAGAATCACATGCAAGCACAACCTGTGAAATGAGCCAAGAGAGGCTGGTCTACCCAAGAACCACAGGCAACCATAACCGGTGAAATGAGACAGAGAGCATGCTGTGCCACAGAATCACATGCAAGCACAACCTGTGAAATGAGCCAAGAGAGCATGCGGTATCCAAGAACCACAGGAAAGCACAACCTGTGAATTGAGCCAAGAGAGGCTGGTGTACCCAAGAACCACAAGAGAGCATACTGTGCCAACGAACCACATGCACGTACAACCTTTGAAATGAGACAAGAGAGCATCCTATGCCCAGGAATCACAGGCAAGCACAACCTGTGAAATGAGCCAAGAGAGCATGCTGTACCCAAGAACCACAAGAGAGCATACTGTACCAACGAACCACAGGCACGTAGAACCTTTGGAATGAGACAGGAGAGCATGCTATGCTCAGAACCAAAGGCAATCACAACCTGTGAATTGCGCCAAGAGAGGCTGGTGTACCCAAGAATCACATGCAACCACAACCTATGAAATGAGACAAGAGAGCATGCTATGCTCAGGAACCACAGAAAACACAACCTGCGAAATGAGCCAAGAGAGGCTGGTCTACCCTAGAACCACAGGCAACCAAAACCTGTGAAATGAGACAGCAAGCATGCTGTGCCAAAGAACCACAGGCAATCACAACCTGTGAAATGAGACAAGAGAGCATGCTATGCTCAGGAACCACAGGCAAGCACAACCTGTGAATTGAGCCAAGAGAGGCTGGTCTACCCAAGAACCACAGGCAAGCACAACCTGCGAATTGAGCCAAGAGAGCATGCTATGCTCAGGAACCACAGGCAAGCACAACCTGTGAATTGAGCCAAGAGAGGCTGGTGTACCCAAGAACCACAGGCAACCATAACCTGTGAAATGAGACAGAGAGCATGCTGTGCCAAAGATCCACAGGCAAGCACAACCTATGAAATGAGACAAGAGAGCATCCTATGCCCAGGAACCACAGACATGCACAACCTATGAATTGGGACAAGATAGGCTGGTCTACCCAAGAACCACAGCCGACCACAACCTGTGAAATGAGACAGCGAGCATGCTGTGCCAAAGATCCACAGACAAGCACAACCTATGAAATGAGACAAGGGAGCATGCTATGCTCAGGAACCACAGCTAAGCACAACCTGTGAATTGAGCTAAGAGAGGCTGGTGTACCCAAGAGCCACAGCCAACCACAACCTCTGAAATGAGACAGCGAGCATGCTGTGCCAAAGATCCACAGGCAATCACAACCTGTGAAATGAGACAAGAGTGCATCCTATGCCCAGGAACCACAGGCAAGCACAACCTGTGAATTGAGCTAAGAGAGGCTGGTCTACCCAAGAACCACAGGCAACCATAACCGGTGAAATGAGACAAAGAGCATGCTGTGCCAAAGATCCACAGGCAATCACAACCTGTGAAATGAGACAAGAGAGCATGCTATGCTCAGGACCACAGGAAAGCACAACCTGTGAAATGAGCCAAGAGAGGCTGGTGTACCCAAGAACCACGGGCAACCATAACCTGTGAAATGAGACAGAGAGCATGCTGTGCCAAAGATCCACAGGCAAGCACACCCTATGAAATGAGACAAGAGAGCATGCTATGCTCAGGAACCACAGGCAAGCACAACCTGTAAATTGAGACAAGAGAGGCTGGTGTACCCAAGAACCACGGGCAACCATGACCTGTGAAATGAGCCAAGAGAGCATGTTGTACCCAAGAACCACAAGAGAGCATACTGTACCAACTAACCACAGGCACGTACAACCTTTGAAATGAGACAAGAGAGCATGCTATGCTCAGGAACCAAAGGCAATCACAACCTGTGAAGTGAGCCAGGAGAGGCTGGTCTACCCAAGAACCACAGGCAAGCACAACCTGTGAATTGAGCCAAGAGAGCATGCTATGCTCAGGAACCACAGGCAAGCACAACCTGTGAATTGAGTCAAGAGAGGCTGGTCTACCCAAGAACCACAGGCAAGCACAACCTGTGAATTGAGCCAAGAGAGCATGCTATGCTCAGGAACCACAGGCAAGCACAACCTGTGAATTGTTCCAAGAGAGGCTGGTCTACCCAAGAACCACAGGCAAGCACAACCTGTGAATTGAGCCAAGAGAGCATGCTATGCTCAGGAACCACAGGCAAGCACAACCTGTGAATTGAGTCAAGAGAGGCTGGTCTACCCAAGAACCACAGGCAAGCACAACCTGTGAATTGAGCCAAGAGAGCATGCTATGCTCAGGAACCACAGGCAAGCACAACCTGTGAATTGAGTCAAGAGAGGCTGGTGTACCCAAGAACCACAGGCAACCATAACCTGTGAAATGAGACAGCGAGCATGCTGTGCCAAAGAACCACAGGCAATCATAACCTATGAAATCAGACACGAGAGCATGCTATGCTCAGGAACCACAGGCATGCACAACCTGTGAATTGGGACAAGAGAGGCTTGTCTACCCAAGAACCACAGCTGACCACAACCTGTGAAATGAGACAGCGAGCATGCTGTGCCAAAGATCCACAGAAAAGCACAAACTATGAAATGAGACAAGGGAGCATGCTATGCTCAGGAACCACAGGCAAGCACAACCTGTGAATTGAGCTAAGAGATTCTGGTGTACCCAAGAGCCACAGCCAACCACAACCTCTGAAATGAGACAGCGAGCATGCTGTGTGAAAGATCCACAGGCAAGCACAACCTGTGAAATGAGACAAGAGAGGCTGGTCTACCCAAGAACCACAGGCAAGCACAACCTGTGAATTGAGCCAAGAGAGCATGCTATGCTCAGGAACCACAGGCAAGCACAACCTGTGAATTGTGCCAAGAGAGGCTGGTCTACCCAAGAACCACAGGCAAGCACAACCTGTGAATTGAGCCAAGAGAGCATGCTATGCTCAGGAACCACAGGCAAGCACAACCTGTGAATTGAGTCAAGAGAGGCTGGTCTACCCAAGAACCACAGGCAAGCACAACCTGTGAATTGAGCCAAGAGAGCATGCTATGCTCAGGAACCACAGGCAAGCACAACCTGTGCATTGAGTCAAGAGAGGCTGGTGTACCCAAGAACCACAGGCAACCATAACCTGTGAAATGAGACAGAGAGCATGCTGTGCCAAAGATCCACAGGCAAGCACAACCTATGAAATGAGACAAGAGAGCATCCTATGCCCAGGAACCACAGGCAAGCACAACCTGTGAAATGAGCCACGAGAGGCTGGTGTACCCAAGAACCACAGGCAACCATAACCTGTGAAATGAGACAGCGAGCATGCTGTGCCAAAGAACCACAGGCAATCATAACCTATGAAATCAGACAAGAGAGCATGCTATGCTCAGGAACCACAGGCATGCACAACCTGTGAATTGGGACAAGAGAGGCTGGTCTACCCAAGAACCACAGCTGACCACAACCTGTGAAATGAGACAGCGAGCATGTTGTGCCAAAGATCCACAGAAAAGCACAAACTATGAAATGAGACAAGGGAGCATGCTATGCTCAGGAACCACAGGCAAGCACAACCTGTGAATTGAGCTAAGAGAGGCTGGTGTACCCAAGAGCCACAGCCAACCACAACCTCTGAAATGAGACAGCGAGCATGCTGTGTGAAAGATCCACAGGCAAGCACAACCTGTGAAATGAGACAAGAGTGCATCCTATGCCCAGGAACCACAGGCAAGCACAACCTGTGAATTGAGCCAAGAGAGGCTGGTCTACCCAAGAACCACAGGCAACCATAACGGGTGAAATGAGACAAAGAGCATGCTGTGCCAAAGATCCACAGGCAATCACAACCTGTGAAATGAGACAAGAGAGCATGCTATGCTCAGGACCACAGACAGGCACAACCTGTGAAATGAGCCAAGAGAGGCTGGTGTACCCAAGAACCACAGGCAACCATAACCTGTGAAATGAGACAGAGAGCATGCTGTGCCACAGAATCACATGCAAGCACAACCTGTGAAATGAGCCAAGAGAGGCTGGTCTACCCAAGAACCACAGGCAACCATAACCGGTGAAATGAGACAGAGAGCATGCTGTGCCACAGAATCACATGCAAGCACAACCTGTGAAATGAGCCAAGAGAGCATGCTGTATCCAAGAACCACAGGAAAGCACAACCTGTGAATTGAGCCAAGAGAGGCTGGTGTACCCAAGAACCACAAGAGAGCATACTGTGCCAACGAACCACATGCACGTACAACCTTTGAAATGAGACAAGAGACCATCCTATGCCCAGGAACCACAGGCAAGCACAACCTGTGAAATGAGCCAAGAGAGCATGCTGTACCCAAGAACCACAAGAGAGCATACTGTACCAACGAACCACAGGCACGTAGAATCTTTGGAATGAGACAAGAGAGCATGCTATGCTCAGAACCAAAGGCAATCACAACCTGTGAATTGCGCCAAGAGATGCTGGTGTACCCAAGAACCACATGCAACCACAACCTATGAAATGAGACAAGACTGCATCCTATGCCCAGGAACCACAGGCAAGTACAACCTGTGAATTGAGCCAAGAGAGGCTGGTCTACCCAAGAACCACAGGCAACCATAACCAGTGAAATGAGACAAAGAGCATGCTGTGCCAAAGATACACAGGCAATCACAACCTGTGAAATGAGACAAGAGAGCATGCTATGCTCAGGACCACAGGCAAGCACAACCTGTGAATTGAGCCAAGAGAGGCTGGTGTACCCAAGAACCACGGGCAACCATAACCTGTGAAATGAGACAGAGAGCATGCTGTGACAAAGATCCACAGGCAAGCACAACCTATGAAATGAGACAAGAGAGCATGCTATGCTCAGGAACCACAGGCATGCACAACCTGTGAATTGAGCCAATAGAGGCTGCTGTACCCAAGAACCACAGGCAACCATAACCTGTGAAATGAGACAGAGAGCATGCTGTGCCAAAGATCCACAGGCAAGGACACCCTATGAAATGAGACAAGAGAGCATGCTATGCTCAGGAACCACAGGAAAGCACAACCTGTGAAATAAGCCAAGAGAGGCTGGTGTACCCCAGAACCACGGGCAACCATGACCTGTGAAATGAGCCAAGAGAGCATGCTGTACCCAAGAACACAAGAGAGCATACTGTACCAACGAACCACAGGCACGTACAACTTTTGAAATGAGACAAGAGAGCATGCTATGCTCAGGAACCAAAGGCAATCACAACTTGTGAATTGCACCAATAGAGGGTGGTGTACCCAAGAACCACATGCAACCACAACCTATGAAATGAGACAAGAGAGCATGCTATGCTCAGGAACCACAGAAAACACAACCTGCGAAATGAGCCAAGAGAGGCTGGTCTACCCAAGAACCACAGGCAACCATAACCTATGAAATGAGTCAAGAGAGCATGCTATGCTCAGTAACCACAGGCAAGCACAACCTGTGAAATGAGCCAAGAGAGGCTGGTGTACCCAAGAACCCTAGGCAACCATAACCTGTGAAATGAGGCAGAGAGCATGCTCCACAGGCAATCACACCCTATGAAATGAGACAACAGAGCATGCTATGCTCAGGAACCACAGGCAATCACAACCTGTGAAATGAGCCAAGAGAGGCTGGTCTACCCAAGAACCACAGGCAACCATAACCGGTGAAATGAGACAAAGAGCATGCTGTGCCAAAGATCCACAGGCCATCACAACCTGTGAAATGAGACAAGAGAGCATGCTATGCTCAGGACCACAGGCAAGCACAACCTGTGAAATGAGCCAAGAGAGGCTGGTGTACCCAAGAACCACAGGCAACCATAACCTGTGAAATGAGGTGAGCATGCTCCACATGCAAGAACACCCTATGAAATGAGACAAGAGAGCATGCTATGCACAGGAACTACAGGAAAGCACAACCTGTGAAATGAGCCAAGAGAGGCTGGTCTACCCAAGAACCACAGGCAACCATAACCGGTGAAATGAGACAGAGAGCATGCTGTGCCACAGAATCACTTGCAAGCACAACCTGTGAAATGAGCCAAGAGAGCATCCTGTATCCAAGAACCACAGGAAAGCACAACCTGTGAATTGAGCCAAGAGAGGCTGGTGTACCCAAGAACCACAAGAGAGCATACTGTGCCAACGAACCACATGCACGTACAACCTTTGAAATGAGACAAGAGAGCATCCTATGCCCAGGAACCACAGGCAAGCACAACCTGTGAATTGAGCCAAGAGAGCATGCTGTACCCAAGAACCACAAGAGAGCATACTATACCAACGAACCACAGGCACGTATAACCTTTGGAATGAGACAAGAGAGCATGCTATGCCCAGGAACCAAAGGCAATCACAACCTGTGAATTGCGCCAAGAGAGGCTGGTGTACCCAAGAACCACATGCAACCACAACCTATGAAATGAGATAAGAGAGCATGCCATGCTCAGGAACCACAGAAAACACAACCTGCGAAATGAGCCAAGAGAGGCTGGTCTACCCAAGAACCACAGGCAACCATAACCTGTAAAATGAGACAGCGAGCATGCTGTGCCAAAGAACCACAGGCAATTACAACCTGTGAAATGAAACAAGAGAGCATGCTATGCTCAGGAACCACAGGCAAGCACAACCTGTGAATTGAGCCAAGAGAGGCTGGTCTACCCAAGAACCACAGGCAAGCACAACCTGCGAATTGAGCCAAGAGAGCATGCTATGCTCAGGAACCACAAGCAAGCACAACCTGTGAATTGAGCCAAGAGAGGCTGGTCTACCCAAGAACCACGGGCAACCATAACCTGTGAAATGAGACAGAGAGCATGCTGTGCCAAAGATCCACAGGCAAGCACACCCTATGAAATGAGACAAGAGAGCATGCTATGCTCAGGAACCACAGGCAAGCACAACCTGTGAATTGAGCCAAGAAAGGCTGGTCTACCCAAGAACCACAGGCAAGCACAACCTGGGAATTGAGCCAAGAGAGCATGCTATGCTCAGGAATCACAGGCAAGCACAACCTGTGAATTGAGCCAAGAGAGCATGCTATGCTCAGGAACCACAGGCAAGCACAACCTGTGAATTGAGCCAAGAGAGGCTGGTGTACCCAAGAACCACAGGCAACCATAACCTGTGAAATGAGACAGAGAGCATGCTGTGCCAAAGATCCACAGGCAAGCACAACCTATGAAATGAGACAAGAGAGCATCCTATGCCCAGGAACCACAGACATGCACAACCTATGAATTGGGACAAGATAGGCTGGTCTACCCAAGAACCACAGCCGACCACAACCTGTGAAATGAGACAGCGAGCATGCTGTGCCAAAGATCCACAGACAAGCACAACCTATGAAATGAGACAAGGGAGCATGCTATGCTCAGGAACCACAGCTAAGCACAACCTGTGAATTGAGCTAAGAGAGGCTGGTGTACCCAAGAGCCACAGCCAACCACAACCTCTGAAATGAGACAGCGAGCATGCTGTGCCAAAGATCCACAGGCAATCACAACCTGTGAAATGAGACAAGAGTGCATCCTATGCCCAGGAACCACAGGCAAGCACAACCTGTGAATTGAGCTAAGAGAGGCTGGTCTACCCAAGAACCACAGGCAACCATAACCGGTGAAATGAGACAAAGAGCATGCTGTGCCAAAGATCCACAGGCAATCACAACCTGTGAAATGAGACAAGAGAGCATGCTATGCTCAGGACCACAGGAAAGCACAACCTGTGAAATGAGCCAAGAGAGGCTGGTGTACCCAAGAACCACGGGCAACCATAACCTGTGAAATGAGACAGAGAGCATGCTGTGCCAAAGATCCACAGGCAAGCACACCCTATGAAATGAGACAAGAGAGCATGCTATGCTCAGGAACCACAGGCAAGCACAACCTGTAAATTGAGACAAGAGAGGCTGGTGTACCCAAGAACCACGGGCAACCATGACCTGTGAAATGAGCCAAGAGAGCATGTTGTACCCAAGAACCACAAGAGAGCATACTGTACCAACTAACCACAGGCACGTACAACCTTTGAAATGAGACAAGAGAGCATGCTATGCTCAGGAACCAAAGGCAATCACAACCTGTGAAGTGAGCCAGGAGAGGCTGGTCTACCCAAGAACCACAGGCAAGCACAACCTGTGAATTGAGCCAAGAGAGCATGCTATGCTCAGGAACCACAGGCAAGCACAACCTGTGAATTGAGTCAAGAGAGGCTGGTCTACCCAAGAACCACAGGCAAGCACAACCTGTGAATTGAGCCAAGAGAGCATGCTATGCTCAGGAACCACAGGCAAGCACAACCTGTGAATTGTTCCAAGAGAGGCTGGTCTACCCAAGAACCACAGGCAAGCACAACCTGTGAATTGAGCCAAGAGAGCATGCTATGCTCAGGAACCACAGGCAAGCACAACCTGTGAATTGAGTCAAGAGAGGCTGGTCTACCCAAGAACCACAGGCAAGCACAACCTGTGAATTGAGCCAAGAGAGCATGCTATGCTCAGGAACCACAGGCAAGCACAACCTGTGAATTGAGTCAAGAGAGGCTGGTGTACCCAAGAACCACAGGCAACCATAACCTGTGAAATGAGACAGCGAGCATGCTGTGCCAAAGAACCACAGGCAATCATAACCTATGAAATCAGACAAGAGAGCATGCTATGCTCAGGGACCACAGGCATGCACAACCTGTGAATTGGGACAAGAGAGGCTTGTCTACCCAAGAACCACAGCTGACCACAACCTGTGAAATGAGACAGCGAGCATGCTGTGCCAAAGATCCACAGAAAAGCACAAACTATGAAATGAGACAAGGGAGCATGCTATGCTCAGGAACCACAGACAAGCACAACCTGTGAATTGAGCTAAGAGAGGCTGGTGTACCCAAGAGCCACAGCCAACCACAACCTCTGAAATGAGACAGCGAGCATGCTGTGTGAAAGATCCACAGGCAAGCACAACCTGTGAAATGAGACAAGAGTGCATCCTATGCTCAGGACCACAGACAAGCACAACCTGTGAAATGAGCCAAGAGAGGCTGGTGTACCCAAGAACCACAGGCAACCATAACCTGTGAAATGAGACAGAGAGCATGCTGTGCCACAGAATCACATGCAAGCACAACCTGTGAAATGAGCCAAGAGAGGCTGGTCTACCCAAGAACCACAGGCAACCATAACCGGTGAAATGAGACAGAGAGCATGCTGTGCCACAGAATCACATGCAAGCACAACCTGTGAAATGAGCCAAGAGAGCATGCTGTATCCAAGAACCACAGGAAAGCACAACCTGTGAATTGAGCCAAGAGAGGCTGGTGTACCCAAGAACCACAAGAGAGCATACTGTGCCAACGAACCACATGCACGTACAACCTTTGAAATGAGACAAGAGAGCATCCTATGCCCAGGAACCACAGGCAAGCACAACCTGTGAAATGAGCCAAGAGAGCATGCTGTACCCAAGAACCACAAGAGAGCATACTGTACCAACGAACCACAGGCACGTAGAACCTTTGGAATGAGACATGAGAGCATGCTATGCTCAGAACCAAAGGCAATCACAACCTGTGAATTGCGCCAAGAGATGCTGGTGTACCCAAGAACCACATGCAACCACAACCCATGAAATGAGACAAGAGTGCATCCTATGCCCAGGAACCACAGGCAAGCACAACCTGTGAATTGAGCCAAGAGAGGCTGTTCTACCCAAGAACCACAGGCAACCATAACCGGTGAAATGAGACAAAGAGCATGCTGTGCCAAAGATCCACAGGCAATCACAACCTGTGAAATGAGACAAGAGAGCATGATATGCTCAGGACCACAGACAAGCACAACCTGTGAAATGAGCCAAGAGAGGCTGGTGTACCCAAGAACCACAGGCAACCATAACCTGTGAAATGAGACAGAGAGCATGCTGTGCCACAGAATCACATGCAAGCACAACCTGTGAAATGAGCCAAGAGAGGCTGGTCTACCCAAGAACCACAGGCAACCATAACCGGTGAAATGAGACAGAGAGCATGCTGTGCCACAGAATCACATGCAAGCACAACCTGTGAAATGAGCCAAGAGAGCATGCGGTATCCAAGAACCACAGGAAAGCACAACCTGTGAATTGAGCCAAGAGAGGCTGGTGTACCCAAGAACCACAAGAGAGCATACTGTGCCAACGAACCACATGCACGTACAACCTTTGAAATGAGACAAGAGAGCATCCTATGCCCAGGAATCACAGGCAAGCACAACCTGTGAAATGAGCCAAGAGAGCATGCTGTACCCAAGAACCACAAGAGAGCATACTGTACCAACGAACCACAGGCACGTAGAACCTTTGGAATGAGACAGGAGAGCATGCTATGCTCAGAACCAAAGGCAATCACAACCTGTGAATTGCGCCAAGAGAGGCTGGTGTACCCAAGAATCACATGCAACCACAACCTATGAAATGAGACAAGAGAGCATGCTATGCTCAGGAACCACAGAAAACACAACCTGCGAAATGAGCCAAGAGAGGCTGGTCTACCCTAGAACCACAGGCAACCAAAACCTGTGAAATGAGACAGCAAGCATGCTGTGCCAAAGAACCACAGGCAATCACAACCTGTGAAATGAGACAAGAGAGCATGCTATGCTCAGGAACCACAGGCAAGCACAACCTGTGAATTGAGCCAAGAGAGGCTGGTCTACCCAAGAACCACAGGCAAGCACAACCTGCGAATTGAGCCAAGAGAGCATGCTATGCTCAGGAACCACAGGCAAGCACAACCTGTGAATTGAGCCAAGAGAGGCTGGTGTACCCAAGAACCACAGGCAACCATAACCTGTGAAATGAGACAGAGAGCATGCTGTGCCAAAGATCCACAGGCAAGCACAACCTATGAAATGAGACAAGAGAGCATCCTATGCCCAGGAACCACAGACATGCACAACCTATGAATTGGGACAAGATAGGCTGGTCTACCCAAGAACCACAGCCGACCACAACCTGTGAAATGAGACAGCGAGCATGCTGTGCCAAAGATCCACAGACAAGCACAACCTATGAAATGAGACAAGGGAGCATGCTATGCTCAGGAACCACAGCTAAGCACAACCTGTGAATTGAGCTAAGAGAGGCTGGTGTACCCAAGAGCCACAGCCAACCACAACCTCTGAAATGAGACAGCGAGCATGCTGTGCCAAAGATCCACAGGCAATCACAACCTGTGAAATGAGACAAGAGTGCATCCTATGCCCAGGAACCACAGGCAAGCACAACCTGTGAATTGAGCTAAGAGAGGCTGGTCTACCCAAGAACCACAGGCAACCATAACCGGTGAAATGAGACAAAGAGCATGCTGTGCCAAAGATCCACAGGCAATCACAACCTGTGAAATGAGACAAGAGAGCATGCTATGCTCAGGACCACAGGAAAGCACAACCTGTGAAATGAGCCAAGAGAGGCTGGTGTACCCAAGAACCACGGGCAACCATAACCTGTGAAATGAGACAGAGAGCATGCTGTGCCAAAGATCCACAGGCAAGCACACCCTATGAAATGAGACAAGAGAGCATGCTATGCTCAGGAACCACAGGCAAGCACAACCTGTAAATTGAGACAAGAGAGGCTGGTGTACCCAAGAACCACGGGCAACCATGACCTGTGAAATGAGCCAAGAGAGCATGTTGTACCCAAGAACCACAAGAGAGCATACTGTACCAACTAACCACAGGCACGTACAACCTTTGAAATGAGACAAGAGAGCATGCTATGCTCAGGAACCAAAGGCAATCACAACCTGTGAAGTGAGCCAGGAGAGGCTGGTCTACCCAAGAACCACAGGCAAGCACAACCTGTGAATTGAGCCAAGAGAGCATGCTATGCTCAGGAACCACAGGCAAGCACAACCTGTGAATTGAGTCAAGAGAGGCTGGTCTACCCAAGAACCACAGGCAAGCACAACCTGTGAATTGAGCCAAGAGAGCATGCTATGCTCAGGAACCACAGGCAAGCACAACCTGTGAATTGTTCCAAGAGAGGCTGGTCTACCCAAGAACCACAGGCAAGCACAACCTGTGAATTGAGCCAAGAGAGCATGCTATGCTCAGGAACCACAGGCAAGCACAACCTGTGAATTGAGTCAAGAGAGGCTGGTCTACCCAAGAACCACAGGCAAGCACAACCTGTGAATTGAGCCAAGAGAGCATGCTATGCTCAGGAACCACAGGCAAGCACAACCTGTGAATTGAGTCAAGAGAGGCTGGTGTACCCAAGAACCACAGGCAACCATAACCTGTGAAATGAGACAGCGAGCATGCTGTGCCAAAGAACCACAGGCAATCATAACCTATGAAATCAGACACGAGAGCATGCTATGCTCAGGAACCACAGGCATGCACAACCTGTGAATTGGGACAAGAGAGGCTTGTCTACCCAAGAACCACAGCTGACCACAACCTGTGAAATGAGACAGCGAGCATGCTGTGCCAAAGATCCACAGAAAAGCACAAACTATGAAATGAGACAAGGGAGCATGCTATGCTCAGGAACCACAGGCAAGCACAACCTGTGAATTGAGCTAAGAGATTCTGGTGTACCCAAGAGCCACAGCCAACCACAACCTCTGAAATGAGACAGCGAGCATGCTGTGTGAAAGATCCACAGGCAAGCACAACCTGTGAAATGAGACAAGAGTGCATCCTATGCTCAGGACCACAGACAAGCACAACCTGTGAAATGAGCCAAGAGAGGCTGGTGTACCCAAGAACCACAGGCAACCATAACCTGTGAAATGAGACAGAGAGCATGCTGTGCCACAGAATCACATGCAAGCACAACCTGTGAAATGAGCCAAGAGAGGCTGGTCTACCCAAGAACCACAGGCAACCATAACCGGTGAAATGAGACAGAGAGCATGCTGTGCCACAGAATCACATGCAAGCACAACCTGTGAAATGAGCCAAGAGAGCATGCTGTATCCAAGAACCACAGGAAAGCACAACCTGTGAATTGAGCCAAGAGAGGCTGGTGTACCCAAGAACCACAAGAGAGCATACTGTGCCAACGAACCACATGCACGTACAACCTTTGAAATGAGACAAGAGAGCATCCTATGCCCAGGAACCACAGGCAAGCACAACCTGTGAAATGAGCCAAGAGAGCATGCTGTACCCAAGAACCACAAGAGAGCATACTGTACCAACGATGCACAGGCACGTAGAACCTTTGGAATGAGACAAGAGAGCATGCTATGCTCAGAACCAAAGGCAATCACAACCTGTGAATTGCGCCAAGAGATGCTGGTGTACCCAAGAACCACATGCAACCACAACCCATGAAATGAGACAAGAGTGCATCCTATGCCCAGGAACCACAGGCAAGCACAACCTGTGAATTGAGCCAAGAGAGGCTGTTCTACCCAAGAACCACAGGCAACCATAACCGGTGAAATGAGACAAAGAGCATGCTGTGCCAAAGATCCACAGGCAATCACAACCTGTGAAATGAGACAAGAGAGCATGATATGCTCAGGACCACAGACAAGCACAACCTGTGAAATGAGCCAAGAGAGGCTGGTGTACCCAAGAACCACAAGAGAGCATACTGTACCAACGATGCACAGGCACGTAGAACCTTTGGAATGAGACAAGAGAGCATGCTATGCTCAGAACCAAAGGCAATCACAACCTGTGAATTGCGCCAAGAGAGGCTGGTGTACCCAAGAATCACATGCAACCACAACCTATTAAATGAGACAAGAGAGCATGCTATGCTCAGGAACCACAGAAAACACAACCTGCGAAATGAGCCAAGAGAGGCTGGTCTACCCTAGAACCACAGGCAACCAAAACCTGTGAAATGAGACAGCAAGCATGCTGTGCCAAAGAACCACAGGCAATCACAACCTGTGAAATGAGACAAGAGAGCATGCTATGCTCAGGAACCACAGGCAAGCACAACCTGTGAATTGAGCCAAGAGAGGCTGGTCTACCCAAGAACCACAGGCAAGCACAACCTGCGAATTGAGCCAAGAGAGCATGCTATGCTCAGGAACAACAGGCAAGCACAACCTGTGAATTGAGCCAAGAGAGGCTGGTCTACCCAAGAACCACAGGCAAGCACAACCTGCAAATTGAGCCAAGAGAGCATGCTATGCTCAGGAACCACAGGCAAGCACAACCTGTGAATTGAGCCAAGAGAGGCTGGTCTACCCAAGAACCACAGGCAAGCACAACCTGTGAATTGAGCCAAGAGAGCATGCTATGCTCAGGAATCACAGGCAAGCACAGCCTGTGAATTGAGCCAAGAGAGGCTGGTGTACCCAAGAACCACAGGCAACCATAACCTGTGAAATGAGACAGAGAGCATGCTGTGCCAAAGATCCACAGGCAAGCACAACCTATGAAATGAGACAAGAGAGCATCCTATGCCCAGGAACCACAGGCAAGCAAAACCTGTGAAATGAGCCACGAGAGGCTGGTGTACCCAAGAACCACAGGCAACCATAACCTGTGAAATGAGACAGCGAGCATGCTGTGCCAAAGAACCACAGGCAATCATAACCTATGAAATCAGACAAGAGAGCATGCTATGCTCAGGAACCACAGGCATGCACAACCTGTGAATTGGGACAAGAGAGGCTGGTCTACCCAAGAACCACAGCCGACCACAACCTGTGAAATGAGACAGCGAGCATGCTGTGCCAAAGATCCACAGACAAGCACAACCTATTAAATGAGACAAGGGAGCATTCTATGCTCAGGAACCACAGGCAAGCACAACCTGTGAATTGAGCTAAGAGAGGCTGGTGTACCCAAGAGCCACAGCCAACCACAACCTCTGAAATGAGACAGCGAGCATGCTGTGTGAAAGACCCACAGGCAAGCACAACCTGTGAAATGAGACAAGAGTGCATCCTATGCCCAGGAACCACAGGCAAGCACAACCTGTGAATTGAGCCAAGAGAGGCTGGTCTACCCAAGAACCACAGGCAAGCACAACCTGTGAATTGAGCCAAGAGAGCATGCTATGCTCAGGAACCACAGGTAAGCACAACCTGTGAAATGAGCCAAGAGAGGCTGGTGTACCCAAGAACCACAGGCAACCATAACCTGTGAAATGAGACAGAGAGCATGCTCCACAGGCAAGCACACCCTATGAAATGAGACAAGAGAGCATGCTATGCTCAGGAACCACAGGAAAGCACAACCTGTGAAATGAGCCAAGAGAGGCTGGTCTACCCAAGAACCACAGGCAACCATAACCGGTGAAATGAGACAAAGAGCATGCTGTGCCAAAGATCCACAGGCAATCACAACCTGTGAAATGAGACAAGAGAGCATGCTATGCTCAGGACCACAGGCAAGCACAACCTGTGAAATGAGCCAAGAGAGGCTGGTGTACCCAAGAACCACAGGCAACCATAACCTGTGAAATGAGACATAGAGCATGCTCCAAATGCAAGAACACCCGATGAAATGAGACAAGAGAGCATGCTATGCACAGGAACCACAGGAAAGCACAACCTGTGAAATGAGCCAAGAGAGGCTGATCTACCCAAGAACCACAGGCAACCATAACCGGTGAAATGAGACAGAGAGCATGCTGTGCCACAGAATCACATGCAAGCACAACCTGTGAAATGAGCCAAGAGAGCATGCTGTATCCAAGAACCACAGGAAAGCACGACCTGTGAATTGAGCCAAGAGAGGCTGGTGTACCCAAGAACCACAAGAGAGCATACTGTGCCAACGAACCACATGCACGTACAACCTTTGAAATGAGACAAGAGAGCATGCTATGCTCAGGAACCACAGGCAATCACAACCTGTGAATTGCGCCAAGAGAGGCTGGTGTGCCCAAGAAACACAGGAAAGCACAACCTTATTATTGTGCCAAGAGAGGCTTGTGTGCCCAAAAACCACAGGCAAGCACAACCTGATTATTGTACCAAGAGAGGCTTGTGTGCCGAAGAACCAGGGGCAAGAACAACCTTTGAAGTGTGCCAACAGATGCTTGTGTGCCCAAGAAAGACAGGCAAGCACAACCTGTGAACTGAGTCAAGAGAGGCTGGTGTGCCCAAGAACCAAAGCCGACCATAACCTGTGAATTGCGCCAGGAGAATCAGACCTCCTTAGCTACTGGTTTGATGGTTCGACATAATTCAGGCATTGCAGCAGTGTCATTGGCGCGGGAGGCACAACAATCTTGATCAGCGGCTCAATGGTTCGACTTTGTTCAGGCATGGTGGCAGTGTTTTCGAGTGGGGAGGCTTTACCGTCTCAATAGGCACCTTGATTTGTGAAAAGATGAAGGTTTGGTCCCATGCTTCAGGGTTGAGGAAGCACACTCGTTGCACGAAGTGGACCGGTACCACTAGCCCAATTCCTTCATAGGTGAAGCTGGGCTGGCAGCATCGGGTATCCATGCTTTGTGAAGTCTTTTTTTTTTGAATTTTTTTAAAATTGTTTTTATTTTGATCAGATTTGACCTTTACAAAAAAGAAAGAAAAACTTTATACCAAACCTTAAAATATAACGTATAAAAATAGAACAGTCATTTTTCAGCAGCTTTGGTAAAAAGGTCTACTGAAGACAAAATCATTACAGAATCACCAAAACAAGAAGGAACCCGAGGACCATGAGGACCATCAAGCACTGCCCCCCACTCTACTCCTGTATATCTTTGAGGCTAGCATCCTCTTTCTTCCAGGCTTCCGTAGAGAACAGACCGATCGTTGATAATACTTGACCTACCACAATTGTTAGGGCAGTGCTATATCCCGATATCAAAAGGTTCCAAAAATGTTCTGATAGTAGATATTCCATTTTGTCTACGAATTTAGAAAAATAAATTATTCTGGTGTCCCAAGTCCCTTCACAGTCTCGAAGCAAATGCTCCAAGTTTTGCATTTTAGGATCTGTACACAAATTGCACAGAATGATGGCATTATGATTTTGTCCTCTAATATTTAAAATTTCTCCTGAACGGATTATATTTAGGTGCACCCTGAAGAATATATTTTGTGACTCCCAGCTTGGATGCTTTTGTAAATATTTCGGTATCTCTCCCAGATTTTTTTCCACAGTTAGAAAGCTATTTTTGGGTTTTGTGCACCGCATTTCCAATCCTGTCCTGATCCAATCCATTATTTCAGTTTCAGAGCTGGAAGCTGAGGTGGAAGCAGTCTGGTGCAGTCCCCCTGTGCTGTGCAGTTTGTTGTCCATTGCTATTGGTGCCTGTGGGAGGAGACTATCGTTCAAAAACCACCAAACACCGCTGAGCGGCTGCAGAGCTGAGGTGGAAGCAGTCTGGTGCAGTCCCCCTGTGCTGTGCAGTCTGTTGTCCATTGCTATTGGTGCCTGTGGGAGGAGACTATCGTTCAAAAACCACCAAACACTGTGGAGCGGCCGCGCAGCTGGAAGCTGAGGTGGAAGCAGTCTGGTGCAGTCCCCCTGTGCTGTGCAGTCTGTTGTCCATTGCTATTGGTGCCTGTGGGAGGAGACTATCGTTCAAAAACCACCAAACACTGCGGAGCGGCTGCGGAGCTGGAAGCTGAGGTGGAAGCAGTCTGGTGCAGTCCCCCTGTGCTGTGCAGTCTGTTGTCCATTGTTATTGGTGCATGTGGGAGGAGACTATCGTTCAAAAACTACCAAACACCGCAGGGCAGCCGCAGAGCTGGAAGCTGAGGTGGAAGCAGTCTGGTGCAGTCCCCCTGTGCTGTGCAGTCTGTTGTCCATTGCTATTGGTGCCTGTGGGAGGAGACTATCGTTCAAAAACCACCAAACACCGCAGAGCGGCCACGGAGCTGGAAGCTGAGGTGGAAGCAGTCTGGTGCAGTCCAGGGCAGCACGGTGCGGTTGGCTCACCCCCACGAATGGAGGACGCTGGGCGCCGCCTTCGGAGTGCACGACCAAGCCGCGATGACTCTGGCTTGGACATGAGGAGCCCTCTTAAGCAGCCCCCCAGGCAGCGCCAACGACGCCCGGCATCTGCGTTATCAACTAACATTTTGTCCGAGACAGGTATGCAACAAACTGCTTTTCATTTTCCAACAGTTGCCCCTATTTGTTCTGTGTTAGGGAGAATTCTCTGTTAAGGCTAATTTCCCAAACCTAGTGAGTCCCCCAGCAGCTTTGCTGGATTTCTGGGGTTTATTATTTTCTCCTGCTAAGAGTGAGACTCTCCCACTCTTAGGCATGATTTGAGAATGTCCTTTGACCATGTAATGTGTTTTATGGGCTATGGGGTCTTTTACTCCATAGGGCTTCATGTGTTTTGGTATGTGTGTTACACAGCACGCTCAGTGCAGTAACACAGGGGAGTCATAGTGACCCCCAAACATAGACTCCATACCCTGGGACTGACTACTGTCTCCCAGGGCATGTAAAGTCACCATTGGCTTTACTAGTCTCATATTGTGAACAGAACCAGTACAAACCATCATATTGTGGAAGTGCTGGTAGGAGTAATTCGATTGCCCCTGGGTTTGTTTTCCAAGGGAGCACTGTCCAGTCCCCCCTTGTCGAGTGTCTGGCTGGTGACAGTGGATACCACGCGGAATATTCCACCAGAACATTTCCTATGGGATTTTCCCATTCATTTTAAACGCACCACTTTTTGGTGCAATGTTAAAGATACCGCCGGGTTATTTATTTAATATTTATTCCCCGGTTGGGTCTTTTTGCCAGGGCTCGGTTTTAAAATGGCATTTGTGTTCGCCTCTGAAACTCTAACCCAAGTTAAGCCCTTTGTTCCACTTTTTGGTGGGCTTCTCTACAGAAGCCTCCAAATGGTGCCACTCTGTTTGGGGTCTACAGGATGTGTGGGAGGGGGATTAGGCACCCTGGACTGAGTTGCCTTGGCAACTCAAGTCGCACTCTTGTGTGATTGGCCCAGTGGTGAGCCGCCCGGCTCACCACTTAGCATGTTTGAGTGACAGCTAGGCTGATGAATGGGGGTTTTGCTGCATGAAAGCAGGGCTTTGGGGACTGGAACTTCAGAAGTCACCACAGGACCTAAAGAATCCGAAGAGGGGAGAAGCTGAGCCATCTACAATGACGGCACCACCGGTGGAGCCCTGCTGTACGAACTCACCACTTCCCCGACGACAGAGGAGATCTTCTTCCAGGAGAGTCTTCTTCCCTTTGAGCTGGTGGGACCAACCAGTTTGCCTTTTTCGCCTTCCTGGATCGTCTCGTGGTCGAATTGCCCGTGCCAAGCACCCCGGCGGCTGGATAGCCACACTTCACCATTTACCGCAAATAAAAGGGTCGTACCTTTTAACCGGGAAACTCCGCGGCTGGTTTCTTCCCTGGCAGTGCAACGACCTCAAGCTTTCCTCCACGTCGAGATCATCTCTTCCCCTGGACAAAGCCCTGACTTGCACCCGCTGCCAGGAACAACTGCCCCCGCAGGAGCTTTCTCACCATTTCAGGTACTGTGTCCCGCCTGGTCTCCCTTGCAACAGATTGTCCAAGGTGTCCCGTAAATCCTTGACTCTCTATCCTGGGGTGACCTCGGACCTGCTAACTTTACCTTTCTGAACTGATCCAACCTCTTTTGACTTTTCTGCAAAGACTTTGAGTGCATTTCCACTGTGTGATCTTGGGCACATTCCGCCTTGCTCTCTCCAAGAGTGGGCCTGGCCTATGACCTTTTTGCTATACAGTGGACCCTGCCTTTCTTGACTTGCTGTGGTTTCTTAAAAGTGTTGGTACTGTGTTATTTTCCTATTCTGCCTTTTCTTTCCCTTTTTAATTAATTATTGGAGTGCCATCTATGGTTACGCGCTCACCGCTGTTTTGCTAAATAAGTGGTGTCTTTACCTAGACTTGTCGAATAATTAACTAGGGAGGTGTATATACTTATAGTGACTGTGTTTGAACTTGCTTGACATATTAGTGCCAGTGTATTTTTTCAAGTGTGTTTTTAAATAAATAATTATATTCTTTTATACCAAAGCTCTGGTCAGTGTTTGCTTGTGCTACTGTATCTTTAGCCCTATTGTGTATACTCTATATACTGCCTAACTCTTCTTGAGAGACATCTGACTGCTCAGCCACAGCTACCAGGTAAATCTGGGTGGTGCAGACTGCTACCAATTGGGTTTACTGCTTACTCCTGTAGTCTTAAACATTTTGCAGTGGTCCCTAAGGGAACTGCACAGGTTTCTGCCTAACATTATGCTAACTTAAGTGGCCCTGTTCCTTTGCAACATTCGGACAAAGAAAGCGAAAGTTTATCAAAGGATCTCTTGCCTTTAACGGAGGCCGTGAACTTTGAGACTGGTGACATTGATTACGACCCGGTTTATGACTCAGCCGCTCACTCTGACTCGGAGAACCAAATTTCCCCTCGGCCCCCCCCCCTGTCCTGCTGCCCCTGCTGCTCGTTTACCTGGTGGTGGACTCGACGGGGAGGGGGAGGGGGCCGTGGAGACTGGCTCGCTCTCCGTCGCAGCGGGAGCTGTGTTGCACAGCGGGAGCAGGCGAGTGAGCGAGCAGCCACCCTTCCCGGAGCGCTGCCGTCGGCTCCGCTGGAATCTCTGCGGTCCGCGGCTGAGGAGGCTCTCGGGCGGGGGGAGCGGGGCATGCCGGTGGTTCCTCCCGCGGTTCCAGAGACTGCGGGATAGACGGAGGGTGGAGAGGGGGGAGAGGCCCTACCAGCTGAGGCTGGAGGGGCGGATACCCTGGGTCTGACGCTGGCCGAAGCAGCCGGAGGAGTGGCTAGTGCAGAAGGCTTCACAGACTTATCCGTGGAGCAGGAAAAGGATTTATTGACGACCCTGTCCCAGCCAGTCCAAATACCGCCTGAGGCAAGAATAAACCCAAGAAATCTGACAAACGTCAGCGCACAGATGCGTCCAGTAACAAAGGGGCAAGACTTGATCAGCCCCTGTGAAGAAACCAGGGCGGGGAATTCCATAGTATTAAGTGACTCGCAAGCTTCTGAAGCTATGGACACAAATGTATTAAATGCTGACAAACAAAACGGGGAAGGCAAATGTAACACGGATGGGACTAGGGAAGTTCTTGAGATTAACATCTCTTCTCCAGGAGAGGGTGAATCCACGACTGTGACCTCTCCAGATAAACATACCCAGAAAAACTCTGTCAGAAAAGGCAGTACAAAAAGAACGACGACACTGCTGTTTAAAGCACACCAGTATGAAAATTCAAAGCCAACAAATAAGAGGTCATGTGATAAGTCCCTCAGTAGTCCCCTTGTCTGACAACTAATGGTTAATTTATACGTGACAAGGTAGGAACAAGTTTATGCCCCCCCATAGAAGAGGAGGGCGTCTAAGAATTAGATACATGGGAGAGGGGACAATTTCTTCTTGTTGACAACAAATAAGAGAGTAACACGCAAGAATATCACAGGGCGAAGGTTAAAACTTACGGCCACTAACCCTGTGGCAAGACTTTTGCAAAAATCACTAATGAGATATCAAACAAGATGGATGAAGTGTCTGATGCTGATCTATTAGAGGGGACAAATATCCCCTCTAATGAAAAATTATTTGGGAGAGACTGTGCGCGGCCAGAAACAAGAGAGAAGTCGCCTCGCACAATTCTAAAAACAGGGATTCGCTATTTTAAAGATCCCGAATTACACCTTAATAGGGGCCATCAGACCCTACTTGCCCGAAATAGGCAACCACAGGAGGAAATCTCGAACCCGCAGATTCTTCGCACTGTGGTTAGCAATAACAACTCGGCAAATAGCCGTGATTTGGTCCTGTGTGAAAACACCAAGAAAGGTACAAACAAGAGGCCGGGCACAAACTCCATCCAAGAAGCAACTGAGTCTCCAGTATGTGGTAATGATTTCCCCCGAATTGAAACAAATCTGACACCCGTTCTAAAGGAAACATCGACTACGAATTAACCTTAACAGAAGACATCGGTTAGAGCTTCACTGGAAAAGCACACATAGAATAAAGAGCAAGGAGTGAACAATACGACTGGTATTCAGTTGCCTTCTCCGTTGCGAAGTAGAAGATCTTCAATCATGTCTTCCAGTAATGAGAAAGAAACTCCCACAAAAAAAGTGGATATCTTCTCAGTGATGTCAGGTATACCTCTTGCCCTCACCCCCTTTTGTAAACTATATGAATCAATTCACAATACTTTAAAGGATCACACAACTCTGGCGGCAATGCTGCACACAAAAATGATCTACATTGAAGGGTATAATACAGCTCTGGAAGCTAAGGGAGGGGGGCTTGATTTAAATAACAAACTACAGAGTGAGAACACAGGAAACTCAGAGAAGCAAGTGGAGGGAGAGGGGAGTGAGTTGATTTCAGGAAACATTGCAATTGCTGTACAGACCGAGGAACCAATTAAAGCAGCCTCAAACATTAGTGGTGCAGAGGATGGACAATCATTGACAGAATATCAGAATGAAATAGCTCAACTGTCTCCCCTAGGGGAAATCTGTGAAGCGTTCAAAACAGTCCCTACAACAAATGTACGGAAAGAACAGAGGGTCCCCACTCCCCCCTCCTGACCACTTCCAAGAAACAACAATCTAATGACTGTGTAATTATGCCTGTGGAAATCAGCACACTTGCCAGGGTAGAAATTGCAGATGAACCAGAAACCGAGGCGCAAATCAAACTCCGAGGAGATAATCCCTTGGGGTCTTCCGACCATAGAGTCTCTGGTAATCGAGGGACGAATCTGAAAAATTATCCGCTCTTTGCAAAGGGTAAAAGAACCACGAAATATCAAGGAGATCGTGTGGTAACAGTAGAAGATCAACCCTCAAAATTGACTGTGGAAATGAAGCAAACCGAGATGCTCAACAACTGAGTCCATACCTTACTTTGGCAGAAAGACGGAAAAGGCAATAAAAGCCTACGGTGGAGAGAAAACTCTGAGCCCGCACCCATTGGAAAGTGAGAACCTACAGAACGATTACAAAAGGAGCCGAGAGACCGTTTCGGTAATTAAATCAAGGCTTACATCACCATCTCTTAACAGAGAGATCAACAACCGGAGTAGGGAGAAGGCTCACTCAGTAGTCGATAATAAAAAAGAGGAAAAGAGAAGATCGATACTAGATCAAAACAGAGGACAAAATGTAAGAGACGACAGAAAAAAAAATACAGCTAAAGAAAAAGCTATCCACATCCCGTACAGCAAAAAGTTAGGGAGTGAAAACTTTTAAGCTGGAACGGGTGGGGAGATTCCACATATTTTCATCTTGAATCGGAAAAACATTATGGCATTAATCAACTGTATTCCAAAACTGAGACAGATTAACATGGATGACATCAAGATTGTGGAGTTTAGTTCCACGGGCAAAAGAGCCTCATTACACGGTAGGTGGAAACCATGGCGCTATTAGCGCCATGGTTGCTGCCGGTATTTTACTGTGTCCTCCTTGGTGGATGGCGGAATTACCGCCCTACTCCAAGGTGAGCGGGGCGGTGATTCCCCATTCCCCAAGGCACTTCCCAATTCCCATTTTTGCCCCCATAGGGTATAATGGGAATGGGGAAGGCGCTAATTACGGTACAGCAAATTGCGGTACCGTAATTAGCACCAAGGTCCCTTTGCGGCAAAGGGAACTCGTAGTAAGGCGGTAAGGGTTTACCAGTACCGGTGCCCTTACCGGTACCGGTAAACCCTTACCGCCTACCGTGTAATGAGGCCCATTGTGTCTACTTGCACATTCCATCACCCATAATCAGACTAATGCTGATTTCGGAACAAGAAAGTTTTCATATGCTAGGTTATGACCTGTGGGATTGTCGATCAAGTGGGGTTAATTCAGAACAACAGCGATTACCGACTCAAAATGAGAACCTGCGATCAATACAAAGGGAGGTCTATTTGTCGGGAGGACAAGGTATTACGACCAACTAAAAGGCTGATTCAGAGAAAGGAAGTCATCATGAATGAGAATCAGCATAGCTCCCCAGAAGGGGCTGTCCAAAGAGAGAAATCAAATAAAGTTACAGAAGAGGGAAACATTTACCATGATGAAGTGAACAATGATAGATACTCAAAAGGCCCCCTGCGGAGGATAACAATCACATTTGCTCAAGAAGTTATTGAAATGGATAAGGATCGAACAGCCGCAAACATAACATTTGTGGATGGAGAAGAAGCTGCGCAAGCAAGAGGGGCGGGGACTATGAAAGCCCTAGAAGAAAGAAGCTAGCCATGCAAGGCACAGAAGGACAGCACGATGGATGCCAGGGTTGATGGTTTGAAGGCCTCGGAAAGTGATGATATTACTATGGCATGTTGGAATACTCGTGGGTTTAGCCACCTTCTGGAAAAAAGCGATTTCAACTTGGGAGAGTTTGACATCATTTGCCTCCAGGAGACATGGCTAATGAAGAAGCCATTTCTGGGGGGCTATGAAACCTACATGGTTCCAGCTGTCCGTTCAGGAAAAGGCCGACCTTCCTCAGGTTTGTTGACCGCTATTAGATCAGGATCAGGAATACACTATGTAGAATCAGTGATTACAAACATCCATTTCCAAGTGTCTTGTCTGAAATGGTCAAGGCAGCTGTCAGAAAAGAGCCAAGATAAAGAAAAGGAGGAAGTATTAATTGTGTTTAACACATAGTGGAACCCTGCAGTGATCAAAAATTAGGATTATTTGAACATGGCAGTGAACATCTTGGAAAGAATACGTACGGAATGGACACCGAAATACATTATCCTGTGTGGAGATCTCAACGCGGTCTGCCCTAAAGAGAAACAGTCACATGAGACTGGTAGAAAGGTGCCACTGAATATGGTACGTGGTCATCTTTGGATTAAGATAATGTCCTCTTGGGACCTCCAGAGCTTAGAAACATAAATACATAAGAACAAATCGAGGACACTGACATGGGAAAGAAATAACTCGACAGCAAATCTAGATCATATGTTCGTTTCCAACAAGCTACTTAAAATCATAACTGAGTACAAGGTGGTGAGAACAGTTAACAGTGACCACAACCTCCTAAAGGTAAGATGGACTACTACAAGAAAAGCCAGATCAAAAATGGCAGCAGAGATTGAGACGTGTAAGGGTTGTACAAAGCTAAGAATGTCGGCTAGTGCAGTCGTAGAAATTACGGACTCATACATAAACATCTGTAGAACAAACCAGCAAGTAGGTCTGGAAAACAACATCGATTACCAACCTCTGCTAGAAGTCTATGAAGTTAAAAGAATGATTTGGCCAAACAATAAGTCAAAAACTCATTTACATGAATTGAACAAAAGTGTTGTTTAGGAGAGAATAAAATTAAGGAAACTAAAGCGTCAAGTAAACAAAATATCTGCCCCTGAATTGGTAAATGAATTAAAAGCAGCAACAAGGAATTATAAAAGTTGGCTAAGAAAGCACAAAGAGAACATGAATCAAGCTGATGCTGCTGGCATGTTGAAAATAGTGTGTAGTAGGAAACGTAGAGATTTCTGGACTTTAATCAGAATAACCTCAGACTCACAAATCAACTTAACAAATAACTTTGTGGGAGAAGAAGCCTGGTCGGCTCACTTCACAAAGTTATTCCGGAAAGTGGGATACCCATACGTGCCCAAACAAGAACGGGTAAACTCACCCCAAATTCAAGATCTGTCAAAACCAACATGGGAGAACACCTGGGATCAGGAGGATATAAAAAGAAAACTTGCTCAACTGAACAATTGAAGGGCCCTGGGGACCGATGGAATCACCAATGCAGACTTGAAGGAACACCTCCCAGAATGGACAATCTTCATCCATGAGGTAATTAAAAACTGTATCAATACAAGATCGATTCCTGCTTCATGGACTACAGCAACTATTGTCCCGATTTATAAATTGGGACACAGAGATCAACCTAAAAACTACCGACCAATTGCACTCTTAGATGTAGTTGGGAAAGTGTTTGGCTCATTGTTGCTGGAAAATTTCCAAAAATGGTCGACGACTATGGGACATGAGGACCCTTTACAATCAGGGTTTGTGAAAGATGGGGGAACATCACCAATTATTCTTCTACTAACCACTCTAAAAAGTAAAATCCAAGAAGGCAGTCCAAAGATCTATCTTGCTTTCATTGACCTGGTCCGGGCTTTTGACCAGGTCAACCGTGAAACTCTTTTGGGAAAAACTAACAACAAGAAATTGCCCCGAAAGGATTTTAGGGCCTATCAGAGCCCTTCATCAAGACACTTCTATTAGAGTGCGTTTAAATCAAGGGGGGATGTTATCGTAGTTAATTCCAACGGCAAGAGGAGTGAAACAGGGCTGCCCTCTTGCACCAACGAAACCAACCAGGAAATTGGTCTTTCCCACCTACAGTAGGGAAGGTTAAGATCCCAAGACTGCTCTACGCGGACGACTTCATTCTGATGGACTACCCCCTGATTGGTCTTCAACGCCAATTAAATGATATGATATGATATGATATGATATGGCATTTGTAACGCGCCTATACACAAGTGTTTCAAGGCGCGACGAGGCAGGGGGGGGAACAAGGGGAGACAGACAACGATCTTACTAGGCCAGGTGTCATTCAGATCGCGCAAGTGCAAGGGTAGAGGGGAAGGGAAAAGTGCATGGGGAAAGGGAGAGGGGAAAGTGCAGTACAGGGTTATAAGCATACCGCATACAGGATAAATAACAAGGGCCAGCTGGTGGCAAGTGCGAGGTAAGTGCAGACAAGTGCTGGGAAGGGGGGCTGTATGGATACAGACACAGTCCCGTAGTGCAGGGGTTGCCGTGGAGGCAGTGCAGGGGCGAGTGGCTGGGCCGAGAACGGTGAATGGCCCAGTTGCAGATTCAGTGCAGTTTCAGTAGTATTAGCAGGGGAGAGGGGGAGAGAAAGCGGAGGCAAAGAGGAAGGTTTTGAGGTGCTTCCGGAACCGGAGGTGGTTCTCCTCAAGTTTCAGGGAGGTAGGAAGGCTGTTCCAGAGGGAGGCCCCTGCAGTGGAAAGAGATCTGCCCCCAACTCGTTGTTTGGAGAAGCGGCTGACCCTGAGGGAGTTGGAGGCGGATGAGCGAAGAGCTCGAGAAGGAAGATATTTAGGAAGAGAGAGTTGAAGGTATTTTGGCCCAAGGCCCCAGACGGCCTTGTGGACAATGCAGAGGGTTTTGAACTTGATCCTCGCAGTCACTGGGAGCCAGTGTAGTGATTTCAGTCCTGGACAGATATGGTCCCTGGGCTTGAGGCCAAGGACAAGTCTTGCAGTCCTGTTCTGGATGAGTTGCAAAGGGCGGAGAGTAGAGGCGGGCAGATTAAGATGGAGGCTGTTACAGTAGTCCAGCTTAGAGAGAACCAGGGCTCTAGAGACAGAGAGCTTCTGGGGGAAGGAGAGGAAAGGAAGGATACCTCTGAGGAGGTGTAGCTGGTAGTGTGACTTCTTGGATACGTCGGATATGTGAGGAGAGAAGGAGAGTGTGGAGTCGAAGATGACCCCAAGGTTTTTTGCCTTGCAGGTAGGAGTAGGAAGAGGGCCCAGAGAGGCCGGCCAGAGAGCAGCAGGGAAGGAGGGAGTGGGAGTGCCGATGAGTAGAATCTCAGTCTTACTGGCATTAAGGCAGAGGTCGTTGGCGGCACACCATTCCTGGATAGCAGAAAGACAGTCAGAGATGAGGGAAGGAGAAGAGGAGGCCGAGGGTAGCCTGAAAATGAGTTGGGTATCATCCGCATAGCACTGAAAGTAGGGGCAGAGAGCGGCGATGTGGTGGGCGAGAAGTGCCAGATACTGGTTGAACAGCCAGGGAGAGAGGTTAGATCCCTGGGGGACACCACAGGTAGAGAAGAAGATGTCAGAGAGGAAAGACCCCAGTTGGACCTGGGAGGGTCGATTTGAGAGGAAAGAGGTCAGCCACGCCAGAGCCTGACCAGTGATACCGAGGTTATCACGGAGACGGTTGAGCAGGATGGTATGGTTGACAGTATCAAAGGCAGAAGAGAGATCAAGCAAAATGAGAACACATGGAATGTTAGAGTCAAGGTTCGAGAGCAGGTCCTCACGGATGTTCAGGAGAGCAGTTTCCGTGCTTCTGGCAGCTCTGAAGCCAGACTGATGGTCATGAAGACTACCAACACATTCAGCATGGAGATTAAGCTGGGAGATGGCCAGTTTCTCCAGGAGCTTGCCCAGGAAGGGAGTGATAGAGATTGGGCGATAGTTAGCTGGGCAGGAAGGATCGGAAGAGGGTTTCTTAAGAATGGGGTGCACAAGGGAGTGCTTGAGAGGGGATGGGAAGACTCCAGAGGCGAAGGAGTGATTGCAGAAGTCAGCAAGTGCAGGAGCCAAGGAGTCAATGTGGTCCTTGATAGTTTTGGAGGAATGGGGGTGGACCTGTTTTGATGAGACTTTCATAGATCGGACTTGTCTTGAAACCTCGTCAGCAGAAAAAAGGGGAAAGGAAGAGAAGGAGAGAGGAGGGGTGGCTGCAGAAGAGCCAGAGGAAGGGCAGGGAATAGAGGGGGGGAGGTTATAGGAGGAGAGTGAGGACAGGATGTCCTGAGTTTTTGAAATGAAGTGAGTGGCCAGTGCCGTGCAGAGGGCCTGGGAGGGGACAGGAGAGGTAGAGACTGCAGCAGGGTTGGCCAGCTCCTTGCAGATTTTAAAGAGTTCGGACGAATTGTTAGATGCCGCAGAGATGCGGGCTTGGATAAGGGCTCTCTTCTTGGTGAGAACGGAGAGCCGGTATTGCCTTTGGAGCAGGCGACAGGCCAGTTTGTCAGAGGATGAACATGAAGCACGCCATTTCCTCTCTGCCACCCTGCACTTGCGCTTAAGGGTGACGAGATCCGAGTCATACCAGGAGTTACATTTGGCTTTGGGCTTCAGGCGGATTCTCATGACAGGGGCAAGGATATCAAGAGTATCAGATATAGCGGAGTGGAGAGTGGAGAGTGGAGAGGGCTGTGTCAGGGTGGGAGTCAGCCGAAGGGGGAGGAGGGGGCAAGAAGGTGGCAGCGAAAGCCTCAACTGACACGCGTTTCATGGGTCGGATGACCGAGAAGGAAGGTGGCAGTGATGGGGGTGGCTTTGCCTGTGGGGTAGGGAGGGTGAGGTGGGAGGAGAGGAGAAAGTGATCACTCCAGGAGAGAGGAGTGGAGAGAGGGACAGAGAGGGGGACAGGAGGCATCCAGGTGGATGTTGAAGTCTCCAAGAAAGAGGAGTTGAGTGGTTGAGGACAGGAGTGAGGAGGAGAGGTCCGCCCACTCGGAGAGGAAGGAGGAAATTTGACCAGGTGGCCGATAGATAGTAGCCACGGTAAGGGAATGGCTAGGAGAGAGAGAGTCGGCAGACAAGACATTCAAAAGAGGAGTAGGTCTGCATGGGAGTAACAGTGGCAGGAATCCACTCAGGGAAGATAAGGGCCACACCTCCCCCCGCACGGTTGGGCCTGGGCACAGAGAGGATCTTGTAACCGTCGGGTAGGAGTGTGTCAAAACTGGTGACAGAGCTGGCCGTGAACCATGTCTCAGTGAGACCGAGTACGTCAAGGTCAAGTTCCTCAAGAAGGCGGCAGATATCAGAGGAATGTTTGACGGCAGAGCGAGAGTTAAGAGTGGCAATGTGGAGAAGTTTGCCATCTTTGAAGGACTTCCGGGGAGGGGTACAGATCAGAGGTACGCCCTGCGGAGGTGAAGAAGGAGCATGAGAGGGGGTGGGGAGGGAGGGAAGAGGCAAGTTAGTCGAGGACAGAGGAGGGGGCACAGCAGGAGAGGAGAGGAAGTTGATGAGGCGTGGGAAGCGTCTATCGAAGAGGTGAAGGTTGGCCTGAGGGCCTTGGACCAAGACGGTCCCATTAGCATAGACATTAATGATGGCCTTAGAGGAGTGGAAGGAAGCCAAGAGGACATCCCAACGGGTGCCACCATTAATGGGAGCAGAGGAAAAAGGAGAGAGCACAGAGACCATATGAAGGGTCCATAGGTCAGGTGAAGGCACGAAAAAGAGGATGCCAGTGAGAGTTTCCTTAGAGCAGGCACTAGTGTAGGTGTCAGCGATAGGGAGGCCTGGGTTGGAGACCAGGATGTCCTTTTTTAACTTTTTCCTACCAGATTTAGTGAGGAGAGCAGGATAGTCAATAGAGAAGCAGTTAGAGAAGATAGGCGAGACAGAGAGCACCATGGAGTAGGAGGGAGTGAGTGGGGGAAGACAGGACAAGCGCAAGTGGATAGGAAGAGAGCGGCAGGCGTTCGTTTACCACAAATTCAGAACACAGTAAGGGGTATCAGGTACACAGTGGAGAGGCCACCTAAGTTTGAAATTCCTGCAGAGGGAGAAAAACCCTAGTTTACCACAAATTCAGAACACAAAGAAGTGTAGCCACACAAATGAATTGGCGATATACATAAAGAATAACAACTTAGAGATCAATAAGGCCAAAACTAAAGTCATGATCATGGAGAAACAAAACACCTGTAACGAGAACTTTAGTTGGTGCTTGGAAGGGGAGAAAATAGAACAAGTGGTGAAATTTAAATATCTGGGGGTAATCCTGAATAACAACAAACGGGAGCGCCCAATGCAAGTCCATCTCTTGGAAAAGGCAAGAAAATTGGCAAGTCAAGCGAAAGTAATCGACAGAAGATATGGCCGATTTACAGCAATCCCTTGGATCCAATTTTACAAGGGTAAGGTAGTTCCGTCTTTGATCTATGGTGCGGATGCGATGTTAACTATATCACAAGACTTCTGAAACATCTAGAAGGTGTGTTTTGGAAACACACACTGATCTTACCCCAATCAACACCAACAAAGACTATACGCCATGAACTCTGTCTGCAATCACTGGAATCAATGGTAGTCAGAAATTCATTAATGCTATATAGGAAGTCTTTGATCACTACCTGCTTGAATGTAATGTCTATCATACGCATGGAAACCAAAGAACAGAAAAGTAAAATTATGACGCGTTGGATGAAAGAACATCAAAAAACTTTAGTAGAACTAAACAGTTCTGAAGAAGAACTCATTCAAAACCCGAATAGAGTAAAACAAAAACTGCAGGAACAAGATTGGATACAGATGACATCTCTGGATCAGAGAAGCAAACTGATAAGCCATCTGCCACCAACAACAAGAGGCTTAAACGACTTACCAAACTATTTAAAAAAATTCCCAAGTAAGACAATTCGAGACACCTTCTTACGAGTGTGAATGAACCTCCTGCCTACGAATGAGATCAGAACTATAAGGAAACTAACACAGGACACTAGTTGTCGGTTCTGTAAAAATAAGACCCACATAGAGTCACTTCGACATTTACTACTGGCCTGTCCTTCTTTGTCAAGGTTGAGAACGGCACATTTGGGCCACTTATTCAAGGAGTCAACAACGTATAACGAAGAGGACTGGTGGAACCGCTTAATGGAAGGGGACAATACCTCCTACATGATAGCGGTCTCGCAGTTCTTCATGAACTTGAAGCTCCAAGACCACAACCTGGAATTAGGCCGGGCGCTGTAAGACTGGAAACAATCGAAAGATTTGCATGTGGGCTACCTTGGACTTCAGATGTAACTGTTAGCTGAAGAATTTGGAGGGAGGGAGTCTCTTTTCTTTTCTTTTTCTTGTAAATTTTTTTTGTAAATTATAACAAGTAAAATAAAAAAAATAAAACATTATTTCTGTTTCTATCCTCGCTTTCAAAGGATTCATTTTCAAGGTTTCTATCTATGAATCTGCCTCTGTCAGACTTCTCACAGCTTTAACTTCCAGCTGATGAAGTAACTTAGACCTGTCCATTTGCAGCTGCATCTTTATATCCTCATAAAGCAAGTTTTTTTGAGCAGTTGCTATCAGCCCATACAGTGTAATCAATCGCCAATCCACTTGTTGCTAGAGTGATTTTAGTCTGAGTTCAAATCTTAGAACAGACACGGGAAGGCAGTTGGATAGGCCTAATGATCATTTCCATAACTGACCTTCCACTTTTTGCCAGTCTATGTCCCAGAGAGTTGGTTTGGCTTCCAGACCATATAATATCACTGGAATATTTTTGCAGTGTAGAACTTTAGTAACGGCATAAGTGAGAATTTGCACAGTTTGCGGAGAATCTTTTTCATCTGTGGAACCGCTTTCTCGACCTTTAGCCTTATTTCTGCTTCCGCTTTGCTGGCTGATGGAAAAGAATACACTGTATAGACCAAATAGACTAGCTCTTCAGTTCTCTCGATTGCCTGATCTTCAAAAAACCATTTTCCATAATTCATATGCTTTTTTGGATGTTTCAACACTAACATTTTTGACTTTTTTGGGTTTACTTGAAGACTGTTCATTTTGGTGTATACACTTAAGCCATTCAATAAAAGTTGCAGCCCTAGTGCTGTCCTATCTATCAGGACGATGCCATCAGCGTAAGAGAGCCAAAAACCTTGATTGAGTTTAGTTTTGGGTTCGCCATTGACCAGGATTGCAAAAAAGCCCCCAGATCTGACAAATACAGATTAAAGAAGAACGGTGCATCCAAGCACCCTTGTCTCACGCCTTGCTTGACGTTTATTGAGCTTGTAAGATGACCGGCCTCGTCTAATCTTACCATCAATAACGTGTCTTTGTGCAATTCGATCAATATTGATAGCAACCATCTGTGTAGACCCGAATCTCTCAATTTAGCCCACAGTTTCTCCTTTTTCACTAGATCAAAAGCCCTGGAGAAGTCTATCCAAGCTCCATATATCAGGCATTCTCCATACTCTTTGGAATGTTCTGCCAAGAGATTCAGCACCAAACCTGAATCTGATTTAATGTTGTAGATATACCCCGTCTAAACCCTGTTTGAAATTTAGACAGGATGTTTGTTTCCTTTGCCCAGTCCTCTAGCTCTAACAGCAGGATTTTCATAAATATTTTACTTTCGATATCCAGGAGGGCAATTGGTGTATAGTTTTCAGGTTGTGACCGGTCGCCCCCCTTGTAGAATGGTATGACGACTGCTTGTTTCAGGAAGATGGAAAACATTGTGTCTTTTGTATTTCATTATAGAGGTTGAAAAGGAGGTTTGCCCATGTTTTTACATTGTTTTCTAAGACCTACTAAGTTAGCCCGTTTGGGCCCGCTGCGTTTGAGGATGAGGCATTCAGGATAAGCTCTTCTATTAATTTTATATCATATTTAAGGTCCCACTGTGCAACTTCCTTCTCTCCTTCCTTGGACTCTGACATGTTTTTAATTTTTTTGTAAGAAAGTCTGTCCAGCTCTTTTCAGACACTAGGTTGCATTGAATGCTATTTGCAATTGATTTCTTTCCTGAATTATTTATTATTGACCAGAAATTCCGAGTACTATTTTCACATAGTACTGAGAGCATCCGCTCATTATCCTGTTGGTGCCACAACATTTTGCTTGCTCTTGACCATTGCTTATAACTTCTTCTGAGCTTTTCTAGCTCTCCTCGCAGTTTTTCTTGGTCTATTATAGTTCTTTTTAGTCGTCTACATTCTCTCCTTCAGATCTTTTTCTGTAACCAAGTTTCTTCATCAAATGAGTGTTGAAGATGAGTTACTTGTCGATGGTACTACCGCAAATGGCAGATGCACGGACCAAATAAATGTCTTGAAACATTAGGGTTTGCAGTTTTCTTTTTGTTCTTTTGGGGAGATGCCATCCGTACCTCTGATTTCAACTGCTCGAATATTGTCACCAGAGAGTTTAGTACGAAGTTTAAAGCTGTGAGAGTGGCAGCACTAGCTTGTTTTATTTCAACATCCTCTGATGTGTCATTGCAGTCTTGTCGAGTTTCCATACTTTTGTCGATCCCTTGATTTTTAGGGAGTTGTACCCGTGAAGGAGGCCCTACTCCAACTGCTACCTCCATTGTGACCACTTCGGCATCGTTTTCAAAAGATGTATCTACTTGTGCAGCTCCTAAAAGTGGAGAGTCTTTACTTGGTGGAGATGCCTCTTCTACGGTATCACCGGTGTCTCACATCTTGCTTTGGATGTCATTTAAGCTTTGGCTTAGTTTATTTTCACCAAAATGCTCCTCTATTTTACTTTGGATTTTTTTGGTTGTGGTGGTATATTCCAGTCCACGCTTCCAAAAATGTACAATGTCAGTTGGTGTACTGGTGACTTGTTTGCCCCGCATGCACCTGCAGTGTAAAGTCTTTCACTCTTTGATTGCTCTTCAAAGGGAGGCTTAATGGGTTGAAACCTGCTCAATGGGTTGGGTTCATATTTATCACACCACAGATTAATTTATTGCAATTATTTGGATGATTCTTTTGCTGCAAAAAGCAGTACAAACCCACACCTTACACCACTTTACTACCAATCCCCCAACCCGTGTTGCCTCACCCAAGCATTTCTAGGAACAGCATAATAATTGGTGGACGCTGCCTTTATTTGTAGTGTGCAGGCCCTGTGGACACGGACCTGAGTCCCAGTGCAGGCCCTGTGGGCACCGACCTGAGTCCCAGTGCAGGCCCTGTGGACACTGACCTGAGTCCCAGTGCAGGCCCTGTGGGCACCGACCTGAGTCCCAGTGCAGGCCCTGTGGACACTGACCTGAGTCCCAGTGCAGGCCCTGTGGGCACCGACCTGAGTCCCAGTGCAGGCCCTGTGGACACTGACCTGAGTCCCAGTGCAGGCCCTGTGGACACCGACCTGAGTCCCAGTGCAGGCCCTGTGGACACTGACCTGAGTCCCAGTGCAGGCCCTGTGGGCACCGACCTGAGTCCCAGTGCAGGTCCTGTGGGCACCGACCTGAGTCCCAGTGCAGGTCCTGTGGGCGCCGACCTGAGTTCCAGGGCAGGCCCTGTAGGCACCGATCCCAGTCCCAGTGCAGGTCCTGTGGGCACCGACCTGAGTCCCAGTGCAGGTCCTGTGGGCACCGGCCTGAGTCCCAATGCAGGCCCTGTGGGCACCGGCCTGAGTCCCAGTGCAGGCCCTGTGGACACTGACCTGAGTCCCAGTGCAGGCGCTGAGTCCCATTGCAGACCCTGTGGGCACCAACCTGAGTCCCAGTGCAGGCCCTGTGGGCACCGACCTGAGTCCCAGTGCAGGTCCTGTGGGCGCCGACCTGAGTTCCAGGGCAGGCCCTGTGGGCACCGATCCCAGTCCCAGTGCAGGTCCTGTGGGCACCGACCTGAGTCCCAGTGCAGGTCCTGTGGGCACCGGCCTGAGTCCCAATGCAGGCCCTGTGGGCACCGGCCTGAGTCCCAGTGCAGGCCCTGTGGACACTGACCTGAGTCCCAGTGCAGGCCCTGTGGGCACCGACCTGAGTCCCAGTGCAGGCCCTGTGGGCACCGACCTGAGTCCCAGTGCAGGCCTGTGGACACTGACCTGAGTCCCAGTGCAGGCCCTGTGGGCACCGACCTGAGTCGAGGTGCAGGCCCTGTGGGCACCGACCCGAGTCCCAGTGCAGGCCCTGTGGGCTCCGGCCTGAGTCCCAGTGCAGGTCCTGTGGGCACCGACCTGAGTCCCAGTGCAGGCGCTGAGTCCGAGTGCAGGCCCTGTGGGCACCGACCTGAGTCCCAGGGCAGGCCCTGTGGGCACTGACCCTAGCCCCAGTGCAGGTCCTGTGGGCACCGACCCCAGTCGCAGCGCAAGCCTGTTTGGAATGTACATAGGCAGGTTGCCATTTGCCCGTTCTTAGCTCTTACCAGCAATCTCCACATGCCCTTGCACTGCTCTGCCGTCCTGTTATCCATGCCATTTCGTAAATCCGGTATTCCGTGCAGCTGTGTAAAGAAAGGAGAAAACACCATGAGAGCTGGTCGTGCTGGCAGAAGGGACAGCTCGCAGGCACCCCTTCTGGATCTAGGCTCAGACCTATCAGCAGGTGGTGCAGCGCATGCAGTGCAGGCCACAGGCGTGCAGGCCACAGGCGTGCAACCCACAGGCATGCAGGCCACAGGCGTGCAGCCCACAGGAGTGCAGCCCACAGGCATGCAGCCCACATGCGTGCAGGCTGGAGAAGGGATGTATGAACCTGGCTTAGACTGTTGAGGGCAGGAGAGGCGGAAGGGGGGAGACAGACAAACCTTCTACCCAGCGCGTGCTCACCACAAGCTCTTACCACAGGCAGGATCCAGCCAAACTCATGGTTGTTGCAGCCGATCAGATATGGGACGGGGTTAATTTCCTTCCCCATCAGCAGCAGTTCCGGGGTCTTTCGGAGGAAGTGACCATCCATCACTACAGGAAAATACTGGATCCTCTGTGGGAAAGGGAGAACATCAGATGTCAATTTCCCTAAACCTTCTCCTACACAAGTACTGCCCACACTAACTCATAGCAGCAGCTGTACACTGGGCAAGGTCTGGCTGCTCGGGTATTTATTTATTTATTTAATGTGCATAGCGCACTACACGCAGAGGCATCAAGGCGCTGGTTCCAGGGATTCATGTTGCAAGAGTAACACACAGTACTGCAAGGGTGCGACATTCATGCTACATGGCTTGGGCGAGTCAGTGTCCGTCTGCCAGGGCTTGCGTCCCCAGGTCGTTTCGGTGGCTGGTGCTGACGGCGCTCATGTGAGCAGGTGCTACAGGCTTGGGAAAGGAGGAACATCTGAATATCTCTTGAGTGGACTGTAGGATCTTCAGCTGTTTGCAGAAGGTCCATTGGGATTGTTTGGCTCCCAGCGGTATTGCTAGCACGTTCCAGTTTTTAGAGGCAAGACCGGGACGCTTAGTCCCCCTGATCTCTGGTGTCTGAATCTTGGGGTGGTAAGACAGTGCAAGTGGGTGGTGCGGGTGGGGCCTTGCGGTCAGAACTTCTGCGTCAGGTATGTTGGTGCCATATTCGAGATGCATTTATGCATGATGACTAAGGTTTTAAAGAAGATGCACTCTTTGATTGGCAACCAGTGCATGCGCCTTCTCGCCACCGAAATGTGTTCACGTTTGGAGAAGTTCAATGCAGCCCCAAGAGCCTTGTCCAGCCAGTAGCTTGCTTTGGTTGCAACCAGAAGTGCCTGCAAATAGGGCATTGCAATAGTGGAGTCTCGAGCCAACGAGGGTCCTGGCAATGGTGAGGTGGCTGCCAGAGAAGAGGCTGGGTTTGCAGGTCATAATTAGTTCAGTGGTCTACGCTGCTGAGGATAAGATAGCATTGACCTGCATCATGAGAGAGTAGAGTCAAGGTAGGCTACCAGGCTCTTGACCTCACTTGACACTGTGATGCTGAGGCCGACTAAGTGGATCTCGGTCTCAAAGTCGTTAAAGCAGAGTTGATGTGATGCCATTCAGGCCTGGATGGTTAGATAGACTGCCTGACGGGTGTTTGAGTCAGCATCATGGTCGCCCATGATGGGTAGGAATAAGGGTATCGTCTGCGTAGTTGGTATATGAGATGCTTTGGGACTCTAGAAGATCAAAGAGGGGCTTTGTGAAGATGTTATTTAGAGTGGGTGATACACATGAACCTTGGGGAACTCTTCAAGTAACCAGGGCTGGAGGGGCAGTGGCCGTGGGAGAGAACACTCCCATAGATCCCATGTACCCTGTACTGCACTTCCCCCCTCCCCTTCCCCATGCACTTTCTCCCTTCCCCCTACCCCTGCACTTGCGTGATCTGAATGACACCTGGACTAGTAGGATCGTTGTCTGTCTTCCCCTTGTTCCCCCCTCCCTGCCTCATCGCGCCTTGAAACACTTGTGTATAGGCGCGTTACAAATGCCATATCATATCATATGATATCATAGATCGATTGAAAAGAAAGGAGGAGATCCAGGAGATGGATTCTGTAGAAAAGTGAGCTTCTGAGCTGAGGTGTTGACATAAGATTTAATGGTCCAGGAGATCACAGGCAGCTGAGAGGTCGAGAAGGAGGAGTAGCGCTGCCTTCCCTGCATCTTTGAGTTCGTCCATTTGATCCTTCAGGTCTAGTAAAGCAAACTCAGTGCTGTGACCTGGTCTGGATTGGCACATGCCTAAGAGGTGTTTGGATTATAGGTGAGACTGAATCTGGTGGTATGCTGTGCATACAACCTTTTTGTAGAAATGGGATTGTGGTGATGTGGTGGTAGTTGGTGGGAATGGCTGTGTCTAGGGTTGTCTTTTTCAGAAGGGGTAGGACGCAGGCACCCTTTAAGCTGGTGGGCATGGAATTGGAGGCAAATGATGCTTTGATAAGAGCGGATAGGAAGGTGGCCAACGCTTTCAGTCAGTCTTTAATAACAGTGGTGGGGCAGACATCTCCATGGCATTTAGAGGGTTTGAGACCTTTGATGATTCAGATGACTTTGGGTGTGGGGACTGGCTTGAAGCTGAAAAGCGGGTGGTTGGGCATCGGATCTGCTGGCTATGGGGAGTCATTCTTCAGTGGGTGTCTGGGAGTGTGGCAGTTCCGGGAGTCACTCTTCAGTGGGTGTCTGGGTGTGTGGCAGTTCAGGGAGTCATTCTTCAGTGGGTGTCTGGGTGTGTGGGAGTTCAGGGAGTCATTCTTCAGTGGGTGTCTGAGAGTGGGACAGTTCAGGGAGTCATTCTTCAGTGGGTGTCTGGGAGTCTGGCAGTTCAGGAAGACATTCTTCAGTGGGTGTCTGAGAGTGGGACAGTTCAGGGAGTCATTCTTCAGTGGGTGTCTGGGAGTGTGGCAGTTCAGGGTGTCATTCTTCAGTGGGTGTCTGGGAGTGTGGCATTTCAGGGAATCATTCTTTAATGGGTGTTTGAGAGTGTGACAGTTCAGGGAGTCATTCTTCAGTGGGTGTCTGGGAGTGTGGCAGTTCAGGGAGTCATTCTTCAGTGGGTGTCTGGGAGTGTGGCAGTTCAGGGAGTCATTTTTCAATGGGTGTCTGGTAGTGTGGCAGTTCAGGAAGTCATTCTTCAGTGGGTGGTGGGTAGTGCGGCAGTTCAGGGAGTCATTCTTCAGTGGGTGTCTGGGAATGTGGCAGTTCAGGGAGTCATTCTTCAGTGGGTGTCTGAGAGTGTGACAGTTCAGGGAGTCATTCTTCAGTGGGTATCTGAAAGGGTGGCAGTTCAGGGAGTCATTCTTCAGTGGGTGTCATGGAGTGTGGCAGTTCAGGGAGTCATTTTTCAGTGGGTGTCTGGTAGTGTGGTAGTTCAGGGAGTCATTCTTCAGTGGGTGGTGGGTATTGCGGCAGTTCAGGGAGTCATTCTTCAGTGGGTGTCTGGGAGGGTGGCAGTTCAGGAAGTCATTCTTCAGTGGGTGTCTAGGAATGTGGAAGTTCAGGGAGTTATTCTTCAGTGGGTGTATGGGTGTGTGGCAGTTCAGGGAGTCATTCGTCAGTGGGTATCTATGAGTGTGGCAGTTCAGGGAGTCATTCTTCAGTGGGTGTCTGAGAGTGGGACAGTTCAGGGAGTCATTCTTCAGTGGGTGTCTGGGAGTCTGGCAGTTCATGGAGTCATTCTTCAGTGGGTGTCTGAGATTGGGACAGTTCAGGGAGTCATTCTTCAGTGGGTGTCTGAGAGTGTGGCAGTTCAGGGTGTCATTCTTCAGTGGGTGTCTGGGAGTGTGGCATTTCAGGGAGCCATTCTTCAGTGGGTGTCTGGGAGTGTGGCAGTTCAGGGAGTCATTTTGCAATGGGTGTCTGGTAGTGTGGCAGTTCAGGAAGTCATTCTTCAGTGGGTGGTGGGTAGTACAGCAGTTCAGTGAGTCATTCTTCAGTGGGTGTCTGGGAGTGTGGCAGTTCAGGGAGTCATTCTTCAGTGGGTGTCTGAGAGTGAGACAGTTCAGGGAGTCATTCTTCAGTGGGTATCTGGGAGGGTGGGAGTTCAGGGAGTCATTCTTCAGTGGGTGTCTGGGAGTGTGGCAGTTCAGGGAGTAATTTTTCAGTGGGTGTCTGGTAGTGTGGCAGTTCAGGGAGTCATTCTTCAGTGGGTGGTGGGTAGTGCGGCAGTTCAGAGAGTCATTCTTCAGTGGGTGTCTGGGAATGTGGCAGTTCAGGGATTCATTCTTCAGTGGGTGTATGGGTGTGTGGCAGTTCAGGGAGTCATTCTTCAGTGGGTGTCTGCGTGTGTGGCAGTTCAGGGACTCATTCTTCAGTGGGTATCTATGAGTGTGACAGTTCAGAGAGTCATTCTTCAGTGGGTGTCTGGGAGTGTGGCAGTTCAGGGAGTCATTCTTCAGTGGGTGTCTGAGATTGGGACAGTTCAGGGAGTCATTTTTCAGTGGGTGTCTGAGAGTGTGGCAGTTCAGGGAGTCATTCTTCAGTGGGTGTCTGGGAGTGTGGCAGTTCAGGGAGTCATTCTTCAGTGGGTGTCTGGGTGTGTGGCAGTTCAGGGAGTCATTCTTCAGTGGGTGTCTGGGTCTGTGGCAGTTCAGGGAGTCATTCTTCAGTGGGAGTCTGAGAGTGGGACTGTTCAGGGAGTCATTCTTCAGTGGGTGTCTGGGAGTCTGGCAGTTCAGGGAGTCATTCTTCAGTGGGCGCCTGAGAGTGGGACAGTTCAGGGAGTCATTCTTCAGTGGGTGTCTGGGAGTGTGGCAGTTCAGGGTGTCATTCTTCAGTGGGTGTCTGGGAGTGTGGCATTTCAGGGAGTCATTCTTCAGTGGGTGTTTGAGAGTGTGACAGTTCAGGGAGTCATTCTTCAGTGGGTGTCTGGGAGTGTGGCAGTTCAGGGAGTCATTCTTCAGTGGGTGTCTGGGAGTGTGGCAGTTCAGGGAGTCATTTTTCAATGGGTGTCTGGTAGTGTGGCAGTTCAGGAAGTCATTCTTCAGTGGGTGGTGGGTAGTGCGGCAGTTCAGGGAGTCCTTCTTCAGTGGGTGTCTGGGAATGTGGCAGTTCAGGGAGTCATTCTTCAGTGGGTGTCTGAGAGTGTGACAGTTCAGGGAGTCATTCTTCAGTGGGTATCTGAAAGGGTGGCAGTTCAGGGAGTCATTCTTCAGTGGGTGTCATGGAGTGTGGCAGTTCAGGGAGTCATTTTTTCAGTGGGTGTCTGGTAGTATGGTAGTTCAGGGAGTCATTCCTCAGTGGGTGGTGGGTAGTGCGGCAGTTCAGGGAGTCATTCTTCAGTGGGTGTCTGGGAGGGTGACAGTTCAGGAAGTCATTCTTCAGTGGGTGTATGGGTGTGTGGCAGTTCAGGGAGTCATTCGTCAGTGGGTGTCTATGAGCGTGGCAGTTCAGGGATTCATTCTTCAGTGGGTGTCTGAGAGTGGGACAGTTCAGGGAGTCATTATTCAGTGGGTGTCTGGGAGCCTGGCAGTTCATGGAGTCATTCTTCAGTGGGTGTCTGAGATTGGGACAGTTCAGGGAGTCATTCTTCAGTGGGTGTCTGAGAGTGTGGCAGTTCAGGGTGTCATTCTTCAGTGGGTGTCTGGGAGTGTGGCATTTCAGGGAGCCATTCTTCAGTGGGTGTCTGGGAGTGTGGCAGTTCAGGGAGTCATTCTTCAGTGGGTGTCTGGGAGTGTGGCAGTTCAGGGAGTCATTTTTCAATGGTTGTCTGGTAGTGTGGCAGTTCAGGAAGTCATTCTTCAGTGGGAGGTGGGTAGTACAGCAATTCAGTGAGTCATTCTTCAGTGGGTGTCTGGGAGTGTGGCAGTTCAGGGAGTCATTCTTCAGTGGGTGTCTGGTAGTGTCGCAGTTCAGGGAGTCATTCTTCAGTGGGTGGTGGGTAGTGCGGCAGTTCAGAGAGTCATTCTTCAGTGGGTGTCTGGGAATGTGGCAGTTCAGGGATTCATTCTTCAGTGGGTGTATGGGTGTGTGGCAGTTCAGGGAGTCATTCTTCAGTGGGTATCTATGAGTGTGACAGTTCAGAGAGTCATTCTTCAGTGGGTGTCTGAGAGTGGGACTGTTCAGGGAGTCATTCTTCAGTGGGTATCTGGGAGTCTGGCAGTTCAGGGAGTCATTCTTCAGTGGGCGCCTGAGAGTGGGGCAGTTCAGGGAGTCATTCTTCAGTGGGTGTCTGGGAGTGTGGCAGTTCAGGGTGTCATTCTTCAGTGGGTGTCTGGGAGTGTGGCATTTCAGGGAGTCATTCTTCAGTGGGTGTTTGAGAGTGTGACAGTTCAGGGAGTCATTCTTCAGTGGGTGTCTGGGAGTGTGGCAGTTCAGGGAGTCATTCTTCAGTGGGTGTCTGCGTGTGTGGCAGTTCAGGGACTCATTCTTCAGTGGGTATCTATGAGTGTGACAGTTCAGAGAGTCATTTTTCAGTGGGTGTCTGAGAGTGTGGCAGTTCAGGGAGTCATTCTTCAGTGGGTGTCTGGGAGTGTGACAGTTCAGGGAGTCATTCTTCAGTGGGTGTCTGGATGTGTGGCAGTTCAGGGAGTCATTCTTCAGTGGGTGTCTATGAGTGTGACAGTTCAGGGAGTCATTCTTCAGTGGGTGTCTGGGAGTGTGGCAGTTCAGGGAGTCATTCTTCAGTGGGTGTCTGAGAGTGGGACTGTTCAGGGAGTCATTCTTCAGTGGGTATCTGGGAGTCTGGCAGTTCAGGGAGTCATTCTTCAGTGGGCGCCTGAGAGTGGGACAGTTCAGGGAGTCATTCTTCAGTGGGTGTCTGGGAGTGTGGCAGTTCAGGGAGTCATTCTTCAGTGGGTGTCTGCGTGTGTGGCAGTTCAGGGACTCATTCTTCAGTGGGTATCTATGAGTGTGACAGTTCAGAGAGTCATTTTTCAGTGGGTGTCTGAGAGTGTGGCAGTTCAGGGAGTCATTCTTCAGTGGGTGTCTGGGAGTGTGGCAGTTCAGGGGAGTCATTCTTCAGTGGGTGTCTGGATGTGTGGCAGTTCAGGGAGTCATTCTTCAGTGGGTGTCTATGAGTGTGACAGTTCAGGGAGTCATTCTTCAGTGGGTGTCTGGGAGTGTGGCAGTTCAGGGAGTCATTCTTCAGTGGGTGTCTGAGAGTGGGACTGTTCAGGGAGTCATTCTTCAGTGGGTATCTGGGAGTCTGGCAGTTCAGGGAGTCATTCTTCAGTGGGCGCCTGAGAGTGGGACAGTTCAGGGAGGCATTCTTCAGTGGGTGTCTGGGAGTGTGGCAGTTCAGGGTGTCATTCTTCAGTGGGTGTCTGGGAGTGTGGCATTTCAGGGAGTCATTCTTCAGTGGGTGTGTGGGAGTGTGGCAGTTCAGGGAGTCATTCTTCAGTTGAATCTTAAGTTTGAGCGTAGTGATTATGAGGGCATTCTGTATATTGGCACCCCGCAAGCTATCTTTGGTGCATTTGGCGGTACTGGGGATTCCAGCTCTCGTAGGATAGCAAAGAGCTTTCGTGTGTTTGAGTTAGCTTTGGTGATTCTGGAGTTGTATGTGGAACTTTTAGCTTGAAGTATAGCTTGTTTGTAGGATGTCGCATTTGAGGTAAAGTTGGCTTTGCTGGAGGCCGAGGGGTTGTTTTTCCATTGTGTTTCGGCTGATCGTTTGTTAGCGCGGAGGGCTTTAAGGTCAGCTGTGAACCAGGTGTTGCAGTGTGTGGGAGCTTTGACTTTGCGTAGGACTAGGGGAGCCACTGAGGCAATGGATGTTCTGAGGGCTGTGTTGTATATGTCTAAAGGACTGTAGGGACAGTGGAGGAGGGTTGTATGTCGGTGATGTTTAGTTAGCAAGGGCAGGATGATTGCGTGGGTGATATTGTGGGTGTTCCTAGATAGTGTAGGTAAGAGGAGCACGATAGTGGCTGCTGATGTGCTGATTACAGGTGGGGTGAAGGTTATGACATTGTGATCAGACCACAGGGATGGCGAGTTAGTTAAGACTTTGATGTTGCAGTTCGAGTCCAAGAGCCAGTCTAGTGTGTAGCCTTTGGAATGAGAAGCATTAAAGATGTGTTGTGAGAAGCCTAGAACTTCCACTGTGCTGGCCACGGATAGGGCTTCTGAGTCGCTGTAATCCCGGAAGCCCAGGTTGACGTCTCCCATGAGAATGGTCTTGGAGGTGGGGTTGGCGTTGATGGAGAGGAGTTGAGTGATATCCTCTTCAAAGGTGATAGGAGGTCCAGGAGGTTGCTAGATTATGCAGATGGTGATAGTGGTGGTGTTAATATGGTAAATTTGACTGTGAAGAGTTCACTCAAAGTGAGGGTGACAGTGGTGAGTTTGTAGATTAATAGGGAGCCTTTGGGAATCAGAGGTCCCCCTCCGCCTCTGGTGTTTAATCTGTCATTCCGAAAGATTGTGTAATTAGGGGGCACATCTGGGGATAGGGCTGGGCCCAATGTGACCTGCAGCCATGTTTCAGTGATGGCTAGAAGGCCTAGATTATTGGCTGTAATAAGGTCGGATATGTCCAAGACGTTTGCTGGGATGGATTTTGCATTGACTAATGCACCTATTAGAGTAAGTGCTGTGGGGTTTGTGGTGATCCTGGGATTGGCTGGGTCAGCATTGGTTGGGAGGCTGGTGGATGGGTGCTTAGGCTTGTCTGTGTCTGTTGGCTGGTTCTCGCTCTTGATGTTGAATTGTGGTTTGGGTCGGTGCCGGGGGCATCTTGGTTGGGTGGATGTGTGGTGTAGGTGAAGTGCCTTGTTTTGTGTTTTTAGTGGTGGTTATTGTGAGTGGGTGGAGGCAGAAAGGTGTGTGCACCTCATATTGCCCAGGCAAGGGGCAGCATGCCAAAGCTTGTTGATGGTCAGCCGGAGGGAGGGGTGTAGCACGTGTCTGTCGTGAGTCCAATTGGGAGCGTGGTGTGGGGTGAGGTGTGATCAGCTGGCAGTAAGTTCTACTGACACAAGGGGTTTGGTCTGCCCAGGGAGCATGGTCAGTTGGGACTGAAGCAGTGAAATTAGGTATGGTCAGTTGTTGCGCAATCTTTAGGAGTGGCGGCTTAATATGATCATGGGCTGGGGTGGTCCGTGCAGTGCGGCATTTATAGCAGTTGTGAAGAGCAATGGGCTGAGTTTCGGTATTCGTTGGCTCATCAGGCTGCTAGGGCGTTGTTGCCCTGAGGGGAGCGGCGCGGGTGTTGACATTGACAAAGGCGAAGGTAGCTGCCAGGAAGGCGGCTGCGTGCGGGACGTCCGCACGCATTGGAAGGATGTTGGCCATGGTTAGAGTGAGCCACTTGGTTGTGGGTTGGGAGTTGTCCTGTTCTGTAGGAAGCAGTAGCCAGTGCTGGTTAGGGGCTCTCACGGGGAGGGCACACGATCTGAGAAGGCAGCTGGGGTTGGTCTTACGGGGTGTTGCATGGTCAGTCAAAGGCACCAGTGTGGTGACTTTTAATAAGGTAGTTAGATACCTTGAGGCAGAGGCCCTGTAACTTCCTATGATAACATCTGCGTGAGACTGAAAAGGAATATCATTTTGTTGGACAATAGGTAAAGAATCGGTTGAAAGCATAAGTAGTGATATTTACCTGTGTGTTCCATTACCTCTACTTCCACTCTTGATTACTACGATGAATACTTTACATCCAAGGCTCGGAAGAAAGGGCTGATAATCAGGAAATGTATCCGTAATAAAGGTGGCATTATAGCATTATACCTGGGCGGCTCAATGGGGCGGCAATACGCTCTGAAACTAAAATGACCTGGCTTGGACGATTGGAGGGCAGGCTTCTCCCTCTATATTGGAAGTTCCTAAGTCTGTCCCTGTGGAGGTGCTTCTCTACAGGATTCTGGCCCCGTTTTACGCTTTAACTTCAATGTCTGACTTTATTCCACGCATTACTTCACACAAGCGCGTCTCCCCTTTGTCACGCTTACACTGTTACTTTTACATCGTTGAAGTCTTCCCTTTAACTGCACTCGAAAACTCAAACAAACGCTGTCCTCTCTCTTCCGCTTTTCGGATGACAGATTGTATCGAGCTCTTCACAACCCGGCTCTGCAATGCTTTCAGACTCACCGGGCTGACATCTGCGCTTCGGCTTCACAACGGCTCATCGTCTGAGGTCGGGTCTCACTGCCTGCCCCTCAAACACTCCTGGGCTGTCTCACAGGGCCAAGGGATCGAGCACTTGCATCCGCAGTTTTTACAGGAGACCAGCACACCTCTCGGCTCCCATACGCAGACTCTCCTGGGCTCACTGCAGACACTGCAGGAGACCAGCACACCTCTCGGCTCCCATACGCAGACTCTCCTGGGCTCACTGCAGACACTGCAGGAGACCACTACACCTCTCGGCTCCCATACGCAGACTCTCCTGGGCTCACTGCAGACACTGCAGGAGACCAGCAGACCTCTCGGCTCCCATACGCAGACTCTCCTGGGCTCACTGCAGACACTGCAGGAGACCACTACACCTCTCGGCTCCCATACGCAGACTCTCCTGGGCTCACTGCAGACACTGCAGGAGACCAGCACACCTCTCGGCTCCCATACGCAGACTCTCCTGGGCTCACTGCAGACACTGCAGGAGACCAGCACACCTCTCGGCTCCCATACGCAGACTCTCCTGGGCTCACTGCAGACACTGCAGGAGACCAGCACACCTCTCGGCTCCCATACGCAGACTCTCCTGGGCTCACTGCAGACACTGCAGGAGACCAGCACACCTCTCGGCTCCCATACGCAGACTCTCCTGGGCTCACTGCAGACACTGCAGGAGACCAGCACACCTCTCGGCTCCCATACGCAGACTCTCCTGGGCTCACTGCGGACACTGCAGGAGACCAGCACACCTCTCTGCTCCCATACGCAGACTCTCCTGGGCTCACTGCGGACACTGCAGGAGACCAGCACACCTCTCGGCTCCCATACGCAGACTCTCCTGGGCTCACTGCGGACACTGCAGGAGACCACTACACCTCTCGGCTCCCATACGCAGACTCTCCTGGGCTCACTGCAGACACTGCAGGAGACCAGCAGACCTCTCGGCTCCCATACGCAGACTCTCCTGGGCTCACTGCAGACACTGCAGGAGACCAGCAGACCTCTCGGCTCCCATACGCAGACTCTCCTGGGCTCACTGCAGACACTGCAGGAGACCAGCACACCTCTCGGCTCCCATACGCAGACTCTCCTGGGCTCACTGCAGACACTGCAGGAGACCAGCACACCTCTCGGCTCCCATACGCAGACTCTCCTGGGCTCACTGCAGACACTGCAGGAGACCAGCACACCTCTCGGCTCCCATACGCAGACTCTCCTGGGCTCACTGCAGACACTGCAGGAGACCAGCACACCTCTCGGCTCCCATACGCAGACTCTCCTGGGCTCACTGCAGACACTGCAGGAGACCAGCACACCTCTCGGCTCCCATACGCAGACTCTCCTGGGCTCACTGCAGACACTGCAGGAGACCAGCACACCTCTCGGCTCCCATACGCAGACTCTCCTGGGCTCACTGCAGACACTGCAGGAGACCAGCACACCTCTCGGCTCCCATACGCAGACTCTCCTGGGCTCACTGCAGACACTGCAGGAGACCAGCACACCTCTCGGCTCCCATACGCAGACTCTCCTGGGCTCACTGCAGACACTGCAGGAGACCAGCACACCTCTCGGCTCCCATACGCAGACTCTCCTGGGCTCACTGCAGACACTGCAGGAGACCAGCACACCTCTCGGCTCCCATACGCAGACTCTCCTGGGCTCACTGCAGACACTGCAGGAGACCAGCACACCTCTCGGCTCCCATACGCAGACTCTCCTGGGCTCACTGCAGACACTGCAGGAGACCAGCACACCTCTCGGCTCCCATACGCAGACTCTCCTGGGCTCACTGCAGACACTGCAGGAGACCAGCACACCTCTCGGCTCCCATACGCAGACTCTCCTGGGCTCACTGCAGACACTGCAGGAGACCACTACACCTCTCGGCTCCCATACGCAGACTCTCCTGGGCTCACTGCAGACACTGCAGGAGACCAGCAGACCTCTCGGCTCCCATACGCAGACTCTCCTGGGCTCACTGCAGACACTGCAGGAGACCAGCAGACCTCTCGGCTCCCATACGCAGACTCTCCTGGGCTCACTGCAGAAACTGCAGGAGACCAGCAGACCTCTCGGCTCCCATACGCAGACTCTCCTGGGCTCACTGCAGACACTGCAGGAGACCAGCACACCTCTCGGCTCCCATACGCAGACTCTCCTGGGCTCACTGCAGACACTGCAGGAGACCAGCAGACCTCTCGGCTCCCATACGCAGACTCTCCTGGGCTCACTGCAGAAACTGCAGGAGACCAGCAGACCTCTCGGCTCCCATACGCAGACTCTCCTGGGCTCACTGCAGACACTGCAGGAGACCAGCACACCTCTCGGCTCCCATACGCAGACTCTCCTGGGCTCACTGCAGACACTGCAGGAGACCAGCACACCTCTCGGATCCCATACGCAGACTCTCCTGGGCTCACTGCAGACACTGCTCCCTTGCCACGCTTCCGCTCTTGCCAACGGCAGCTTTCAGCATCTTGGCATCCCGGTCTCTGGCCTCTGCTTGCTCTCCTACTCAATCTCCCGTTTGTGTAAGACGACACCTTTTATAGCAAAATGACCAGTCAAGAGGAGTCAGGTGTGAACAATTACTGGTGAATGGCTGACCCTGCCTGATTCTATTAGAGGGACAACTTTGGTTCTTTCTATAGCAGGTTCCCCTTACTTTCCCCATGGTGTTTCTATGGGTAATCTGTACTGATCTTAGTTGCCTCCTCCTCGTTTCTGTATGTGTTGGAAATGGGGGGTTGGGGTGAGATTGGAAATACCCCATAATGGCTGATGGAGAGTATGTTGGGGTCGTTTGGGGAGTGGGGAAATACCATGTCTCACCCTTGGGTATCCTCCTCCCAATCCCTTGTGACCCTCCACTCAGGTGATCCTCCCTAGCTTCTCCACCCCCAGGGTCGGGATCCAAAAGCGATGGTCCTTCCCTGGCCACCTGAATGGAAGATCCCAAGGGAATGGGTGGGAGAATGCGGCCAGGTTTCTCAGACTCCATAGAGATGGAAGGCCACTGCCTCCCCGGTGAAACCGAAAGGGAAGCAGATGCACAACATTTACCGGTGGAGGTCGCTTTCTTTGTGTGAACCCTGGGTTGGATTCTGCAATAGGGTAAATACAATGGAAGAACAACACAGAATTCATGGAGCAGACTCCTCTTGCGCAGTGTGCACTTTATAACCTTCTTCTAACATGTGGGTGCTTTGCGCTTGTGTTGCCTGAAATCGTTCCCCAACTGGTATTCGATTACAGAGAAGAGAGTGACAATGCATATGGGATACATTTCAGTGACGCCTCACCACTACCCAGGTGGGTGACATCACCTTTTTGTGGACAGTGAAAAGGGTAATGCTAGGATGTATATTAAAACAGCACTGCCCCCAGACATTCACCAAGGTGAACAGAGGTACAAGTTGATTAGTGAACTATCGACAAGATAGTTTAAACATTAGTAGTAATGCAACCACCATAAAGAGTAGAATAGATCACTCTTCACAAGTGTAGGGTAAAACGAGGTAGAGTGCACTCCCAAGAGTAGGAGTCTTAGGCAGAAACCTGTGCAGTTCCCTCGGGGACCACTGCAAAAGATTTAGGACTACAGGTGTTTGGCAGTAAACCCACTTGGTAGCCGTCTGTACCACACAGATTCACTTGGTAGCTGTGGCTGAGCAGTCACACTTCCCTCAAGAAGAGTTAGGCAGTATACAGAGTATTCACAATAGGTCAGAAGAACACAGTAGAACAAGTAAACCCGGACCAGGGCTTGGTGTAAAAGTATATAATTATTTATTTAAAGACACACTTGTAAATTACACTAGCACACAAGAGGTAAGTAAATTCAGTTCAGTCACTATTATATATATGCAACCCTAATTGCTTATTAGACAAGTCTTAATGAGAAACACCACTTATTTTCAGACAGAGGTGAGCGCTTAACATAAGATGGCACTCTAATAAGGTATTAAAAAGGGAGGGAAAAAGGCAGAGTTATGGAGCACACAAATGTCAATACTTTTCAAAGAACCACAGGGAGGCAGGTTAGGCAAAGTCTACTGGAGAGCAAGGAAGTTCAAATGCCAGGCCCACTCTTAGAGAGAGCAAGCGAAATGTGTCCAGGATCACACAGTGGGGTTATGCCCAAAGAGTCTTGTAGATAGTTCGCACACAAAGAATGAAATTAAAGTCAGAAAAAGTTAGCTAGGTTGTCCCAGGCCATCCCAGGTTAGAAAGTCGAGGCTTTACTGTCACCCCGAAAGATCTGTCGCAAGGGAAGTCAGGCGGGACACAGTACCTTAAGTGGAAAGGATGCTCCAGCGGGGGCAGTTGTTCCTGGCAGCGGGTGCAAGTCAGTGTTTCATCCAGAAGAAGAGGAGGTCTCGATGTGGAGGAAAGATGAAGGTCGTTGCACTGCCAGGGAAGAAACCAGCCGCGGAGTTCTCCGGTTAAAAGGTACTACCCTTCTATTCACGGTAGTGGTAAACCGTTGTATTCCGGTTGCCGGGGTGCTTGGCATGGGCAAGGCGGCCACAAGATGCTCCAGGAAGGCGAAAAGAAGGCAAAACTGGTTATCCCCACCAGTCAAAGGAAGAAGACTCTCCGGACTGGAGATCTCCTCTGTCGTCGGGAAAAGTGGTCAGACGGTTCAGCAGGGCTCCACCGGTGGTGTCGTCGATGCAGGTTGGCTCAGCTTCTCTCTCCTCGGATTCTTAGGTCCTGTGACGACTTCTGAAGTTCCTGTCCCCAAATCCCTGCTTTTATGAAGCAAACCCCCATTCATTCAGCCTAGCTGTCAATCAAACATGCTAAGTGGTGAGCCGGCCGGCTCACCACTTGGGCTAATCACACAAGAGTGCGACTTGAGTTGCCAAGGCAACTCAGTCCAGGGTGCCTAAGCCCCCTCCCGCACCCCCTGTGGTACCCAGACAGAGTGGCACTATTTTTGGAGGCTTCTGTGGAGAAGCCCGCCAAAAAGTGGAAAAAAGGCTCGACTTAGGTTGTAGTCACAGAAGAGAACACAAACGCCATTTTAGAATCGAGTTCTGGCAAAAAATACCAACCAGTGAATTAATATTAAATAAATAAACCGGCGGTATGTTCGAGGCTATAGGAATTAAATAATTAAAGTTGGTAGCCTCGAACAATGGGAAAATCCCATAGAGATATATTCGCGGTCGAATATAAAAAGTAGTATCCACTGCCACCAGCCAAAACTCGATCAGGGGGGACGGAGAGTGCCCCCTCGAACAACAGACCCCGGGGCAATCGAATTGCCCCGACCAGTACGTCCACAATATGATGGTTTGTACTGGTTTCTGTTAATAATTTGGGATTAGTAAAGCCAATGGTGGCTTTACATGCCCTGGGAGACAGTAGTCAGTCACAGGGTATGGAGTCTATGTTTGGGGGTCGCTACGACACCCCTGGGTTACGGCACGGAGGGTGCTGTGTAACCCACATCAAAAACACATGAAACCCTATGGACTAAAAGACCCCATAGCCCATAAAACACATGGAAAGACAAAGGAACACCTCAAATCATGTCTAAGAGTGGGAGTAAAAGAGTCTCACTCTTAGCAGGAGAAATAAATAAACCCCAAAAATCCAGCAAAGCTGCTGGGGGACTCACTAGGTTTGGGAAATTAGCCTTTACAGAGAATTCTCCCTAACAAGGAGGTTCCTGAATGCATAGATATGGTTACACAAGCAGCATAGAGATGAGCACGGGTAGGGGTAGGTTGCAGAATACATGTGTAGGGAACAATGCATGGCTGTATGAAATGCAGAAGACACGAAGAACATTGCACCAGACACAAAGAATATTAACATGGCTGTGGCAGAACCAAAGTACAATATCCCGATACGCGAGCATACAGAGATCCGGCAGTCACAGGGCGAGACTCTCGCTAAGTACTAACAATGTTCAAGAGTGAGAGTTTTTTCTACAACCGTGCACAAAGATCAGGCGAGCACCATATTTTGACATGATTGGACAGAATACGTGAAACTATGCCGGCAGTCTGCTGCAGCTAATACAAGCACATTTTGCTTGTTTGGAAAGTTCTAATTATTGTGAAGAACCACAGTTTGGACTATTGAATTCCGTCCATATTCAGATCTAATTCAAGGCCACACACGTCCACCAAGCTATTAAAAGATTGCCATTTGTGAAGGGAATCAACCAATGAACCACTTGCATCTAAAGTCCTGAAGACGGGTCCAGCACACACCTGATAGCATCTTTAAAAACTAGCTACAGAGCCTGGTTCTTTTCTTCAATCAATTTCTGCTAGGACCTAGAAACACACTTTTTCGGTGTTGACAGAGTCAAGGACAAGCAAATTGTTTTTTGAGGTTCTATTTAACAACAAGATGTTCACCTCACATTTCTACTAATCCCACAATATCACCAGTACACGATGACTGTGTTAAGTTCAAAAAAATAGTTTTTGGTTGAAAACTTTGACTTTCACTATATGTTTTTTATGTGATGTTATGTACAAACAAAATGCATTTTTGTCTTCTTTTTAATATAAATCCCACTGAGTGTTTTCTATTTATAAATTAAAAGATGTATATCTCAATTACTTCTGTCATAATTAATTAATCGACATGAAAGGGGCACTTTTTGCAACTAGGCACACCTAGTACGTGTGTAGGCGGGTAGCTGTTTCTGTGGCATTTTTCTTTATCTACATGTTCATAGTAGTCCTCTGCCACGCAGCCCCCTAAAAAAGAGGACTCCGCAGCTCTAATTGCTTTGCATCAGAACCAAAGTACTGCCATCTTTTAAATGAAACATTCCAAGGCCTCTGTTCTGAAGTGCTGAATCCTGACATTAAAACTGCTGTGCACACAATTTTGAACCCCATAATGTTTATAAAGGAGCACAGAGACCAAGGTCATAGCAAGTGAAACTACACAAGATAGCGTTCATCAGAAGCACACAGGATACAACTATAAAGTGGATTAGTTTCTATTGGCAACAGCAAGGAAGCACAGATAGCGTTCATCCCCAGGTGCCAGTATCTACCATGCCAAATAAATAGACGCAGTGTTCTGAGTGGTTCCAGACAACAATGCACACAGGGTCGAACAGCACAAAATACAATAAATAGATGAAAATGAGCTCTAAATAGTGGTCTCCTACTGGGAGCAGTGATCACTTATTCTAGGCCAACTAGATAACGCGCCTGCAGCTCCCTTGGTGTGGTTAGACACAGGGACGACACGTCAAGGCCACAAAGACACTGGCAGATAAGGCTTCAGGCCTGAGAATGGGACGGGAGTAACTTCTTCAAATTGGATTAAGCAGCCCGTCCATTTCTCCATCCTCACCACATCTTGGCATCGTGTTAAAGTGCCAGGGTTAGATTAACAAACTGCCCACCAGTTAGAATTGTGTCCACTATGTTGGCTAGAGTAGTATAGTGCCAACCATGTAGTAGGGTAGACTCAGGAGGAGCCATCAGGTATGGAATATCCAATAGTAGTAGCTCTTGCTTATACATTACACAGGCAAAACTTTTATTACCCTATGCTATAGGTTAGTAACAGATGTTTTCTTATCACTAACTATGGCGTCATCACTGGCAAATGTTGAGGCAATAAGCCCCAAGACAGCGGGCCATTACCACCCAAGGTAATGCCCCTAGGGCCCATAGTTACATGAAGGCCGCAGGGGCATTTCTGTGGGCGGTAATGGCCCGTCGTTGAGGGGCTTATTGCCATTAGTACCCCGGCCTGTTAGACCGGGGTACTAATGTGTTTTTTCCCGGCTGCAAGAGGCTTTGCGGTTCGTAATCGGAAAAAGGGAAGTTTAAGAAAAGTTACAAAAAGAATGGCCGCCGCAGACAGAAAACATAGTCCGTTTGTTGTTTCAGTGGCCACCATAGTAAAGAAAGAAAATGGCGGCCATTGAAGGGGAGAAGGGAGTGCGCATAGTCCCTTCTCCCTTTCCATGGTGGCCATTCACTTACATTGGAAAAAAAAGTAAACACTAAAAATGGCCACCTTGGAAAAGAGAGAAGGGACTACGTGTGATCCCTTCTCCCTTTCAATGGTCGCCTGAAGAAAAGAAAAAAAAAGACGATGACCGCTGCATAACAACAGTGTACCCGGCGCACGATGCACACAAGTGCGTCCACGGGATTACACTGTGGTATGGCTCGGAAATGAGCCAATCCACCTGAATTGTATTCCATGGATTCTTGGCGCCGGGTACTAATTGGTTTATAAGCTTGTGTGTTGTATCGTAACATTGAGAATGCTTTTGAGTATTGTCCCGGCCGCTTATGTGTGAATAAAGCTGGGTTTTCTCGTGCATTTGGTGTTAATCAATATCCAATAATCAGAAAGCACTCAAAGAATAGAGTATCGATGGGGGCCACCTTAACAGTGTGCTTGGATCCCACCCATCCATCCATTATTCTTGATCACTGGTTGCAAGCGTTCGATTGGTCATGGATGCAGTTCTGACAGTGGTTACAAGCAATGGATGGTTATGGTTTCAGCAAGGAATGTGAGTTCATGTACCTGGTATATTTCTGGTTTAAGGAAGTCTGCCTCTGGGATCTTCTTCAGACACTCCACTATCGTAGGGGAGTCGTTGGTCTCACAGCCAGAGACATTTGCAAGTATCTGTTTATCGAAAAGAGGAAAATGTGCACTGTTAGTAAACACGCATTCATCTCAGACACCATTGGCCTCATTACGAGTATGGAGGCAGCCATGCCCTTAACCGGTACCGGGTTCCTTCAATGAGGAATAACCAGGTCATAACATAGGGCTCAATGGGAATGGGGAGGGAGCTAATAAAGGGCACGTTAATAACAGCCCGGTTTTAGCTCCCTGTTCCCCTCGCGGGACCTGCTAAGGACGCCTGGTTATAATGCCTCTGTACAGGAACTGTCCAATATGTGTAAAGGCTGGACAAAAAAGCGAAAAATATAAAATATCCTCTGTGGGGCGCCACACAGTGAGCAGCACAAACTGCCCCAATGCCCACACCGACCAGCAGTGTTGGCATTCAGAAATGAACTATTCAAATGGGCGGGCGTGATCCGCCAGCCATGCACCTTCCTGTCGCTCCTAATAAGACATTGTTGCATGGAGTCCACAGCGCTAACTATCTCATGCTGTCTGTTGGAAATGATCACCCATTCTTCAGATTCTTTCTGCTTCTTGCAGACCATGGGAAAAAATGGTTTATTAAAAATTCCATTGTTCGTTGCACAAAAGATTATTGGGAGGCAGGAATTAGGGGCGGAACCCTGAAGACCCAGGAGTCTTAAGAAGAACTTATTCTCCAAAAGCTGTAACTCACACACATGTAACAAGTCCCATAATGTGGCCCCCCAGTTAATTGCAGCCTTAGTTTGCGCCTCTTATACCTTCATGATCATATTCAGTGGTTGACCCTAGCCACATGGCCATACATTGTAAGACACCACCCAAAGATTGACTCATCCTGATTGTCTATTTCTGTATGTGGCCATTACCTGTCACGGTCGAGTGAAACCGCATAGCGAAGTAGTGGAGGAACTCATGGATCCTCAGGATGACGGCCCCACAACACAACATTGGGTTAATTTCCCTTTCCCCCGCCCACAGGCCTGGGCACTTCTGATTTTACAGCATTCATTGTAAGGTCCAAGTCCCTCATATATTCACTATACACGTCAATCTACGTCAGCAGTACCCTCGGTGTTCCGGAAATGGGCACTGTACCATCGGCATAAGCTAAGATTGGAAATGCCCCATTGCCCAATCCAGGATGGTCAGTATTTGTATCCACAAAGGCACTGCATAAACCATTGATGTAAAGCGTAAGTAAGACCGGGGCCAATACACATCTAGTCAGACCCCTAAGTTCACATCAAAGAAAGGTATGCATTGACCCCACTCCCCATATCTTACGCAGGCCCTATTGCCCCGAAGGACTGCTTGGAGAACTGCTAGTATCTCGAGGGGGCAACCCAAGGACCTGAGTACCATCCAGAGCGTGTGTCATGATCTCTGCTTCCAAAAGGTCAGGGTTTTCCCAACTCCCTTGGAAGCAGATCCATAACCCAGGTTCCGAGTGCCAACCAGTCCCAATTGGGACCTTTTGGACCCAGTCCTGGCGCCAGTGGCACCAGGCTCATAAATATGCCCAGTCCCAGCGCTGGAAGCGCCGGGCTCATAATGCTTGGGTGGACTTACCTGCAGCAGACCATGCTGCTTACTT